>NC_062558.1:133021138-133327138 GCF_016906955.1 Phacochoerus africanus
CCAAACCAGCCCGCGGAGGGTGGTGCTGTGGGGGGCGGGGGGGAGGGTCCACAAGGCTGCACGGTGTCCTACTTTAGAGTCCTCAAGCCAGGCTGCACGGGTCGGCTCCCCAGTCCCTTGCCATTCGGGGCCCAGGAGCTGCTTCTCTGAGGCCCACCCCAGACGCTTAGCTGCTGCCACGCTTGGTCACTGCCCTGACAGAGGCCAACCCTGTGGGCCCTTGATTCCACCCAAACATCTGTCCCTGCGCAGTCCTGAATAGGGGAGGTCCTCACAGTTTTCCCTGCAGCCTAAGCTCAATACCAATGCCTGCCCGCTCCTTGCTCCTCGCCCCCTTGCCCCTTCTCCCCTTCCCAAGGGCCTGGTGTCTGCAGTTGAAAGATCTTGGGCGTCTTCCTTTCTCCCCCTCTTAGTCTCAGTTTCCCTTGCACCACAGGTTTGCTGCCAGGATTAAAAAATAATCGCATGCTCTTAGAATATTCCGGGTTGCTAGCTAAGAAGGGTTCAACCAATGCCCTCCGCAGCGGAGGGCAGGCTCAGCTTGCCAGGCTGGCCAATTTCCTGCGGGGTGGCCTCAGGGAGACAGCGCCCGCTCAGGGTGCTGGAGGTAGCCGGAGGGGTGGCGGGTGGGTGAGAGTCGGGTGTTTTCCTTCCAGGATGCCCCTTCTAGCCCCAGCCGTGCGGGAACGCGCGGGACGGGCTGTGACGTGGCCCGCGAGTCCGCGCCGCGGTCGTGCAGAAGAGGACGCCCAAATTGTATTTCAGCACCAGGTCCTTCCGGGTTAATGAGCTGACACCATGATTAAAGCTGACCATTTGTAATGTGTCTCGACCCCGTCGCCGAGCCCTGAAGAGGTTAATGCGGTGACGGAGGCCGGCACCTGCCCCTCGCCGGGCTCCCCGGGCCGTGGCTCACAGCCTCTGCGCCCCCCCGCCGCCCCCTCGCCCCCTCGCCTGCCCCTGCCCCGGCTGCGCCAACGACTCCTAATCAATTAGCCCATTAACGAGCCCTTCGAGGAGTTAAGTAGGGAGAGGTTCTGCCACGGGTAGGGCTGCAGTCGGTAACTCACCGCGGCTAATGATATTATAAGCGCTTTACTCAATAACCCGGGCGCGGCGCGGGTGAGGAGGGAACTGCACCGTCATGGTGCAGAGTCTGGACATTTGTGGGGACGGATTCCAGAGTCTCCTCCCACCCTTGGCTGCATTAGGTGGGCACCCTAGGGTCAGGGCTCCTGGGATTGTATGATCGAGCAGTCCTGGGGCCCCAGACCCAAGGGGTGGGGTTGCAAGAGAGGCTTGGGGCCTTGTCTCACCTTCCATTCCTCAAAGCTTGTTTAAACTACTGTGCCCCTCGCCCCCCTCCCCCCAAACGTTTTGCCCGCTCCAGGCGGGTTCCACATCCAGCAACAGCTGATCTGGGAATTAAAACGGTGAGGGCGAGGACTTTGAAGGGGTGGTGAGGATGAGGGGGGGAACTAGGGTTAATTGAGCGTCGAAGGCATTCTAGGCTTAGAGTTGGGCACTTTGGCCTCATACAACTTCTGGGAGTCAGTCCTTCCTTCTTGCCTCAATTTTAGGAAAGAAGAAACTGAGACTTAGAAAGTTTAGGTACCCGTCCAAGGTCACCTAGCCATTTGAAGAGACTTTGTCTAATTCTAAAACTATGTTTAGAACCCTGTTCTCATCTCCTTCTCTTCTCCTTCCCCGGAGCAAAGAGCTTCTATTTTTTGCAGCAATTCCTGGGCTTGTAATATTTGCCTAAAAAACGAGAACCACTTTTGGAATAGGAGGGCGAGCTTTGGGCTTTTCAGCAAAGGTTTACAAAATACCTACTATGAGCTCCTAGTGCCTCTAGGCTTTCGGGTGCTTTTTTACTCCGACCTAAGGCCTTCCTCAAAACAGTTGAAGGGGAGACGATGCTGATGAGAAGTTCATATCACTTAGGAAGGCAGTGAAGCTCTGAGAAGGACTTGACTTATCCAAGTTCACGAAGCATGTAAGTGATGGTGATGGGACTTGAACCCAGATCTCTTGAAACAAGATCTAGGGCTTAGCTCCTCCTATCTGCAAGGATCTGGCAGCCTAGTTGGGCGGGTGATAGGGGTGGGTTCTGTAGGCGGGGAAGGGCAGAAGTCTGCTCCCAGGCCTCTCAGTTAAGCTCCCTGGAAGAGCCTTAGTTCCGAGGCGCATGCTCCTAACCCCCTCCCTACCCCCAGCCTCCCGCGCGGGGCGCAGCTCTCCGTGGGGTGCCAGCCCTGCTTGCCTGCCCAGGCGAGAAGAGGTGAGAGGCTTGGGGAGGGTCCTGGAGCAGTCCGTGTGAGCCTTCTTGGGGGTTGGAGGACCCGTCGACTAAGGGAGGCGAACGGCCGCTCCAGCTTTGCCCCTTGAGAGGGCCAGAGTCCGAGCGATCGGAGTCATCACACAGGCTAGGAACATGGATTGGACCTATACTGCTTTCGGTGCAAGCTATCCCTGGTTAGACACAGCAGATGCCCTCCGGGCTCTTTGCGCGCTCCGCGGAGCACCGGTGTGTGTGCTCGGTTTGGGTTTTTGAAATTTTCCGGGGCCACTCGGCGGCGCTGCCATTGGCCGCGTCCCGGTAACCTCTATGCAAATGAGGCCGCGCCACCTCCGCGCCGCCGGAGACCCGGCGAGCTAGCGGGCAAGGAAGGGGCATTCGCGCCGGGGCTGGGCGGGCGCACCCAGAGCCGGGCGGGCAGGGACCCCAGAGCAGCTGTCCGGTGCCCGTGTGTCCCTCGCACGGAGGGGACGCCTCGCCAGTCTCGCCGCCCCCCTCCCCCTGGCTCCCCTCCCCGCCCCTCCCCCCAAGCCTGCCTGCCTGCACCACCTTCCATACAGATCGTCTCTAAAGGGAGTTCTTGGTTTCCTCCGATTTCTTATGAACCCAGGATGGGCAGCAAGGAAGATGCGGGCAAGGGGTGTCCGGCGGCCGGCGGCGTCTCCAGCTTCACCATTCAGTCCATCCTGGGCGGGGGCCCCTCGGAGACGCCACGGGAGCCCGCCGGCTGGCCAGCCAGGAAGCGCAGCCTGTCCGTGTCCTCGGAGGAGGAGGAGCCGGACGACGGCTGGAAGGCACCCGCCTGCTTCTGCCCAGACCCGCTCGGCCCCAAGGAGCCTGGCCCCAAGCACCACCCCCCCATCCCCTTTCCTTGCCTGGGTAAGGATCGCACACCGCCCGGGGTCGGCCGCGAGCAAGTTCTAGGGGAGGGAAGCTGCGCCGGGGCTCTGGTGTCCGGTCCCCTCTGTCCAGAGCGGCGGCGGCGGCGCGGGGTCCCGGGCAGAGGGGAGGAGACGCGCGCGCGGTGCTGATTCCTCCGCCCCGGGGGCGCTGGGGAAGAAACTGGGAACACAGACATCCCGCGGCGCGGTCTTGGAAAAGGTTGGGTTGGAGGGAGAGTGTACCATCGTGGGTTGGGCACAGGGCTGGTCGCACACACGGCCCTGCCCTCGGTATCCTCTTTGCACTTCGGATACTTTGCACACGAGGTCTGGAAGTCGGGTCTGAGCGGTCCTTCTGTCTCTACCCTAATCTCTCAGCGCCTTTCACCGTCTTTTTCTTCTCTCTCCCTCCCTCCCTCGACCTCTGCTCCTCTCTCCTCCTCCTCCTCCTCCTCCTCGGAATGATTAGCACTCCAAGATGATTGACAATGGTGCCTTTCAGAGATGGTTCCTCTTTACAACATCTGACCGAGGGGAGCCCTGCGTTAGTCCTTAGTGTGATTTCCGAACAAACGGCCTGTGAAACGATGCCACCCTATAAAGTTCGGGGAACTCTTCCAGCTCAGTTACTACAAGGCAAAATCATCTTTGAACATGATGCTAATGTTTCCCCTCCAGACACCCTCCCCCTGTTGCCACACGTCCTTTCA
Organism: Phacochoerus africanus; assembly: GCF_016906955.1. NCBI lineage: Eukaryota > Metazoa > Chordata > Mammalia > Artiodactyla > Suidae > Phacochoerus > Phacochoerus africanus. Next base: position 133,025,032 of record NC_062558.1, read on the forward strand.
CGAAGCTGGTCGCACAGGGACCCCAGACTCGAAGTAGCTGGGTCCCTCTCCTGTTGCTTTTCAAAAGCCAGGTGCTGGGCTTTGGGTTTCATCGAGAGGGAGGAGAGGAAGGGGTCGGGACCAAGGAAGACGGGCCCAAGGCTGCAGGCGCCAGTCAACAGCAGAGGTGGTGGTGGTGGTGGGGGGTGTCTGAGGCTCCCCAACTCCATGGCCTTCCTGTCTTTCTCACTCCCCAGGTACCCCCAAGGGCAGTGGAGGTGCCGGGCCGGCGAGCTCGGAGCGCACGCCTTTTCTTTCTTCGTCGCACCCGGACTTTAAGGAAGAGAAAGAGAGGCTCTTGCCCGCGGGCTCGCCATCGCCTGGGCCCGAGCGGCCGCGGGACGGCGGCGCCGAGCGGCAGGCGGGCGCGGCCAAGAAGAAGACGCGCACGGTCTTCTCGCGCAGCCAGGTGTACCAGCTCGAGTCCACCTTCGACATGAAGCGCTACCTGAGCAGCTCGGAGCGCGCCTGCCTCGCCTCCAGCCTGCAGCTCACCGAGACCCAGGTCAAGACTTGGTTCCAGAACCGCCGCAACAAGTGGAAGCGGCAGCTCTCCGCCGAGCTGGAGGCGGCCAACATGGCGCACGCGTCGGCGCAGACTCTGGTGGGGATGCCGCTCGTGTTCCGGGACAGCTCATTGCTGCGCGTGCCGGTGCCGCGTTCGCTCGCCTTCCCCGCGCCGCTCTACTACCCCGGCAGCAACCTCTCGGCCTTACCGCTCTACAACCTCTACAACAAGCTCGACTACTGAGCCTCCCGCCGGCCCCGCGCCGCCCGCCCGCTCCCCGCAAGCCTGGCGCGCGCGCGGGCGGTCCCCCATCCAGAACCGGGCGGCGTGTTTCCAGAAATATTACGAAATACACCATGTGTATTCATTATCTCTTATTTATGGCCTCTGCCCTACTTTCTGTTTTGATTGTTTCTGGTAGTTATCGGCATCCTTCCAGCCAGATCATCTGCTTTTTCACCCCCAACGAACCAATACATTTTGAAAACCATTTCGGAGGGGCTGTTCTCGGGTGGTTGGTGGGAAAGGGAATTTCGGCCAGATTCACATGGATTGGTAGGGAAAAAAATTAAAAAAAAAAAACAAACCCAGCAAACCAGGTACACTCCTCTCCCCATATATACACCTGTATATATGTACACGCACACGCGGCCGGCCAAGCCAGCCCTTGGAGGCTTTGACCAACTATCTCATCGCCTCTTTTCGTTTCCCTTGTCCTGAGGATGAGTAGGGGCCAAAGGGGGAGAGTTCAGATCTGTAAATATTTTTAAAAAGAAAAAATAAAACATTTTAAGCATCGTTGCTAACTTTGGTGGAATTGATTGTCCCGCGTGCTAACGCGCACAGGGTTTTTTCTCTTTTCTGTGGAAGGGCTTGCAGGCGGGCGTCGGGAGAGGTCTGGCCCGTCCCACGTGGACCAGGTGCGGGGATGTGTGTCAGAGGTTAAAGGTCAGGACCTTGGCGTCGCAGAGGGAGCAAGTGGACTGGAGTTGCACCCGCTTAGACTCACTGGTGCCCATAGTCCCTACACGGACTGGGGCTCACCCGGCCGGAATTCAGGTCTGTCCCCTCTGTCCCCGAGAGGGACAGAGGGGGGCGGGAGTGGGAGGGGGGCGGAGGCAGGCCTCACTGCTGAAGCGGTTGCCTCCCAGAAGGAGCTTCTTTCCGGCACTGGGAGCGCCTTGGGGTTGGCAGCAGCAGGGCGCCTGAGACGTGGTCCAATCTGTGACATGAGCCTCCTCTCTGAGAGCACAGGACAGGTGGGTTGGCGCTACCTGGACCAGGTACAGAGCCCGCTTTGCTCGTCCTTCAGCTTGGCGCGTCAGGCTAGCAGCCGCTCACAGTTGCCAAGCCGGTGGCACAGTGGCGCGACCCACGCGGCTCGGGAACAGGGAGCCGAAAGGCGGCACTTTGGCTAAGGAGGGATGAGGCCAGAGGCAAAGAAAGTGCGGGAGGCAAAAGCTCCTCCCCACACTGTTTTGTTGTTTATGGTTTGCATTGTGGTTGGCTAAGTGGCCGGGTCGCGGGCAAGCACGTGGCGGCTGGCACTGAATGGAACCTTGGAGCGCGATCTGCGAGCCCACCGACTTCCGCGCCCCAACACCTGCTGCCGAGCCCTGGCTGGGAGGGTGCGGCACGGAGAGAACCGACGCGCGCGGGTGTCATGCAAATCGCAGTGTTAGATCGCAGCCACCTGTTCCTAAGAGAATTGCGAAAAAGATAACCTGAGTTTGAAGAAAGCTGATAGTTCGTTGTCACGTGGGGCGACCTCCCTTGTCCTCTGGCCTCCAGCTCCAGGCTACTCCTTAGGCTGTGTAAAGGTGCCCAGAGTCAGCAGCGCGGAGGCTGGATCTCCTCGTCTAGAAGGGGAATATTTGCATGGTAGATCTGTCTCTCTGAGCGGAGAGGCATCCAAATGGTCTGCATTTTGTGAATGTATGAAGGATAGCTGAAACCGTCTATGTGACTTGCAGTATTACGTCTGATTCTGTTTGAGGTTTTTTATATATATTTTTTCATCTCATGTTAGATTTCATAAAATTCAGTCTGTTTCAAGATGATGTCAGAAGGATGATACGCAAGAACACATGTACCACTGCTCTTAGAGCAACTGCATTTATTTCATTTCAGCTGAGTTCAATTCAATAAGTATTTACTGTGCTCTAGGACTTGGTGAGAACTATGCTAAATATTGGCTGGTCAGAGAGAGAAAACAAAAGCGACACTGGATCTGTTTTCTTTTGGTTTATTTGGTATGCATGTTTTATTTCAATGAAGTTATATCTTTCCAGATGACTCACCTTAGATTTTTCTTTTCCTCTCAAGTTACTATTTGAATGTTCCATGCAGAAATAACCACATTGCCTTCAAGGAACTACTTGTATAGAAGTGTTTCATCCATATCATTTTTGTCTGCATTTCAACAGACGACTTTTTTTTTTTTTTTGAAAGAGACGATTTTTTTTAACGGTATTGGATAGTTATATGCTTCTTGGTCTTAATTCTTTTGTAGGAAGTGTTTTCCTCTAGGCAGTTAATGGCAGAGTGACTTTTGCCTTTTTTTAGAGATGACCCATTTCCAATATGTCATATGGTGGATATTTCACTTAAAAAAATAATCCAGAAATTAACAGTCGAAGGTCGAACCAACAGTGTGATTAGTTTCTAGGAATTTCTCATTCTTATAGGTAACTAAGTACACACACACACACACACACACACACACACACGGCTTTGCATTTGGATTTAAAATGATGTTTAAGACTCCATTGTGGCCAGATTTCCTATCTCAGGACTATCAATTCATTTGAATAATCAGCAAAATCATCAGCCTCCTTTCAGGCTCTAAACTGGATTTAAAAGATTGACGTTTCTTAAAACTCAAATCGAGTCCGGCTGCAACTGCATGCCCAGAGGGACCTGAATCATACACACACTGGATAATGAAATACACTTAGATTTTATTAGCGGATAATTCATGCTCAGAATCTTGAAACACTAGTAGAATTAAATAAACAACTGGGAGAGGGAACCAAATAAAATTATTTGGAGATAAAATTATTTAACCAAAATTAGAGTGGAGGCAAGGCACTGCACTTTAAAATTCTTAACCTAGCCATTAAGTTGTTGAAAGAGAACCAAGCATGAGGACTGGTGAGGAGGGAGGGCAAAGATCTGTCCTTTTGGCTGGAATATCATCAATACACTGGGCAGAAGGGTGGTTGTTGTGTGTTGACCGTGTCAAGACTCATAAAGAGAAGTGCACCTGAGTCTGTGTATTTGAATGGTGTAAGGACCAACAACACTTTTTTCTCTACCAAGGTACCTTAGAAAGTAAACACCTTAAGCTCAACAATTTCTTCCCACTTCATACGAAATCACATAGTAAAATAGTGAAAAAGACCTTATAGCATGGATTAAATTGAAAAACTTCAGTGAGCCTTTGATATTCAAGAGTAAGTGGCAGCTTCTAGTTATAAATTAAGTATTGCATTTCTTTCAAGGAGGCCAAATTATTTCTTAATACAGAAGCAACCTTCTTGATTCTTCTCTTTCTGGAAGATTGTAGAAACAGAAAATAGAGCAAACCTAACCTGGAAGTTTAGGGAGTTGTTGGGGTGGGGGGTAGATGGGGAGAAGCTTGTAGCTATCATTTCAGGACCCTACTTGAACATATGTCTAAAAGAAGCTTTTGCGCTTTAATACATTGTGAGTGTTTGTTCCCCAGTCTGTTCAACCTCCTGGACAGAGTTCCTTGAGCAAGCAATGGTCTGATTAATGCACATTTCCAGTCTCTCACCAGGCCTGGCACACACTGGGTGCTCAATAAATGTTTGCAGAAAGATGGAATGAAGAGACAAAGAAGAGTATAAATAAGGATGAGTTTCTCTGAAGTCAGCAGATCTTACGACAGTGGTAAATGTGAGACCCTGGTTCATAGGTGGAAATTCCAGGAGAAAAAAGTAGGGAAAATACGCAATTGATTAGAGCAAATATTTCCCCATTCCAATTTTTGGTTCACTTCATGGGCATATGTACGTCCAGTGGAAGGGAGACTAATTTAGCTCTATAAAAGTACTGACCAAAATGGGGTTATTGCGCGTGAGAAATTAACTGAGGTGGAGAGGGCGCCAAGAGTCAAACTAGAAAAAGCATCTTTCCCGCTTGCTATTCAGGAGACTACTAGGGCGTGGGCCCCCGAGGAGACTACATTTCCCAGCGTGCACATAAGGACAGAAGAGAGCGTGAGCGCTGCCTTGGCGCGATGCTCTTTGGGAATTGTAGTTTTCACTTGTCCAGGACCGGCGTGGGTGTTTCAGCCTAGTGGTGAAACGAGATCACGTGATCGGAAAGTCCGTGGTTCGCCTTTGAGCCGGAAGAGGTTGACTGGGTTGACCTACTCCCGCCTTCGGGCAGACCTATCGGCGGCCTAGAGTGAGGCGTTGGCGTTTGAAATCAGCCAATGGCAGGCATAGGCTGGAGCAGCTACTCCGCCTCCTTCGCCCGGCCCGCGAGTGCGGCGAGGGAAGCTCGGCGGCGGCGGCGGTGGCGGGCGGTGTCGAGCGGCGGCGAAGTTGCTTCTGAAGGGAGCCCAAGGTAGCGGGAGATGGTAGCCGGGCGCAGAAGTGAACTCCCCGGAAACTCCTGGGGCCTAGGGCTGGCGGAGCCGTCCTCTGGGAACCGGTTTCGCTTGTATAGCTCTTCCTTTATTCTAGGAGCATTCGGGGCGGCAGGCCTTGTTGGAGAGGCGGGCGTGCGGGAGCCCGCGGCGGGGAGGGGTGCGGCGGGCCAGACCGAAGGCTAGAGTTTGGGGTGCAGTGGCGTGAGCTTAAGAGGGGCGCGTTAGAGGGGCGGTGGGGGGGTGGCGGTGAGGCCCGACCCTGGCTGGCGGGCCGGCCGAGCGCAGGCGCAGAGGCGGTGTCGCCGGCCTTCCCCAGGTCCCGCCCCCCCCGCCCCCCCCGCCCCCCCGCGACCGGGCCTTCAGCCAGTGCGGCCCCCCGACCCGAATTCTTGGGGACTCTCACTGAGCGCTTTTTCCGTAGATGACCGGTTCTAACGAGTTCAAGCTGAACCAGCCACCCGAGGACGGCATCTCCTCGGTGAAATTCAGCCCCAACACCTCCCAGTTCCTGTTGGTTTCTTCCTGGGACACATCCGTGCGCCTCTATGATGTGCCGGCCAACTCCATGCGGCTCAAGTACCAGCACACGGGCGCCGTCCTGGACTGCGCCTTCTACGTAGGTGTCTCCGCTCCTGCCCCCTTTTTATTTTATGAGATTCCTTTGTTAATAGCGTCCCTTTTCCAGTGTTGAGCAGGGGCTTTTGTCTTGGAATTATTTGTACAGCTTCACTAACTCCACTCCCTCTGCCCGAACACACATCGTGAGCCCCAGGTACTGTTTTTTTGGTTCTCTTTTCTTTCTTTCTTTCTTTTTCTTTTTTTTTTTTCTTTGGCGCTGGGGACGTGCAAATGTCGGAAACTCGTTCTCCCCTTTGCTTCTAATGGAGTAACTCTGCAAACTTTCTGGGCATAATGAATTTGAAACTCAAAAGAAGACAGTAAAATTTGGCTGACTTATTAAAGGGAAGGCTTGTTAGTAACTACTAGGAATGCTTGTTTATTCTTGGTCACTGCGGTGAACAGTTCTTTCTTAATTTGATGACATAGCGGTGTAGAACACTTATTTGTTCTATTTTTTGAAGGTTTTTTTCTGTCTGCAATTAATGTTGAGGTTGTTGTACGTCTTGAATGTAAAGGAAATAGTTGGCTGTAGAAACAGGAATTTAAAAACACTTTTTGAAGTGCTGTAAGTTTTACGAGTTCCCTTGTGGCACAGCAGGTTAAGGATCTGGCATTGTCACTCCAGCCCCTCCAATTGCTCCTGTGGCTTGGGTTCCATCCACTGCCTGGTAATTTACACATGCTGCTGGTGTGGCCCCCCCAAAAAATAATAGCTTTGTAAGTTTTGAATGAATTGAAACTTTATCTTGTAGGATCCAACGCATGCCTGGAGTGGGGGATTAGACCATCAATTAAAAATGCATGACTTGAATACTGATCAAGGTAACGTAGCCACATTTTAATCAGTTTATTATTTTCTTGATGAGTGCTTACTTTGCTTGCTTATAAATGTTTATTTAAGAAAAGTAGTTCCTGAATTGCTTAATTCCTAAGTTGCTTCGATACAAGTAATAGTGACTTGAATTTAGGACTTTTTGTTGAAATCACTGTTATGATCACAAAATAGTATGCATGTATTTTATCAGTAAAACTCATGATCTCCATCCGAAGTGTGTACGTGAAGTGGCACTTAAGTATTTGACCTTTTCTTGTCCTCAGAAGTGGATTGGATCCTGCAGTGGTCTACCTTTCCATAGGATTTTCTTACTGTAGGACAATACTGATGTTTCAGAGTTCTCTTTTCAGAAGCTAATTTAGTTTACACTGAAGGAAGATAGGTTTTAAAAAATCTAACATTTTAAAATAGCCAACTGTCAGGTACCATATTAACCCAGCTTATGTGATTGTTTTAGCATAGAATATGCTTCAGTTGCATTTATTGAATGAATGACAAGATGAAACTCTTTCTTAGAGATGTGAAATACCCACATTTTTATGTTGACTTTGGAGCAGAATAGAGCTTGGAATGGAACCCAAATATACAGAGCTTTTTAGTAAAGGGTTGTGTGTGTGTGTCGGGGGGGGTATATGCACACATTAGACATAGATGTACTTGAAGGACAAGGCAGGCCACGAGATATGACTAAATGAGGATGAATTGGACAGTGGGAGGATGGGCACAATATCTTGTCCAAACAAAACCTAATCACAAGAGGCTTTTCTATGAAAGCCATTTTGTCATGTACTATAACTGCAGGTGTTTGGTTTTGTTTGCTAGCAGCTTATTCTACATAGTAAGTTAGCTTGCAGGTTTAGGTCTTATTTGAAAACTTAGGAGGAAAAAAAGCAGTGAAAACCAAACCCAGATTTTTGATGCTAGAGACCATAATTAAGGGAGTTAGCTGTTTATTCTCAGAAGGTCATTGCTGAACTTCATGAAATAATTTTCTAGTTTAGATGATATATTTTTATTTTTAATTTAATTTAATTTTTTTGCTTTTTAGGGCTGTACTCCTGGCATATGGAAGTTCCCAGGCTAGGGGTCCAGTCAGCGCTACAGCTGCCAGCCTATGCCACAGCCACAGCAACTTGGGACCTGAGCTGAATCTTTGATAGACGCTCCAGCTCACCAATATGCCGGATCCCCAACCCACTGAGCGAGGCCAGGGATCAAACCCAAATCCTCATGTATACTAGTTGGATTTGTTTTCATTGAGCCACAGTGGGAACTCTTAAATGATATATTTTTAAACAAGTAGCTTTCTTCTTCTTTTCTTTCTTTTTTTTTTTTTTTTGCTTTTTAGGACCACACCTGTGGCACATGGAGGTTCCTAGGCTGGGGTCCAATTGGAGCTACAACTGTCGGCCTGCACTACAGCCACAGCAATGCCAGATCCTTAACCCACTGAGCAAGGCCAGGGGTCAAACCTGCAACCTCATGGTTCCTAGTCATATTCACTGCACCACGACGGGAACGCCCTAAACAAGTAGTTTTTAGTTGAGGGTCAGGACCACGTTTTTTGTTCTTTGTTGTTTCCTTAGCATGTGGGGCGGACTCTGGCATGTCGTAGACATTTAGTACATGTTAGCTGAATGAGTTTGAGATAGTGTGAAGAGTTGGAATTGAGAGGAAAGAAATTGTATTGGAAATTTGACTCATCATGAAAATCAAGTGGATTAATCATAAGACTCCCTGCCTGTTTTCAGATAATCCTGTTATTGCTTAAATAAGTTTCTTAGAAACACCAGCTTAATTTGATGATACATTTTATTTTTTAAATTTTTTTGGCTTTTTAGGGCTGCACCTGTGGCAAATGGAAGTTCCCAGGCTAGGGGTCAAGTCAGTCAGAGCTGCAGCTGCCAGCCTGCACCGCAGCCACAGCAACGCCGGATCTGATCTGGGTCTACAATCTGTGACAACCCACAGCAGGATCCTTTAACCCACAGAGTGAGGCTAGGGATCGAGGCTAGGGATCCAACCTGCATCCTCATGGATACTAGTTAGGTTCATAACCAGCTGAGCCATGGAGGGAACACCTGAGGTGATAAATTTTATTCAGATCTATACGACCAGAGTTCTTCACTCATTTGCTCATTCAACAGGTATTTCTTAAGCAGCTACTATGTGTCAGAACCTGCACTAGATACAGTCAGAACTATGGAGTTCAACAAGGTTCCTCATTTGAGGCAAGGTAGAATCAAGTGAAGGAAATAACATATGCCACCATTTTAATGTAATCTGAAATTTAAGTCAGCCTTTGGTATGTACCATGCCAGTGAATCAAGCTCTGCACTGCAAAGTGGACAGAGATGAATGGATGACTCTTTGTAGTGATGGAGACGTTCTTCTTTGTGTAGATATTTCCATCCATTTGGTGGAAGCAGATTCATTACAGCAGAATGAATGTTTCCTTCTGTTGTTCACTAGTAAATCTCGGTGTTTGTTTTTTTCCTACAGAAAATCTTGTTGGAACCCATGATGCCCCTATCAGATGTGTTGAATATTGTCCAGAAGTGAATGTGATGGTTACTGGGAGCTGGGATCAGACAGTTAAATTGTGGGATCCCAGAACCCCTTGTAATGCTGGGACCTTTTCTCAGCCTGAAAAGGTAGGCTCTTTATGTTCCTAACAGGAGTTATGGTCCTTGGGATGATTTGACTTGGTAAATGTTTAGTGAGTATTATGTTTAGAGGTTAGGAGTTGATGAGTCTGTTTTACAACCCAACTAAATAGAAATATATTGATGTGAATAAAAATTAATTTTGGTATTTTGGTCAAGTCTTCTCTGTCGGTCGTCTTATTTGTCTTAGATAGCACTAGCTATAAACTCACTTGGGTGTATTGTTAGTGCTTTAAATTCTAGGACTGAGAAGGAACTTCTCCGAGAAGTCATTCAGCAAAGACTGTTCCTTTGCCTTTAATTGGCTTTGATGTCTCCACACCAGCAAGTGGGAAGGAGCATCCCTCGTTTTCACTTAAAACCATTTGAGTCATCTGTTAAGAGGGTGGAATGGATTATCATTGAAGTTTGGTAAAAAAGATGTCTTGTATTCCCTGGCTTCTACCATTTATTTATTTTTAATACTGACAGATACGGTGTGAAAGCTGTAGTGAACAAAGCTGCTTAAAACCAAAACTTCGTGTATGAGTCTAACCTTTTGATCTATGCAGTGAGAGTGTAATTGAGCATTCTCCCTGTATCCTCGTCGGACTTTATCAGGTGGTAGTTAATTTTGAAGACTGATTGTTTTAGCAGTTTAAAGGTATCTTTCACTTGACTCTTATTTCCTCACTGTAAATATACTGTTCAGTTCCTGTTAGCCATCATTATATACTGTAGTGCATCCAAAGAGCCATTATTTTTGTCACATCACAGTCGGATCTACTCCTGGCAAGACCTTTGTTCAGAATAAAATAATTGCATTGTTTCTAGTTTTGATTTATGGTTGTATGTAACATGTTAAGAGCTGTGATAAATTGCTGACAGAATATCGTATAATGGACAGCCACACTGAATCAAGCTGCTTATTGGTTCAGCAAGGTTCATTATGTCACTTTTTTTAATACTGTCTTTGATAAATGTATATACCTAGTCAGGAGCATGACAGTGTTTTTACTTGATTTACGATCCGTGAGGACAGAAAGCGCTGTTGGAAGCTTGTGTGTCACCTGTATGGTAAAGATTTAAGATAAAATTCCCATTCGGATTGTACCGTTATAAATTGATCTCTTTCTGATTCTGCGTTTTTTAAATGTCTTAGGTTAATTTTTGTTTTCCTACAAGCATCATGTTTTCTGAATAAAGAGTAGTAAATCTTAGTGTTTCTCTTATTTAAATAAGCTTGTAGTAAATCTACTGTTTGGATTTTTTTTTCCTTCCTTGTTTTTCCTTTGGTCAAGTTAGTTGAATTTTAAGGCTAGATTTTAGAGACTTTCGGGTTGGTACGTTGTTAAACCTAATTTGTTTTTTTGGCTGGTGGTGTATTGTTAACATATTAGTGATTAGTAACCATAAGGTTTAATTCCTGAATGTTAAAGAGATGTCTTACTGTGTTATGGGGCCTCTTCATTTTTTATAGTGCTTCAGAGTTTAAAATATTAAATTAGATGAGAGTTGCTTATTAATTGAAAGTAATGAACAGAGCACAGTTACACACCTGAAGTCTGAATTTTAAAAAAATGATTTAACATGATTAGGAAAATACATTTTGCCATCATTTTCATGAATTTGTCATCTCTATTTAGTCTCCAGATAGCATACTTGAAAATAAGTAATTTTAAAATGCTTGTTTACAGGAAATTTTGTGATTTATTATAAGGGAATTTTTTGTGGAAGTTGTTTTAATACTGAAGAAAAGGAATTGGAAAAAATAGATGCTTTAGAGGATAAAATGCTTTTTAAATTTTCCCTACAGATAATTGTCTTGAGTGTTTAGTATGACGTCAGGACACAAGACTTTGCCTTGTCATATGCCAGACCTCTATCCTTGTCTTTTAATTTTGAGTTCATATGCCACCAAACGCAACTAAACAGCTAATTAATGATAGCTCTCTCACTCTTCCTGGAAAGGCCTGTTTATTCAGTATGACAGCTGGGAAAGTCAAGATTTTTAGAGTTACATCATGAAATCTTCCATAAGGTGGTCTTAGAAAAACAACTTTGGAAATGATTATTTTATGAAAAGCCGGAAACCCATTGAAAGGGATCTTGAGTTATTTTATGGCTTTATTATCTCCTTTTTTGAGTATTGTTACAGTTTTATATTGTCACTAAATGAAACAACAGGGTTGTAAGACTTGTTTAGTAATTTAATTTGTATTAGTAATGAAGAGAATTGTCTTCAAATAATTAGAACGTGCATTGTGTGATACTTGGCTGAGTATTACAAATATCTTGGATTTATTATTTTGTGCTGATTTTACTTGGTTTGTGTAAGTGTAGTAGTTAAAATTTGGTATCCCTGAACTTGATCAGCTAACTTTTAATAGTTTTATGTTAGTGGACTTCATTTTGGAGCGAAGAGCCATTTTCAGGCAAGTAAATGATTTTTAGCAAGTTTTGGTCTTTCTCGAAAGGTGTACACCCTCTCAGTGTCTGGAGACCGGCTGATTGTGGGCACTGCCGGCCGCAGAGTGTTGGTGTGGGACTTGCGGAACATGGGCTACGTGCAGCAGCGCCGGGAGTCCAGCCTGAAGTACCAGACTCGCTGCATACGGGCGTTTCCAAACAAGCAGGTACTGACCTCCTCCCCCTGCTTTGGAAATCAGGAGAGGATGTGATCTTATGTACTGATGATTTGGTCACTGCCTTTAAAGCTTTGCTTTTGTTGAGTGGTGATTTAGCATTTGCTGTTAGATTTTCAACAGCCTTGTGTTAAAAAACAGTTTGTTAACTCAGTTTTAGAGAGAGCTTTGACGTTCAGAGAGGTTAAGTGGTTTGAATAGAGGTTTTCTGATTCTTTGGTGATCCTGGTCCAGGATGCCTGACAGGTGTTCAGAAATCAAAGAGAGTTTTGCAGATATCTTGATTTATAAAGCAGTAGATTCAAATTGAGATCTGGAAATTTAGGATTATGGCATTTGCTGTTCTCTTCTTTTTTAACCTCTTTATAACCCTAATACTGATAGAGTTCTTTAGCCAGTCTGATAGTGGAATTTGGATTAAAAATAGTAATAATAATGCCATCGAGATTAGAGAGGCATTGTTCCTCATATAGTGACTAACTCTTAGTGACCAAGGGTCACCCTTCCATCATCATTGCCAGATGAGATGACACTTTGTTTGAGCCCCTTTACCCTCCAAATTCTTAAAAGTTCAAAGGAGATCTGGTGGTGGGGTCAGCTGCTCTGAGAATGTTACAGGGGAAAAGTCATTAAAAACAGCAGATGCCTTTGAATCTCATGGCTGTCTTTCACTGGTTGGGAGCTTGAATCAGTTATGTGAGTTATTCTCTTAGCCCTTTATCTCAGAAGGCTAGTCTTTCAGAAGGCTCAGAAGGCTAGATCCCAGCTCTCAGGATATTGTAAATTTTCATTGAAGATAAAGAATTGCCGTTATTCGAAACTTGAGAGATTTAAATACATGGTTAAAACATGCTTGCATTTGTGAATATTATCATGTCCTGTACCTAAAATTTTCTTGTCCGTTTATTTCTAGTTTATAATGGAAATTTAACTAGAAATAATGTTTTACTGATTTTTTTTGTCCTATATAAGTAGTTTTTCAGGAATAAATCTTTTTATACCTTGAAGACTTTGAAAAACTAAAGAAATAAAATATAGGTTTCATATTTATCTGCATTTCTTATTTTCTTGGCTATGCTACTTCAAAAAAGGTGAGAAAAGGTTTGAAATTATAAATCACTTTTGATCATTGCTGAAAATCTGTTTGTGTAATTAAGTGCAGGAGACAGGATGACTGAGATGGAAGGCTGATTTTCCAGTTGATTCCCCCCTCCCCTCCCATAAGGAGACAGTTCTTTTTAGAGTTGTTAGAAGTGAGGAGGCATAGAGCAAAGAAAAGTATATTCCAACTTTTAGAACAAATTTGAGTCCCTTTCTGGACAGGACAATGAATAAATGATACTGAAACACCTTAAAATCCTTGTTGAGGGAGGTCCCATCATGGCGCAGTGGTTAACAAATCCGACTAGGCACCATGAGGTTGCAGGTTCGATCCCTGGCCTTGCTCAGTCGGTTAAGGATCCGGCATTGCCATGAGCTGTGGTGTAGGTTGCAGACGCGGCTCGGATCCCGCGTTGCTGTGGCTCTGGCGTAGGCCAGCGGCTGCAGCTCTGATTCAACCCCTAGCCTGGGAACCTCCACATGCTGCAGGAGCGGCCCTCAAAAAGGCAAAAAGACAAAAAAAAAAAAAAATCCTTGTTGAGGTTTGACAAAATAACAACTTGTTGTGTTTTTTCCCCCCCTTTGGCCATGCCTGCAGCAACTGGAAGTTCCTGGGCCAGGAATCAAACTTGTACCATAGCCACAGCAGTGACAAGCTGGAACCTTAACCTGCCGTACACAAGGGAATTCAATAACTAGATGTTTTTTAGTGCAATGTGTAGAGTGAAGAAAGCAAGTGATGGTAGCCTTATTTATTTTTAATAAAACACGTACAAGTGTTCTTAAACTTCTGGAATCATCTTAATCATGTTACTACAGCTTAACACTCAGTTAAAACCTGGTCATATTCTCTTTCCATTTTAAAAATAATCACTTTTCTTTAGTTTGGGTTGAATTTGGGAATCCATGCCTTGTATTGGAAGCTGGATTGACCATTTTCGTCCTCTGGTTCCCTCTTGGCAGGGTTATGTATTAAGCTCCATTGAAGGCCGAGTGGCAGTTGAGTACTTGGACCCAAGCCCTGAGGTTCAGAAGAAGAAGTATGCCTTCAAGTGTCACCGACTAAAGGAAAACAACATTGAGCAGATTTACCCAGTGAATGCCATCTCCTTTCACAATATCCATAATACTTTTGCCACAGGTAGAGTATGGCATGCTAACTTCTAATTATTAAGATAGTGTCATTTTGCTTTTAACTGAACACGTCAAGTGTGTGCTTGGTTAGAGTTTTAAAAAGTTGTGCTTACTTTTTATGATAGTTAAGGGAAAAAAAATCTGGTGTCGTACTCTTTGGGGAGAATGTAACTTCTGTGACCTTAAAAATTAACCATTAAGAGAATGGTTGTTTTTGTATCTGCTTTTGAGAACCATTTTGAAATTACCTGCAGGTGGTTCTGATGGATTTGTTAATATTTGGGATCCATTTAACAAAAAGCGACTGTGCCAATTCCATCGGTACCCCACCAGCATTGCATCACTTGCCTTCAGTAATGATGGGACCACACTTGCTATAGCATCATCTTATATGTATGAAATGGATGACACAGAACATCCCGAAGATGGTATCTTCATTCGCCAAGTGACAGATGCAGAAACAAAACCCAAGTGAGTATGCTTCACCTGTATTTGAGCCTTTTTTTTGCATTCAACCCAGGATTTATTAATTTTTCTAAATTCATGAATAGCATTGTTGCTGCCTGCTCGATATTACAGCTGAGTGTAGGGCTGGAGTTGATTTTATCTTGTTCTCCCAAGCTTTCAATATCCGTAGGTTGATAGACGTCTGATGGATAAAATTGTGCCTAGTTGTTTTGTAGAGAAGAATGTCAAACTCTCATTCTTCTTGAATAGGCACTATTATTTGAATCTCTGGAGTTATTGCTAGCTCATTGCTTCAAAATTAAGTTGAGGAATTCAAGAATAATTTATTTTAGCAAATCCTATTTAAGATATTTAAGAATTTGAACTGCCAAAAATCTTTCCTCTCCACAGAGGTTGTTTCTTTAATATTTACACAAAATGAATGACCTTCGGGTCTTATTGGAAATTCAGAGTAATATGGCCTTGCCTGGAATGGCAGATTTCCTTAGTTTCAAAATTTTCATAAATGTCTTTGGCTCTTGCTTGTAACTGTTGACAGAGAGAAACCATTTACATTTTTTGGTACATAGGGCAAAGCTTTTTTCTTAATTATCCACACCAGGCAGGCTTAAGGGGAAACTGAGACATGGGCACTAGTTTAACCATAAAACACCAACCCCAAGTGTCCCTGTCCTGTACCTTTTCCCTCTCTACTCAGGCCCTGGAAAGACGTCCTCAGTAAATATTTATGGAATAACTGAATGTTTTCAGGATTCGTACACTTTTCTGAATTAAAATGGTATAGCGTGCCCTTGCAAAATTAGTTGAGTCCCTGAGAGGGGGCAGAGTATTAAATATTCAATATCATGTATATACTTTTATAGATTTGCCTTTAGAGAAGACTTAGCATGTGAAGCCTGTTGGATAAAGGGCTGTGTTTGCATTTAATCTCTCACTTTTGTATCTCTTGTCCTGGCCGGCCATTTTGATCTCATGCTGTTCTTTTTTCTTTTGAACTTGTAGGTCACCATGTACTTGACAAGATTTCATTTACTTAAGTGCCATGTTGATGATAATAAAACAATTCGTACTCCCCAATGGTGGATTTATTACTATTAAACAAAGAAAACAGGGAAAATTTTAAATTTTAATATTTTAAGAACCTGAAAATAATGGAAAAGAGGTTTTTATTGTTTTTTTTTTCTTTTTTTTTTTTTAAACAAACACTTGCTTTAGTACATGAGATGGTTTGATGGTTTGCTGCATTTAAAGGTATTTGGGCAAACAGAATTGGAGGGCAGTGACTGTACATTTGAGAATCAGTTTTGACCTTGGTGATTTTTCATTGTGGACATAAGTATTTGTAAATAAATATAGGTAATAAAACCTGCTTTGCATTCTTTCTGGACCTTAAATGGTAGAGAAAAAGGCTCTTGAGCCATTTGTTTCTCTTGCTGGTTATAGTTGCTAATTCTAAAGCTGCTTCAGACTGCCTCATGAGGAGGTTAATCTACAATTAAACAATATTTCCTCTTGGCCGTCCATTATTTTCTGAAGCAGATGGGTCATCATTTCCTGGGCTGTGAAACAAAGCGAGGTTAAGGTTAGACTCTGGGGAATCAGCTCGTTTTCAATCTTATTAGGGTGCAGAAGGAAAACTAATAAGAAAACCTCCTAACATCATTTTGTGACTGTAAACAATTATTTATTAGCAAACAATTGATCCCAGAAGGGCAAATTGTTTGAGTCAGTAATGAGCTGAGAAAAGACAGAGCATATCTGTGTATTTGGAAAAATAATTGTAACGTAATTGCAGTACATTTAGACAGGCATCTATTTGGACCTGTTTCTATCTCTAAATGAATTTTTGGAAACATTAATGAGGTTTACATATTTCTCTGACATTTATATAGTTCTCATGTCCATTTCAGTTGCCCAGCCGCAGCTGATTAAGGTTAAAAAGAAAAAAATTATAGTGAGAATGAGATTCATTTCAATGTAATGCCCTGAAGCAGAACATGAACTTAGCTTGGCCTATTCTAGGTAGTTCCAAGTAGTATTCTTGTTGTCACACTTGCTGGTTTTTCTTTGTATTGTTCACACATGTATGTTTCTGAACGGGACTTGGACCTTTACTGAAATTTATTTTATCCATGATGTATTTTTAAAAAATTCTTTTGATACAGAGAAAGGCCTTATTTTTCTTTTTGAAGTATTTCAGTGAAAACTGAGTGTAAGCCTGAACCCATCTTTTGAAATGTATTTTCTTCATTGCAGGTCCACCTAATCGTCTCGTGAAAGTGGTTTCTCTATGGAAAGCTTTGTTTTGCTTCCTACAAATACATGCTTATCCCCTAAGGGGTGCGTTATAGTCATTGTGGACACTTTGCTTAGTATGTGGATTTCTCTGTTTTCTGTCTTAGCAAAACTTGTCTGTGTGCCCTTTTCATCCCAACTCTGTGTAGGATGAGGAGCCTTTGTGTCCTTGTGCAGTAGTCTGAAGAATTGTCCCCCCCCCGCACTCTCCCCAGCAAGCCCGGTTGCTGTGTATGAGCAGCTTGAGCTCTTTTTGTAAAATAACCTAAACTTGTTATTTCCATGCTGTCTAATAAATCAGAGATTCAGAACCCTTAAATGTTGGATGTTTTTAAATGTTGGTAATTAATGTAATTTACTTCGTAAAGAGGCTTCTGTAAAGCAAAACTCCCTTCATCAAGGGCCTGGTGGGGATGACATTGTACCTTTAGGTCCACACTGCCTCATTTAATTACATCTATTCTGATGTACTTTGGGGATTCAGTCTTGGATAAAGTGATCTGTTGGAGTTCTGCCATTTCCCTCCTGCCCTCTTGCTAGAGCAGCAGGGCTCTTGAGCCAACTGTGCAGCTTCACAGGATGGGCACTGGACTGCATGGCAGCTGCTGGGCGCCTTTTGGCACAACTCTGCTAGGAGCGCTCGTGCAGCAGAGCTCCTGCAGCTCATCCAGCTCGGTGCTGACGCAGTCAGCGGACGCACTCAGCCAAATGACAGAGCCGTCTGTACTTATTCATCAAATGCTAAGTCAAAGTGAAGCCCTTGGGATGGTAAATAATGTAATAGCCAGAGACTAACTGATGGTATTGGTTCTTTCGTGTGATTATGTGCTTTTTAAAGACATAATCACTTGGTTGAGGACAGAGCATAAATTTAAAACATTGTTTAACTGGAAGAGAATTAATATGGTATCGTAAAAGCTGACTAAATTAAAGCAGTGTGGGGGACCTGTTTTTAAGGTCATGGTGTGGAAGAGCTTTTTTTATAGTTCTATCTGGATGTCCTCTTGCCTCTTGAAACCAAACGTATCTCCTGCCCTAAGCGTGTCTCCCTGCCCCCTTCACCAGGCCTCTTAACTAGCTCTGCCTCACAGTTCGCGTTTATGGTCATAGCCAGCCTTCCCCTCGGACCCTTAGCAATTTCGTTGGTTGCCCTTACCTACCTTCTCCTCCCTGTTGTTAGGTGTCTCCTGTTTATCTTTCTTTTCTTCCTGCTGCTACTGTTCCACCACCTTAGAGGGTCCCCCTCTGCCCACTGGGGGTAGTGCAGCAGCCTCCAGTCCCTGCCCTAAATCCTGCCTTTGGGAGCAGTGACTTTGAAACCTCTTAGTTGTGACCCAAGTAAGAAGTACATTTGAACCACAGTGCAGAACGTCTAACAGAGAAAGTTGCATGAAACATGACTTGCCTTTTGTACAAGTGATGTATCAGTTCCCTCACCCCCCTTTTAAGGAAATGTTGGGTGATGGCCCCCTCAGCTGATTTTATAACAGATGCCTTGCCACCTCTAATTCGAAAAACTACTCTATACCATACAAAACTTTAAAAACACTTGCTTTTTTTTTTGGTCTTTTTAGATTCGCACTTATGGCATGTGGAGGTTCCCAGGCTAGGGGTCGAATCAGAGGTGTAGCCACCGGCCTATGCCACAACCACAGCAGCGCCCCATCCACGTTGCATCTGTGACCTATACCAACCACAGCTCACAGCAACGCCAGATCCTTAATCTACTGATTGAGGCCAGGGATCAGACCTGCGTCCTCATGGATACTAATCAGACTCATTTCTGCTGCACCACGATGGGAACTCCTAAAAACCCTTGCTCCTTTTATCATGCTGTGCTTGAAGTCCTCCGGCAGACTCCAGCTCCCCCGCCTCCATTGCCCTTTACTTTGTAAGAAGCTCTGCTGCTCCCAAGGCCTGCAGGTCGGCAGGAAGGGACTGCTAACTTTCAGGTGTTGTTAGAAGAATGGGGGTGGACTTGACTTCTATTGGGGTTTCTCACAGGTAGATGGGAATATTCTGGTGGCCAGGATACCTGGTTCAGAGTTCCACCGTGCAAAAACTTCAAGATATGTTGGTGCTGGGGCAAGCCCACCAGACTGCCTGAATCTTGCTTTGAATCCCAACTTTGCTCCTTAGTTTGTTGCATCACTGGCTTGAATTAATTTCTGGGTAACAGTTTCCTCATCTGTAGCATGAAGGTAATATCTAGCTCATGGAGTCTAAGTGAATATATGAAATATTTATTAGGGCATGCCTAACCCGGTCATTGAGTAGGAAATCCTTGGTTTCTTGGGATGAAAAATAGTGAGTCTGTTGCTCTCAGTTTTTAGTCGGCTGACTTTTCAGGCTCTTCTTTTTCATAAATCAATGTAGTTTGCAGGTATCTCTGGGATTCACAGTTCTTATTTGTCAGTAACTTTATCTTTTTAAAAATATTTATCAACTATTTCAAATATTCAGAAAGAAAAACTCAGTAAATTCCACCTATAAACCCACCATCCAGATTTTAAAATGATAATATTTGGTTGTATTTACTTCCCATTGTTTTAAAATAAAGCATCGCACATACTTGAAGCCTCATTTGTTCCCCTCTCTCACCACATTCCCACTTTCCATTTTTAAACATTGTGCCCATTCATGTCTTTATCATGATGTATCCATACACAGGCAGGCCTTGGAGGTATGGTGGGTTTGGTTCCAAACCACCACAGTAAGAGTCACACATGCTTTCTGATTTCCCAGTGTATGTAAAAGTTATGTTTACACAGCACTGTAGTCTGTTAAGTGCAGTAGCATTATATCTAAATTACCATGTACAGACCTTAATGAAATACTACTGCTAAAAACATGCTAGCCATCATGAGCCTTCAGTGAGTTGTAATCTTCTTGCAATAGTGGCATCAAAGATCACTGATGATAGATTACCACGTAATGAAAGAGTTTGAAACACGGTGCGAATTGCCAAAATGGGACACAAATGTAAAGTGAACAAATGCCATTGTGAAAATGGCACCAATAGACTTGCTCAACAGAGGGTTGCCACAGATCTTCAATTAAAAAAAACGCAGTATCTGCCAAGCACAATAAAGTGTGATAAAACAAGTTATGCCTGTATATATTTTTAAAAATTTGCATAAATGATACACTATTCTCAAGTGAACCTACTCCTATTTGATATCAGATGTGGGTAACAAGATGGGGAAGGAAAGGGACAAGGCTGCAAGCAGAGTCATTTATAGGAAACAAGTTCAGCAGTCTCCAGGTTGTAGAGTGCAGCAGCTGAGCTGAGTGCCCCCTTGAACGGTGACATCAGCCACTATTACAAAAGGAGTGGCGGTTGTCCTCTGAGGTGTCGGGTCTTCAGGGGTGAAAACTGTATAATCTAACAGAAGCTGTTCTTTCCCCAGGAAAATAAGTGAGTGTTAATAGTACCCAATAGATTAGATGTGTTACAAATAAAACGTCCATGTCATCCAGGAGGCAAACCATAGCTCCAGTTTCATGGTTCTCTCCCCTGACTTTCCATCCTCAGTCTTTAAATGTCTCTGGGTAGCCCATCTTTCACTTGGGAAAGTACTGATTTAAGCCATTAGGACTAGTTACAGCAGTTTCCTTTAAAAATGGCACCTGGCTATGTTGCTTTGGGACTAAGTGCTGGGAGAAATGAGAGCTGCTGAGCTTTGTGGCCACAAATACCAATTGGACCGTTGCACACAAAGGCACTTCTCCCTTGATCAGTGGTGTGTTGCAACAGTGCTTTCATTTTTGAAGGATACCTACAGAACTTGTCCTGGAGTCGTGGGGCATTGGCTTCTAGTTGGGAAGAGTTTTGTATCCCGATGGAAAGAAATCTGAAGGTAAAGCTGGACTGGACTGTGAATTAGAGCTGTGATTGGGGGAACACGGTATGAGTTAACCTGCCATTTAATACCTCATGATTTGGCAACCAGCTTTCAGAACTTACTTTAAATGAAAAGCAATTGGTTTTATTTTTGTTTTGCTTCCTTTGAATACACCACTGGTGATAGGACTTTTCCAATCACCTGACTTGAGTAGAGAATTGGATAAAGGAATGCTTTACGTTACTGAGCTTTAATGTATGTAGCAGGGTGTCAGTTTGAAATAATGGAAGGCTCATTGCCGATGGTTTATTTTATTAACTAATTTCCCAAGATAGATTCTTTCACCTCTGACCATCTAAAGCTAACTTTGTGCAGTTAACACAAACCTGAAGAAGCCGTACAAATTACACCTGCTGGTCTCAGAAGCACCTAAGTTTGCTTTTCCAATGTTGTAACGAAGTACCTTTCATCCCTTTATAGGACTCCGTTATAGGCTATTGCAGTAATTTAAAACCTATGTACCTAGACTCCTGACCTTGTTATAACATCACTTTGTAATTCTCAAAATACTTGGCTCTTGAAGATTTTCTTAGCACTAGCCATGTATTCTTAAAGAGCCCAGATGATTTGTCTTTGGTGTTATATTACCCATATCTCCTCAGCCCCCAAGACCTAACGTTCTTACTGAAGCGCCAGACAAAAATCCTTTAGTTCTTTCATTATTTCACAGCTTAACTTAGCAGTCAGTTATTAGCATCCTCTATTTAAAGAAATGCCCCTGCTAGGGACACTGTACACCGTCAAGCTTTAGATGCAGAAGGGGCTCTCTTGCTGGGTTCACCCTCAGTTCATCAAGATCACCGGTAATGCTGTGGAGGAGCACAGCTTTCCACGCGTGCCTGTCATAGAGGTGCTCGTGGAAATTGAGCCAAGGATGTTATGCGTTAGGCTCTTAGCATGTTCATTGCCCTTGATTGCTGTTGCTCATCAGGTGAACATGGACCTCGGTTTCCGGCCCAAGTCTCGAATGGGCGTTGTTTGTTGAGAGCTTGATACTTGGTCCTTATTTCCTTACTTATGTTAATAGAATGTGTTTTGGAGTTCCCTGTTGGTCTGTCGGGTTAAGGATTTTTTTTTTGTCTTTTTGCTATTTCTTGGGCCACTCTCGCGGCATATGGAGGTTCCCAGGCTAGGGGTTGAATCGGAGCTGTAGCTGCCAGCCTACGCCAGAGCCACAGCAACGCAGGATCCGAGCTGCGTCTGCGACCTACACCACAGCTCACGGCGGCAACGCCAGATCGTTAACCCACTGAGCAAGGGCAGGGACCGAACCCGCAACCTCATGGTTCCTAGTCGGATTCGTTAACCACTGCGCCACGACGGGAACTCCGGGTTAAGGATTTGATGTTCTCACTGCTGTGGCTTGGGTTGCTGCTGTGGTGCGGATTCAGTCCCTGGACCAGGAACTTCTGCATGCCTCAGGCATGACCAAAACCAAACAAAAACCCAAAAAGAATGTGCTTTATTACACATTGGGCTTCACCTTTGCTTTGCAATAAGATGTACCATTTGTACTGTTTCAAATCATCCTGTGCTTATGCCCGCCAATCATTGTCCAGAGTTGTGTTTTTGACTTGGATCTGAAGCTATTGAAGTGTAAGAGAAATCTCATTTATTTGGATGCCATTATCAGAATTCATGATAAATTGACTTAGGAGAACAAAGCAGATGAGATCAGAGGGACTGTATTTGACTGACTCTTAAAGGGAGACTCTTTTAGGGATATTGGCATGTTGTCAATAATGGTAGGAATATTTGGTTGGTACATTGAACAGAACTTCTGTCTGGAAACTCGAATAACCATCTGCATTACTGAGGTTTGGCACATTTAATATTTCTTTTTTTTTTCTTCTTAAGGCCACGCCTGCAGCATATGGAAGTTCCCAGGTTAGGGGGTGAATTGGAGCTGCAGCTGCCGCCTACACCACAGCCACAACAAGGCCAGATCCTAGCTGCATCTGCAACCAGCGCTGCAGCTTGCAGCAACACCAGATCCTTAACCCGCTGAATGAGGCCAGGGATTGAACCTGCATCCTCATGGATACTAGTCGGGTTCTTAACCTGCTGAGTCACAGTAGGAACTCATAGTTACTATTTCTAAAGAAATACTTCTTGGCTGAAAATAGTGCCTACAGTCTGGGTACAAGCCTGTGGAAACATACAGAGAAACTAGCCTTTTGGGATTACTTGGAAATAGTAGGACTAAGCTGAAATTTAAATTGGGTTATTAAGGTAAGATTTTAATTTGGCTGTGAGTCAAAATTTCAGAAAAGGTTTTCTTACTCATTATTGATCCAGAATAAGTAGGGCCCAGAAGAGAGGTTTATTCCTGTTTCCTCTTTTGGCCAGTGTTTAGACCTGTTTTGCCCACACTTCTTTTTTTTTTTTTTTTGTCTTTTTAGCTATTTCTTGGGCCGCTCTCGCGGCATATGGAGGTTCCCAGGATAGGGGTCGAATCGGAGCTACAGCCACCGGCCTACGCCAGAACCACAGCAACGCAGGATCCGAGCCGCGTCTGCGACCTACACCACAGCTCACGGCAACGCCGGATCGTTAACCCACTGAGCAAGGGTAGGGACCGAACCCGCAACCTCATGGTTCCTAGTCAGATTCGTTAACCACAGCGCCACGACAGGAACTCCAACACATTTCTGATTTCATCTTTTTAGTCTGGACTGGCTTTTCCCTGATTAGAGCTTCTTAGTGGAATGATGAGACGAAAAAGATTAGGGAGAGTTATTTTTAATGCTTGTTGCTTTGAGCAGCTAATTGTCGATTTTCAATTAAGAGAAAAGTTCTGCTGTTTTGGCAGCTTGGGAGAAGAGCCTGCGGGAGAGGGAAGAGGACGCGTCGGGAGGGCTGCTGGCTGTGCCGGAGGCTAAGCCTGTAATATCGGTGGAATGAATTGTCATTACTTTTGGGAGAAGGGGTTTCATCTTTGTTTTCATTAGCCCTCCAGAAATACAGATAAAAGTCAGGAACTGGAAACTGAAGAAACCAGTTTGAAACAAGCCTGCTCTGACCTCTGTCAGAACTTGGGGACCTATGGGTGTCCTAACTCCTCAGGCATCTGGAGAACTGAGAGCTAAAAGCGTCCTACGACCTGGTCTTTTAACTGAATGTTGAGGGCTGAGCTCATAGAAAACATGGAGTCATGGCCAGTCTTCTGATGGAATCATCCATCACTGCCTATTGCTTGCTGGAAAAAAGTATCGGGGTCTCTCCCAACAGCCTCCTAACCCTCAGGGACCAGAAGTTTGTGCCAAGCTGAATGTTTGACGATGGCCCAGCTGTCAGGTCTCCTGTTGGCCACTGCCAACAAATCTGTGATTTAGGACCTATGATCCTTCATTCCACCCCCAGCCCCACCCCCACCCCCGTTCCTCTCTCATTTCCTTCTTCCTCTTCCCCTTTCTTCTTTCCTTCAATCCATAGGCAGAGAAGAAAAGCCATTTGTGCAAAAGTTGACTTAGGAAAATAAGGCGGATTTTTGAAGTAGATGCTCAAGATGCCATTGTGCCATTTGGTCCATGTGGTGGGGGTGGTGATGGATAAATCAGCCTGTTGCATGCCCGTGAGACCAAGCATTGGCTCTGATCTGGCATGTGGTATGCCATGATAATTGGGCCTTTTGAGAGCACAATGCAATAGCATATTTTACTCCCAGTACATTGAAACAGAACACAGACGTCGTGCAGGGATTCTGCCAGGCAGTAGCTTAGGAGATGCCTTTGTCCCCACTTCTGGGCCTAGCTCACATGTCTCTGGAGGGTCAGAAGATAGTGTTTGGGGTACCAGTGGATTGTAAAAAAAAAAAAATGCATATTAGTAAGCTGATTATTTGGATAGCTATAGATTTTCTAAGTCTAATAATTTTTTTTTTTTTTTCTGCATCTACAGCATGTAGAAGTTCCCAGGCCAGGGATCGAACCTGAGCCACAGCAGTGACAACACTGAGTCCTTAACCACTAGGCCACAAGGGAACTCCTAAGCCTAGTAATTTTGAAAAGGAAAATATTGTGAGCTTAGTTTTTTTTTTTTTTTTTTTTAATTCTTTTTAGGGCAGCACCTGTGGCATATGAAAGTTCCCAGGCTAAGGGTCAAATCAGAGCTGCACATGCTGGCCTACGCCACAGCCAAAGCAATGCCAGATCCCAGCCACATCTGCGACATACACTGCAGCTCATGGCAACCCCAGATCCTTTAACCCACTGAGCAAGGCCAGGAATTGAACCCGTGTCCTCATGGATACTGGTCAGGTTCTTAACTCATTGAGCCACAATGGGAACTTTCTGAGCTTACTTGTTCTTGAAGCAGAATTTCTACTCTGAAATATAACTTCTTGGGAAAATGTAGAGAAAGATTAAGAGCTTTGGGATAGATGTCAGGAAGCCAAGGTCTGGTACAGCTAGCTGGGTGTCCTGGGGTACATGAGGGATTTGGGGCCCTAGTTTTTTCTGAAAGGCCCTTTGAGGTTCATCCCCACGCTGATATGGCCTGAGCTGTTCTCTCTTTGCCTTCGAAAGGCAAAGGTTCTGCGCTTCTACAAATAGGGACTTCTTTCTTTTTTATTTATTTTTGTCTTTTTAGGGACACACCTGCAGCATATGGAAGTTCTCAGGCTAGGGGTCGAATAGGAGCTACAGCTGCCTGCCAACACCACAGCCACAACAATGCCAGATCCAAGCTGCATCTGCGACATACACCACAGCTCACGGCAATGCCAGATCCTTAACCCACTGAGCCAGGCCAGGGATCAAACCCACATCCTCGTGGATACTCGTGGGGTTCGTTACCACTGAGCTACACTGGCAACTCCCTGGACTTATTTCTTAAATATTTCAGTAGTCTAAGTTTTGAAATAAGAAAAACTGAAATGTTTTACCTCTTCCTTAAGTGACTATATCATTATTCCTCCTAAAGGACCCTGGATCAATTTTTTCCTTGCATAGTGTTCCCTCTACAACAAACCAGTGAGGGTGATATTATTAACCCATTTTATGGATGAGGAAGCCACGAGAGGTTAAGTAACATCCTTCAGGTTACATAGCTAGTACCTGGAAGACTCGGATTCATTCCCAGCCCAACTCAGCTCCCTGTACCATTTTTGTTTCTATCGCTGGAGTTGATGATGACATGTATTATTTTCCTGCCATTTGTTTCTTTGTTTATTCATTATATATAAATATTTTCTCATATGAAGTTCTAGACTTTGTGCTAGGTAATGAGTTCATTCAGGGCAGGGACTGTGTCTAGTTTTTCATTTTCCCTGCAGTGCCTGGACCAGAGTAGGTGCTCAATAAATACATGTATACCACATGAATGACAGCCAGAGGATGGATGTCATTCATGGTACAGGGTTTGCTCAACCTATCTAAGTTTCCATTTTCCTGCATGCGTTCTTTAAACCCAGGATGTAGCTCTGGATAGACGTGTTTATTACTGTGTTTGAGGATTTAATGATGGACGCCATGGGCACTCATATTGCTGTAGGTTGAAGGAGAAGCATGGAGAATGTCTAAGTTGATCCGTTGAGAAGTCATGCCCAATTTATCCCCAAGTTCCTCAGTTTATCTTCAGCTATTACTCTTCCCTCCTCCTTACTTTTCTCTCTCTGCCCCCCAACACCCCCCCCCCCCGCCTTTTTTGCTTTTTTTAGGGCAGCACCCGTGGCATTTTCCACGGAAGTTTCCAGGCTAGGGGTTGAACTTGAGCTACAGCTGTCCGCCTACACCACAGCCAAAGCCACATCAGATCTGAGCTGCATCTGCGATCTACACCACAGCTCACGGCAACGCCGTGATCCTTAACCCACTGAGCGAGGCCAGGAAACAAGCCCGCAACCTCATGGTTCCTCAGTCGGATTTGTTTCCGCTGCGCTGTGACAGGATGTCTTACACTTCAAGGCTTGCTCCCACCTCCTGTAAGACACCTTCCTACACTCCCTGCATCATACTAAGCTCACCTCTTCCCATGTTCGCAAAGCATACTTTCTTGTACTGCAGCTGAAGCGCTTATCAAAGCCCGATTTATTTCTATTTTCAGAATAAATTTTATGCATGAGTAGTTTCTTGTACTGGCTTGTGAGCCCCTAGAGGTCTCAAAACCCTCTCTTCACAGCTCCCCAGAACCATACATAGTGCTTTGTACAAAGTAGGATGCAGTAAATATGGAGTTAGGTTGAAATATGTCCAGAGATCTTTCCCAAGTGCCAGTTGTTCTTGTATTAGGTGCTCTGAGGGCCTTTAGAAGTAACAGAGCACAGTCCCTAACCACCAGGGCTTTGAAAAAACAAGATATTTTCAAAATGAATGAGGGAGACGAATGTCACTCTCTTGGCAATGGCTGAAGAAGAATGGATTAAAAAAAATTTTTTTTAAAGGATAGATATTGGTTTCATAAACCGGCTAAAGTATTTTTTTGTTTTATTCTTTAGGTTTTTCACTCCACATTTAAAGCCATAGAGATTTTTTTTCTTTGGGGATATTTCCATCTCAGTGCACTTTTAAAACTACCTGCTTGTAACACATTTCTTGGGAGAGCTTGCTTGAAGACCTTGAGTTACCTTCTGACCATATTTCAATCAAGGCTTTAATCACATCCTCAGCCATTTGAATTATTTAGCATCTTTTTGAGATTACATTTTTTATTCCTAATTATATGACAAAGATATATACCATGAAATATTTATCATGTAATTATGATTAAAATGTACAGTCTCCCCAAAGATGTGAATAATCACGTTAAGTATTCTCTATTTAATTAAAGGAGTCTGGTGGACTGTGCTGGGCTGCCTTGGTTAAGCTCAGAACTACATTTCCCAGCATCCCCTTGTCTGTTTGTTTCCAGGTTAGGGTTGGCCTGCAGGGGAAGAGACAGGGATGGGATGGCCATTACTCTCTGAGGTTTGCTGGCTGTCAGGAGTGGTGATGGATGGCGCAGAGTTGTCTAATGGGTTTCTTGCTCTTTTCTGGTCTGCATCCAGCATTTCTCCCTGACTCTTGGCCCTAATGCCCCAATGCCCCCTGGAAACTGAGGCCCACTACCAGTTGCCTGGCTGAACAGGCCAACAGGAACGCAGCTACAAGCTTCCCTTTTCAGTCCTTTTGGTGCCTGGGCATGCCTGCCATCTCTGACTGCTTGGTGGCTGCTGATCCTCCAGCACTCCTTCCCAACCTTACACCCCTCCCCCAGCCCTTCCCACAGCTATATACAGTCCGATGCCTATAATAAAGCCCTATTCTGTGACCTCATGGTGTCTCTGCTCCCCTGACTGAACCCTGCCTGGCACAAGGAGTAAGAATTAGAAACAAGTGTGAAGTCTTTTTGCAAAAGGGCTTTCATTCTCTCAGAGCCTTTTGCTTTTAGAGTTGTTAAGGGCAAATGTTCAGAGGTGAACGGAGGTGCTAAAACCTTTCTGACTTGCTTCTGTGGTCACTAGAGCATAACGAGATGTCTTTTTCATGTGAAAATGACCCTTCTGACCCAGTAACATCTGTGAAGTTGGGTTTGTGCTGATTCAGACAAATTCAGATTTATGAAAGCTCCCAAACGATAACTGACTCTCACCACATGTTAATTTCTGTTCTTCATCCCTCCTCCCCCCCATGACCCATGTGCTTTTAGGACCAATGGTGGAGATTTTTTATTAAGTGTCCAAGTTTTTTAGCTAGACTAGGAATACACCAGGTCCATGCCCTTAACTTTACTCAGGAGCATGCAGCTAAGCTCACTGCCCACAAAATATTCCCTTTGTGAGTCACTTTCTGTTTTCCTGACATTGTCATTCATACCCCCATTCATCAATACATTCCTCCATCCACCCAGTCACATCCATCCATCCATCCATCTCCTGATCCTAACACTTTTGAATCACCTGACTTGGATATAGCACTGGGTTCAGGAGGGTGGGCTCTGTAGCAGACCTGTTGGGTTTGAATGCAGGTGCCATAACTCGCTGACTATGGAATTTGACATTGTTATTTAATGTCTGTGCTTCATGTCCTCAGTCTTTTAGGTGGTGATAAAAAAGTAGTGCCTATTACATAGGGTAGTTACAAGGATTAGATGAGATAATGGGACTAAAGGGATTAGCACCAATATAAGGTATATTACCAGTAAAAAATGTTAATTGCTGTTGTCATTATTATCCCAGATTTTATGAGATATAATTGACATGTAACTGTTGTTATTAATCAAAGATAAACTTTTGTCTTTGTCTTCAAGAAACTTAGAGCCTACTGGGTGGGGCAGGCACTTAAGACAACAGATTATCCTGAGCTGAGAGGAAAGAGATAAGAATTAGGTATTTTTCTCTTAAGCCTAGAAATATTGGAGGTGAAATGAGTGAACATTATGTGGATACCTGCTAAATTTAAATATATCACAAAATCATAATAATCATTGTTAAAAAGGAAAAAGTCTCTCAAATTACCATCCCCTAGCATATCTTCTGCACTTTCAGTCTTGGACCAAGTCCTTTTCCTTAGGATGGGACCCAGCGCCATAGGATTGTGTATGTAACTCCAACTCACCCTCTCCAGAACATTTATGCGGACTTAAGATAATACCTGGCTCCAGGTTAGCTGAACTTCTGGTTGGACCTGGGCTAGTGACCTTGGCCTTTTGTTGTCCTGCTGAAGAAAGATGAGTTGGATGAACTGGCACTTACTCCTAGGGCGCTAAAGAGACTGAGTGGTGGGTTCCACAACTGGATGGAGGGCCCTATACCTTTAGGGGCTGGGGAAGCCACGTCTGGTCCATGTGCCAGCAGGTAAGTTGAGGAGAAAGGCAAAGAGGGGTGCACTGAGGAGCAGAGACATGGGGTCCCTGAGGAATGGACATCTTGCTTCCACTGAAACATTTGGTCCAGGGATATTTTTTGCAATAGTATGTAGGCGGTGTCTTCTCTTGCATTTCTTGCATACTTAACTTTGGTGGGGTCTCTGGGATGCTGTTCTGTTAGTTCATTGGTAAGCTGCTTCTTTTTTTTTTTTTTTTCTGTTCCGTAGTGTAGTTACAAATCAGTTGACTGTTGATCACCAGATAAATGCTATAACATTTTAAAAATTGGGAACTTTCTTATTGGAGGTACATACTCTATCAAAAATGCACCTCTAGCATTTAGTGTGTGCTGCGATCCAGAGGGCACCAGGTGGGTGTGTGCTGTCTGTGTTCCTACCAGGGAAAGGGGTTTGTTAATTACTGGGAAGCAGTAGGTTCACAGGAAAATTGCAGCAGGGCCAATAGAAATCCTTCCTCTTCAGAGGAGCTGGCATTTTCTGGAGTGTGTAGGGGCTGGTTAGGTGAGCAAAGCAGGACTTGAACTTAAGTTTTACAAGAAAGGCAGTTGAAACGGTAGGAAAATGTCTTGAAGCCTTAGGACTTATGGAATGGAAAATTCCAAACCAGACAGCCTGGCTTTGCAGATGACCACCTGTGTGATCCTGGGCAAGTGTCCTATGTCCAAGTTTCAGCATCCTCATCTGCAAAGGTGGTTGTTAGGACAATTAAGTTAAAGTGTAGGTAAAGTGCCTGGCTCAGTGCCGGACGTACAGTGAAATCTCAATTCATGCTAATTAGTTATATATAATTATATAGTATTGGCTATTATTTCTAATGCATGTATTCCTTTTAAAGGTGCTCTTTGACTAACAAAGTC
The DNA here is from genome assembly GCF_016906955.1 of Phacochoerus africanus. Taxonomy (NCBI): domain Eukaryota; kingdom Metazoa; phylum Chordata; class Mammalia; order Artiodactyla; family Suidae; genus Phacochoerus; species Phacochoerus africanus. The sequence continues at coordinate 133,055,510 of NC_062558.1, forward strand.
CAAAATAAACATAAATTCCTACTTATTTTTTCTTTTGGTTTCTAGGAGTGTCATTCTGTGGTGTTGGACTTTCTAGGGACTCACTGAATCTAGTATTCTCCTTCTCTAAAAGGACTTTTATTCCAGACAGTGCATTTTATAACTGTACTTCCCTAATCTCTGCCCTCTCCCCCAGTCTCTTTTAAAACATAAATCGAGTTCTAAATTCTGAACTGCTGGAATTTCCATTGTGGCTCAGCACGTTAAGGACCTGGCATTGTCTCCGTGAGGATGCAGGTTCCATCCCTGGCCTCGCTCTGCTCAGTGAGTTAAGGATCTGGTGTTGCTGTGGCTGTGCCATAGGCTGCAACTGCAGCTCTGATTCCACCCCTGGCCCAGAAACTTCCTTATGCCTCAGGTATGGCTATAAAAAGAAAAAAAAGCAAAACCCTCAAAACTGCTAACGTGGTAATGGAAGCCCTTCTCTGAGGACACCTGCTATCTAGTGTCATTAAAGTCTCTGATCACAATGGGATATCATTGCACAGCCATTGGGATGACTGTTACCCACAAAAATAAGTGTTGGTGAGGAGGCAGAGATGGTGGAACCCTGTGCAATGCTGATGGGAAAGTAAAATGGTTCAGCCTCTATGGAAAACAGTGTAGTGGTTCCTTAAAAAATTAAATATAGAACTGCCATATGATCCAACAACCCAGCTTCTGAGTATACAACTTAAAAGACTTGAAAGCGAGGAAGAGATACTGTCCATCTGTATTCCTAGAAGCAATATTGATAATAGCCAAAAGGTGGGGGCAACCCAGTGTCCATCACAGAACGCATGGATGAACAAAACGTGATGTATACACACAATGGAATGTCTTTCAGTCTCAAAACAGAAGGAATTTTGACACATGTGGCAGCACGGATGAACCTTTTGTGTTAAGTGAATAAGCCAGTCACAAAAAGACAAATGAGTCCACTTCTGTGAGGTACCTAGAACAGTCAGATTCGTAGAGGCAGAAAGTAGAATGGTGATTGCCGAGGCTGGGGAGTGGGATTTGGCAGTTATTATTTAATGGTGCTGAGTTTCAGTTTGGGAAGATGAAAAAAAGTTCTGAAGATGGATTGTTTGATGATTGCAGAACTATGTGAATGTACCTAATGCCACTGAACTGTACAGTGAAAAATGGTTAAAATGGGGAGTTCTCGTGTGCCGCAGCAGGTTAAAGATCTGATGTCACTGCAGCAGCTCAGGTTGCTGCTGTGGCTCAGGGAACCTCCCCATGCCATGAGTGTGGCTAAAAATGGTTAAAATGGTAACTCTAATGCATAGTTTAACACACACACACACACACACACACACACACAGAGTCAAGTCTTAGCATAGTGCCCAGCACACATAGTTTAACACACACACACACACACACACACACACACACACAGTCAAGTCTTAGCATAGTGCCCAGCACACAGCCTGAATAAATGCTGGCTGTTAAAAAAAGTCCCTGTGGGTGTGTATTAGACCAGAGTTAGTGTCTTTGCCTAGGAGTTGACTGATTTCACCCAGTTGTATCCAAGAGCAAGCAAAATATATCTTCTAGAATGTATAGGAGAGGAAAAAAAATCTTTTCTAATTTTTGCTGGGTTTCCTCTTGAAGTTTTCACCAAGCTAGTAGGAGTGTAACCCTGGAGTTGGGGTGCTCCAGCCATTGCTGGAGGAAGAGTGGGTCCTGGTGCTGTTCCTGGTTTGTGCTCCCAGTCTCCAGGCTCTTAATGTGTGCTCTGTGATTTCTCGTATGGACCTTGTCCAGTTGTAGTGTCAAGTTTATGTTTACCTTATAAAATAAATTGGGTAGCTTCTTTAATTTTTCTAGTTGCTGAAACTATTTAAAACAACAGTTATATATTCCTTGAAAGTTTGGTAAATCTGCCTAGAAAACCACCTGGACCCTATAGGCTCTAAGTGTTAGGGATGGTAGAAAGACTCTATTAGCAATTCAGAGAAATTTATTTAGGCTTTCTCTTTCTTTTGAGTCAATTTATGTAATTTCAACAGATTTATTTTAAAAACCTATTTATTTTATGTAAGTTTTCAACTTTTGGTATTCTCTTATGATTAAAAAATTTCTGTTTGATTTATTATTCTTAACAGTGATTATTTGTGACTTTTACTGATCGTTCTTGCTCTTTGGTTCTCTTTCTTGCTTCTTTAAGGGAACACAAAACTCACTAATTCTTGGTTTTTCTTTTTTCTTTTTTTTTGTCTTTTTACTATTTCTTGGGCCGCCCCTGTGGTATGTGGAGGTTCCCAGGCTAGGGGTCCAATCGGAGCCATAGCCACCAGCCTACGCCAGAGCCACAGCAATGCGGGATCCGAGCCGCGTCTGCAACCTACACCACAGCTCACGGCAACGCCGGATCGTTAACCCACTGAGCAAGGGCAGGGACCGAACCCGCAACCTCATGGTTCCTAGTCGGATTCGTTAACCACTGCGCCACGATGGGAACTCCTGGTTTTTCTTATTTTAAAATAAATGTCTATAGAGCCATCTATTTACTTTTAAGTAGGTCCTTCATTGTATCTCACCAGTTTTGATATTTTATAGTTGTTTGGTTCTACATACTTAATAATTCTCACTGAGATTTCCTCTTTTACCTATGAATTATTGAGATATACATTTAAAATTCTGAACATGTGGGCTATTTTTTAAATTGTTGATTTATAGCTTAATGACAATATAGTCAGGAAGAGTGGTTTGAATGATACAAATTTTTGTGATTGTTAAGTTTTCTTTGTGACACAAATAGTTTTTTATAAATGACTCCTGCATCTGCAAAGATTTTTCCCTATATTTCAGGTGCACAGTTCAGTTTTTGTTTATTAGATGGCTAATTTTGTTCAAGTCTGTTATGTTCTTTTAAAATTTTGAACTATGTTGTCAGTTTTCTGATGTGCTAAGTGCTCCTACTATGTTGGTTTGTCGGTTTCTGCTTATAATTCTGATTTTACTTTGTGAATTTTCTTTTGCTTTTGCTTTATGTATGTTTATATATTTTAGGAATTACATTATTTTGAAGCTATGTTATCAGATATGTACAAGTTTAAGATTATTATATCTTCCAGGTGGCTTTTTCCCTTTAATTATTACAAAGTATGCCTCTTTTATCCAACTGAATACCTTTTGCTTTCAGTGTTATCTGATGTAATATTACTCTGTGAGCTTTATTTTGGTTCGGATTTACATGTGATGTATATTCGTATCCACTATATTTAGCCTTTCTTGTGGGTTTCATGTATGTTTAAGTGTCTCACACCTGGATTAGAAATGCAGCTACAATCTAATGTCAGTCTTAGTTGATGAGTTTAATCCATTTAGATTTTTTTGTGATTGCTGATGCATATGAGTTTATTTCTATAGTTTCCACTTTCTTATTTATTTGAGCTTTTTTTTTTTTTTTTTTTTCTTTTTTGGCCACATCCATGGCATGTGGAAGTTCCCGGGCCAGGGATGGTAGTTATCCTTAAAATTTTAACAGTCATAATTAACTAAAAATTCCTATCATATGTTATAATTTTTTTGTTGTTGTCTTTTTGCCATTTCTTGGGTCGCTCCAACAGCATATGGAGGTTCCCAGGATAGGGGTCAAATCGGAGCCATAGCCACCAGCCTACACCAGAGCCACAGCAACACAGGATCTGAGCTATGTCTGGCAATGCTGGATCCTTAACCCACTGAGCAAGGCCAGGGATCAAACCCTCAACCTCATGGTTCCTAGTTGGGTTCGTTAACCACTGAGCCACAATGGGAACTCCTCATATGTTATAATTATTCAGTATTTCTAGCCATTTCCCAACATCAATTGTCTTTCATTTTAAAATTTTTATTTTATTTTTTCTTTTTAGGGTCACACTGTGGCATATGGTGTGAACCCTAAAAAGGGGCAAATCAGAGCTACAGCTGCTGGCTTACACCACAGCCACAGCAACGTGGGATCTGAGCCACATCATTTTATTTCATTTTATTTATTTTTTAACAATGGTCTTTGACATGTTACCTATTCACTGGACACTCCATTCCACTATCTTATAATTGATGTTTATAGTTTTGGTTTCACCCAATTTTAAATTACCAAATTAATTTTTTTAGTTTAACAGTTAATTAAATGTATTGACATATATATTTTTAATATTTGCCCATAGTTGTTTTTTTCCCTTGGATTAAATTTTCTTCTTGCTGAAATATATACTTTAGTACTTTTTTTTCCTAGTAAGAATCTTATTTGTATTCCAGATGAGGTCTTTATTTTGTCTTCACTCTTTTAGGATAGTTTAGCTGGATATAAAATTCTAAGCTGAAAGTTACTTTTCCTTCCTCATCCTTTTTTGAAAGTCATCTTTATTTCCTGTTGACAGGTCTGAGTCTAACTATTGTTCCTTTACAAAACATCTACCTCCCCTGCCCTGTGTATTAGGGTTCTGCAGAGAAACAGAACTAAGAGAGAGAGAGAGAGAGAGAGAGAGAGAGAGAGGGAGAGAGAGAGTGTGTGTGTGTGTGTGTGTGTGTTTATGTGTGTGTATGTCCTGGTTTTAAGGATTTGGCTCATGCAGTTGTGATGGCTTGGTGAGTTTAAAATCTGATAGGATAGGCTATAGGATGAAGACTCAGGAAAGAGTTGGACTTTGAATTCAAAGGCAGCTTGCTGGTGAACTAGAACGAGCTGATATTTTACATGAAATCTTAATGCAGTCTGTGGCAGAACCTCTCCTGCTTTGGAGAGGTCAACCTTTTGTCTGTTCAGGCCTTCCACTTATTGAATGAGGCCCACCCACACTATGGATGACAATATGCTTTACTCAAAATCCACTGATTTAAATAGAAATTTTATCCAAGGAGTTCTCTTCGTGGCTCAGTGGTTAATGAACCTGACTAGAATCCATGAGGACTTGGGTTTGATCCCTGGCCTTACTCTGTGGCTTGAGGTTCTGTCATTGCCCTGAGCTGTGGTGTAGGTCTCAGATATGGCTCGGATCCTGCATTGCTGTGGCTCTGGCATAGACTGGCAGCTACAGCTCTGGTTTGACCCCTAGCCTGGGGAACTCTCATATGCAGTAAGTGTAGCCTTAAAAAGACCAAAGGAAAAAAAAAAAAAAGGATTTGGCACTTTCACCACTGTGGCCTGGGTTCAGTTCCTGGTCTGGGACCTGAGAGCCATATCAAGCCACTGCATGCTGTGGCCAAAACAAACAAACAGCAAAAAAAAAAAACCAGTCTCGGAGTTCCTGTCGTGGCTCAGTGGTTAATGAATCCGACTAGGAACCATGAGATTGTGGTTCAATCCCTGGCCTTGCTCAATGGGTTAAGGACCCGGCATTGCTGTGAGCTGTGGTGTAGGTTGCAGACACGGCTTGGATCCTGTGTTACTGTGGCTCTGGTGTAGGCCAGTGGCTACAGCTCCAATTAGACCCCTAGCCTGGGAACCTCCATATGCCATGGGGGCAGCCCTAGAAAAGGCAAAAACAAAAACAAAAACCAAAAAACCCAAAAAACAAAAAACAAAACAAACACTCTTACATAAATGTAAAATTAACCATCACACACTGAAAATGATTTTCTCTTTATCCTTTGTATTCTATAGTTTCACGGTGATGTTTCCGGATGTGGATTTATTTTTCTATATCCCTGCTTGATACTTAAAATGTAGTACAACTCTTCAATTCTCGAAGCTTTTCAGCATTTATATCTCTGAATATTGCTTACCCAGCATTCCATTCCCTTGTTCTGATATCCTTGATGAATGTTGGAATCTTTTAATTCTTTCTCCATGTCTCTCTTTTTTTATTACCCAAATGAATTTGTCACATCTATAGTTGTATAATGATCATAACAATCCAATTTCTCCATGTCTCTTAATTGCTCTTTCATATTTTAATTTTGTTTTCTGTCCATACTGTGTCCTGGGTGAATTCCTTAGAACTCTCTTCCAATTTACGGATTCTCTCTTTGTATCTAGTCCAGAATTTATTCCATTTAGTAAATTTTTTCATATCTACCACTTGTTGTTTTACATCTGTCTACTTTTGATATACAGTTGACCCATGAACAATGTGGGGATTAGGGCTGGCAACTCCTGTGCAGTTGAAAATCTGTGTATAGCTTTATAGTCAACCCTTTGTGTACATAGTTCTACATCTATGGATTCAACCAACAGTGGGTTGTGTGGTACTGTGGTACATATTTATTGCAAAAAAATCCACATATAAGTGTACCCATACAGTTCAAACCCATGTTGTTCAAGGGTCAATTGTATAATTACAAAAAACAAAAATCTGAATAATTCCTTGAATTTCTTTAAATGAATTTATGCCTTCGTTTACCTCTTTAAATGTTTTAAACATAAATAAAATCTTTGGTTGATGGAACTACAAAATAAATTTCACCTGGAGTTAATACATGTTTCAATTTTGGCTTTGATAGCTGACTTGCAGTTTTTTTTTAGGCTTATTCCCTGCCCCCCAGCTTTATTGAGGTGTAAGTGACAAATAAAAATACAATTTTATAATTATATATTTAAAATGTACAGTGTTATGATTTGATGCATGTATATATTGTGACAGGATTCTACCACTGAGTTTTTCTTTTTTTTTCTGTCTTTTTAGGGCTGCGTTGGCAGCATATGGAAGTTCCCAGGCTAGGGGTCAAATTGGAGGCCTATGCCACAGCCACAGCAATAAGGGATCTGAGCCACATCTGCTATCTACACCACAGCTGATAGCAATGTCGGATCCTTAACCCACTGAGCAGAGCCAGGGATCAAACCTGTGTCCTCATGGATACCAGTCAGGTTTGTTACTGTTGAGCCACAATGGGGACACCCCCGCCCCAACTGAGTTTTGAGTGGAGGTTTAAAATTTTGGTCCTTTGATTTCGATGTTGATATTTCTCTCTGTATGCTGCCTTCTTCCTGTCTAGCAGAGAGAAACTCCCTGTTTCTAGTCTCAGAGATGAGCTCTTCAAGTCCAGAGGAATGCTTATTTCTTGTTTTGGTGTCTGAATCTATCTTTTTTTTTGTTTTCTCATATAATTTAGGTGTCATTGCTCTGGTGTCTGGAGCAGAGGGGTGATCAAAATATGAGCTTAGTATGTTGTCTTGACTGGCTAGCTCATGTGATTTAAATAGTTTTGCTTAACAAATGGCATAAGAGAGACAATCTGACTGGAAACAATTAGAAAAACAAAAGTAGTGGTTCAGGGTTCCCTTGTGATTCAGTATGTTAAAGATCCGGCATTGTCACTGCAGTGGCTCAGGTCGCTTACCATGGTGTGGGCTGGATCCCTGGCCTGGGAGCTTCCACATGCTGTGGGTGTGGCCACAAAAGAAAAAAAAGTGGAATTCCTGTCGTGGCACAGTGGAAACGAATTGGACTAGGAACCATGAGGTTGCAGGTTCGATCCCTGGCCCTGCTCAGTGGGTCAAGAATCCGGCGTTGTCGTGAGCTGTGGTATAGTCACAGACGCAGCTCAGATCTGGTGTTGTTGTGGCTCTGGCATAGGCCAGCAGCAACAGTTCCGATTAGACCCCCTAGCCTGGCGTGGGTGTGGCCCTAAAAAGACAAAAAAAAGGCAAAAAAAAAGTGGTTCAAATATTTAGAGTCCTCTGGTATTGCCTACTTGAAAAATAAATTTTGATGAAATGAATCAAGGGGTTATATTTGCAAATATTAGGCCAGGTGGATCCTCTCTCAGAATTTATTCTACCACTCCTACTATTAATGACCACCAGGTCAGGAGGAAGTGTCACTTGTTTTGGCTGTTGGTGGCATTTCAGGTTTTGGTGTGAAATGGAGATTGTGCCATCATGATTGGTAAGTAATAGGTGCGGAAGCACTTTGAAAAACATTTTGAAGAGCTATGCCAGTGAGTGGTATTATTATTAATGCTCCTTGGTGATTCTCATTGGAGAGGGTGGTGTTGTGTGGCCTGGGGAAGGGTTTTGGAAACAGGTGGATCTACGTTCTTACTGGTTGTGTGATCTTAGTGGGTAGATCAGTTAACCTGACTCATCTTCAGAAGAAATAGTTCATAGCTGTCCCTACTCAGTCCTTTCACTCTGTTCTGTTAGCTTTTGGGATAAGAGGTCAGCTTTCTTTGGTCTCATCTGGAAACTTCAGTAGTGCCAAGTCCCATCTCGGAGTTAAATTCAAGACTTTTCCCTTTATCAACCCCCAAACTGGTTTCTCTTTCCAGAGCTTTATCTCTGGGAAGCTCTTCTCATCCCTAAGAAAAGCAACCAGTTGCCTTTCATTGTTTTTTGACTCCTTGGCTACAGGGCTCTAGAACGTCAAAGCGGTTCAGAAGGACATGTCCAGGGGGCCCAGGGAGGCAGAGAAACAGGTCAGGCTCAGCCGTTTCCTACCCAGCACCCTGCCTTCCTCGCCTACCACCTCCACGCTCCCCAAGGATGGCGCTTGGCTCTTTGTCCTTTTCTTACTGTCATTCGAGAGGGCTGCACCAGGAAGGAATGCCTGGGGACCATGCAAACTGCAAAGGGATGGAGAGGTCCCACATGGTGTGTGAGCAGGAACATCATTCCTGCCCTGCTGAGAGGCAACTATGATTTGTACGTGAGAATCTGGACTTGGCCACCAGGAACCCCGGCAGGGAGCTCTGTGGCCTTGGGCTGATTTCAGCTTCCTCACTGCTCAAACAGGGGTTGCAGTTGACAATGGCTAAAAGTCCACGGCAGAGGGAACAGCGCTTTTTGTTGCTCTGGTGCTTCCTGTCCCAGGGAAGGGGGCTGGTCCTCACTCGAGGGCACTCCTTGATGGGTCCTGGGGCGGGGTCCCCAGGATGGTACTATGGTACCCCCGACTCTGGTTTCTTCTTTAAAGTGACCTTTTTAATTCCTTCTTTGGCCATTTTCTAAGAATCTGATCAGTACCTATTCCTTTGTGAATTTTATTTCCTTTAAAGTCAAGAAACTCAGATGAAGCCACCAGGATCAGGGCGTTTTCTTCTTCTGGTTCCCTGTGTGAATAAAGGTTACTGTTGGAAGAAGGTGGGGCGGTTACATTAAATTCATGGCTTTGATGCTGAATCTTGACATGTAAAAATGAAGGAAAAGGGGGAGGGGACCCCAACCCAAGCCAGGAGGCTGCTTTGGAGTGGCTAGAAAAATCATTGCACTAAGCCACAATAAACATCAATCTGCAGGTATGTTATAATTTTCTGTTTTTAAGAGAACATTGAATGGCTGTAACTGCTTTTGTATTGGAGCAGGAAGGCTGGACCCAAACCTGAAAATCTTTCATCTGTTATCCCTAATACATGCTCACAAGTACATCGCAGTCTTGAGGAAGTACAATTAAAAAGGGGGTAATCCTTTTTTCAAGTCCTCAGGTTTAATTTTCATGATTATGGTAGATTACGAGTCATTCTGAGTCTTGGTCTCCAGGAGAGACAGCTCCTTCTCTTCAGTCCCTTTCAACAGTTGTTTATGGCAGTTTCAGCCTCTTTCTGCCTCTCGGAGGCTCTTTATTTTTAAAGCAAGGCAGACAAGGCCTAAAATTATTCCATTAAAGAGGGGCAATTTTTGTAATGGGACTTAGAGTGCTTTGCAGAAGTGCAGGCAAGTTTCTTCAATATCCTGAGCATTATTCGCTCATTTAGTTAAATGATGTTTCTAATTCCCTGGTAATTACGTGTAATGAGGCACTTTTTCTCTTCTTGATGAGACTTTAGCCTAATATGAGATGGCGTATTTTTTTCTTTTTTTTTTTCCATGGGGATAATTACCCCTTCCCAGGAAAAGCAGGGTTTGTTGTGCAGAATATAGCAAATTATTTTATTTCCTGCCATCTTGACTGCCAGTAAATTATAAAATTAAGTTTCAGTGGCGCATTAGCACCATTTTGGAAAAAGCTCCAGACTATTTTTCTTTTTTTCTTTCTTTCTTTTCCTTTTCCTTTTTTTTTTTTTTAAATTCATGTACTGCCGTCCTCTGGGACTGTAGAGGCTATTATTCATAGAATAGATGTTTTTCTGCCAATTCCTAGTATTCAGCTGTATTGAAGCAGCAACATAGGTTTAATTTTTCTGGCTGATATCCAGTGTAGAATGTTCTTGTAAGCGTCTTTGTGTTCGGGTAATTATCATCACAAAGTTAAGTAATATGTCCTCTCTTTTCTCTGCTCTCCCCTCATTCCTCCTTTGGATGTCAAATTATCTTTTTTTGTGCAATGCTTCAATTAGATGCAAAGCAACTAAATTTGAATCACACGAAGGTGGTGACACCAACTATTAAAAAGCAAGAAATTCAGAGTTAATATAGAGTCTCTCTACTTAACTCTTCCTGTTGTTAAAAAAGCAAATTTGGAGAGAGGAAAATATGAAGAGAACATCATTAATTAAGGACAATGTCATGTTGAACTTCAGGTTCCTGTATTCAGTTATTTTTACTGATTTTAAGAATAGCACATGTGCGCCTGCATGTCCGTGTATGAGTGTGTGTATCTGTCTGCTTCTGCTTTTCTGCTCTTTGTTTCTGAAAAGGAAATTTTTTTTAGGAAGAAGCAGCAGAATCGGGTGGAAAGAAAAAGAGAGCCTGGGACTGGGAGTCAGGGGCTTGAGTTTCGGGGTTGACTCTGTCTGCCCCCCACTCCAGCTGTGTGGCTTGCGTCTGACTACCTCTTGGAGGCTCAGTTCCCTCTGGAAAATGCGTGGGTTCTAACGTGAACTCTAAGTGTTTAGGAACCTGAAAGGTTTTCATTTTAATTGGTGAAAGGTCATGTATTGGGGTTGTTCCAAAGCAGACTAGATTTGGGATTTGTGAGTGTGTGTGTGTGTGTGTGTGTGTGTGTGTGTGTGTGTGTTTTGTGGCTTCCTCTGCCCCACCTCCATACCTCCAATATGACGCTGGTTCCCATGGGTCCTCATGGCCCAGTCCCTGGCTTGCCAGTGGCCTGTCTGGTGTCTCCTAAACTCCTGCCCAGCGTGTGTCCCCTGAGGACGAGTATTTCATGTGCTGGTGAACCCAGGATGCTTCAGCTCAGCACTGTTTCTCTTTGGTGGGAATGTGTCGCTGTGGCTTCTGACCGATGTCCCAGTATTTTCCTCTTGAAGGTGACCAAAGACTCCTTTGTCCTTTTTGGATGTGGGTGGATTTCTTCACGTTTGGGGGATGAGGAATGTTCACTGAAATGATGAGTCTTTCTCACATGTGTAATCAGCTTGCAATGAAAACCTCCCATCTGGAGTTTTTATTTTATTTCAGGGTAATTCTGTTTTAGGATATTTGTGTTGCTTACTTCATTTTTCCCCTTGGGATCACGGAGGAGGTTTACGTGCTGTTTCTGATGGATCCTCTGTAGGCTCAGCTCCAGGCCTGTCCCTGCCCAGCTCAGCACCTGCCAGGAGCTCCCTGTCGACCACAGAACACTGTAAACTCCACATACCAGCGTGGACCAGAAGTTGGATCCCAGAGTCAGACAGATGAGTCCTAGATTTAATAGGTACAAGCACTGTTATCTTGAGCAAGTTTCTTGACTTTCCTGAGCCTCCGTTTCCTCATCTGTAAAATGGCCATCATAATAATACCGCACAGGATGTAATGAGATAACACATGTCAAGTTCTTAGTACAGAGCTCGGGACCTGCCTGCTCAGTTATGTGAGCTGCTGTCATTGTTGTTGCTGTTATCACTGTCTCGCCTTCTGCTGCTTGCTTAGTTGTATGAATGCTGCATTCCAGCCATTTGCCCTGTGACTCACCCTGAACCCTGCAGTCCTTGCTCCTCTGCTTATACAGTTTCCTCTGCCGAGCATCATTTTTTCTTACTCCCTTTGCCATTACTTCATGCACCCTCTAATCCATGTACACAACAAATATTTGCAGAGCTCCCAGTATGTGCCAGTCCCACCTGCCTGTTGTGGCTCATCTGAGACATGCCTTTGTTGCCTGTGCTGGTAGGGGGGCCCTCTCCCACTCCCCACCCCAGCTGTGTGACTTGGGTCTAACTACCTCTTGGAGGCTCAGTTCCCTCCGGAAAATGGATGGGTTCTAACAGGTGAGCTCTAAGTGTTTAGGACCTTGGAAGGTTTTCATTTCAATTAGTGAAAGATCATGTCTTGGGGTTGTTTCAAAGCAGCCTACATTTGGGATTTGTGAGTGTGTGTGTGAATGTGTGTGTGTGTGTTTTGTAGCCATGCTCTGCTGAGGCCACACACACCACCCTGAGCCCTGGCAGTCACTCCTGTCCCCGTCTTCCCTGATTCAGGGTGGCTCCCTTGGAGGTGTCATTATGAACAGGGACTGAACCCAGTGGAACCCCTCTGGGATTCCCATCCCACCACCAGGCTTGTCTCTCGATTTCCCTTCGCTGAACTCCCTCGGCTCTGTGACTCCCTTTGGTGGCATTTGGTCCTCACTGCTTGTCCATGGCTGTGTGTGGTGACATGATCAAGCCCACCTTTCAGAACAGGCTTCCCACTCAGCAGCATGTGGCCTGGGGCGAGTCACAGAGCCTCTGCAGCCTGCCAGCTGCGTGCGCTGATGTGACACTGGTTCAAGCGTGGGTGGGGCAGTTGGAGCCCTCAGCTCAGTGTGTGGACACCGGAGGCGCTTACCGAGTTTCAGCTGCTGTTGTTACCATTCCCTTTGCTACCATTGGCTTTTCTACCCCAGAGATTCTCAAAGCCGTCCACCCCCCATGAGAATCATGTGGAGAGCTTTTAGACACAGATTCCCCTCCTTGACCCCTTGAATCAGAACTGCCAGGATGGAGTCTGGGAATGTGTGTTTTGTGCTCATTGTGTGACTCCTGTGCCCAGCCTGGGGACCTGGCAAAGGCCAGCACCTGTGTCCTGTGGGGCCAGATACCTCCGTACACTGGGTTAGAGTCCCCACACAATTCATGTCCACCCAGAACCTGTGAATGTGACCTTGTTTGGAAATAGGGTCTTTAAAAGGTAATCAGGGTAAGAGGTGGCCATACAGGATTAGGGTGGGCCCTAAATCCAGTGTAACTGGTTTCCTTATAAGAGGGACGTTGGACACAGAAGGGAGAAGGAGGCAGGGGTTAGAGTTATGCTGCCACAAGCCAAGGACACGAAGGCCACCAGAAGCTGGAAGGACGAGTCAAACCTCCCCTGGAGGTTTTGGAGGGAGCACCCCTGCCAACAACTTGACTTTGAACTTCTGGACCCCAGGACTGAGAGTTAATTTCTGTTGTTTGATGTCACCAAATTCATGGTAATTTGTTACAGCAGCAATAGGAATCTAATACAGGCTCTAAGTCACATTCTGATAATCCTGCATTTAGGCAGAAACTGCTGATGAAACCTTTTTTTGTGATTAGTTTGACATTATTTCTGGCATTTATAAGTATCTATATAAATCTTAGAAAAGAATTCTTCCCCTTGGGGGAAAATGGGTCTTTATTTTTGATATTTTCAACTTTATTGATATATAATTGACATACAGTATTGTATAAGGTTTTTTTAGGGCCACGCCCACAGCAAATGCAGGTTCCCGGGCTAAGGGTCGAATCAGAGCTGTAGTTGCCAGCCTACACCACAACACCACGGGATCCAAGCCGCATCTGCAACCTACACCACAGCTCACAGCAACACCGGATCCTTAACCCACTGAGTGAGGCCAGGATCGAACCTGCGTCCTCATGGATACTAGACAGGTTCGTTACCGCTGAGTCCCAATGGGAACTCCATCATTGTGTAAGTTTAATGTGAACGACCTGTTGACTTAATTACATATAAGGTGACATGACGACACTGCTGCCTTAGCTAACACCTCCGTCACCTCACATGATAACCATTTCTTTTTTTGTGAGGACATTTAAGATCTGTGCTCTTAGCAACTTTCAAGTGTGTAATAGAGGCTCGTTAACTATAATCGCTGTGTGGTACGTTAGGCCCCTCAGCTTAACTGAAGAGTCAGTCCCCTTAGACCAGCATGTCTCCATCTCCCTCAAGCCCCAGACCCTGGCAACGACCACTCTACCCTCTGGTTCTATGCCTTTGTCTTCTTTAAATTCCACATAAATGGGTATGATAGCGTTTGTCTTTGTCAGACTTATTTCACTTAGCATAATGCCCATGAAAGTTCCATTGTGTATTTGTGCCACATCTTGATCCGTTCATTTGTCCACGGTCACTCAGGTTGTGGCCGTATCTTGACTATTGTGAATAACGCAGCAGTGCATCTGGAACTGCACATATCTCTTCAAGGTCGCGACTCATTTCCTTTAGTATATACCCACAAGTGGGATTACTGGATCACTTTTAATTTTTTGAGGAACCTCCATGCTGTTTTCCATACGGTTGTCCCAATTCATATTCCCATCAACAGTCCACAAGTGTTATCTTTTCTGCACAGCCTTGACAACATCTGTTACCTCTTGTCTTATTGATGATGGTCACTCTGACAGGTGTGAAGAAGGGTGGTTTGGGCTTGCATTTTCCTAATGAGCCATGGTGTTGAGCATCTTTTCATGTACCTGTTGGCCATCTGTATTGACATGTTCTAAAACTGGTGGTTAAATATGGAGGGTATAAGATGCCACTGGCCCACATGGGATTTGGCCATTCTCCCTTCTACTCGGCCTGGCCTGAGCATTCCCTAGGAAGGAAGCCAACCTCCCCCCAACCCCCAGCCTGACCTCACACAAACTTCCAGCTGTTTGATGTTACTTTGAGGGAAGCTTGGGGGTATTCAGTGGACATCTCAGGGGAAGTGAGGTCAGCAGGGCAGGTGTGGCCACCCTTCTTTCCTGACCTCAGTTTTTCTGCCTGTAAAATGGCACTGCTGATGCACTCAGCAGTTGTGAGTGAGCATCAGATTAAAATCAAGGACATAAAATTTAACCCTGCAATGAGCTCCGTAGGTAATTTGCACTCTTGTTTTGATTTCACGTTGGTAAGCCAACCCCCAGGCTTTGAAATGGACACAAGGAGACGGAATCCATATTGCAATCTCAAGTTAAAATTCTAGAGGCTTTATTGAAGGAGAAAGAATTTTTTGTTTGTAAGAGTGAGCAATGGGAGTTCCTGTTGTGGTACAGCAGAAACAAATCCAACTAGTAACCATGAGGTTACGGGTTCCATCCCTGGCCTCTCTCAGTGGGTTAAGGATCCAGTGTTGCATTGCTGTGGCTATGGTGTAGGCTGGCAGCTGTAGCTCCAATTCAGCCCCTAGCCTGGGAACCTCCATATGCCACAGGTGTGGCCCTGAAAGCCAAAAAAAAGAAAAAGAATGAGCAATAGTAGATGAAGCTTATGTGGCACTGATTTCAAGAAATGAAACAGCTGGCCAATGGTATTGGGGCTGCTTCTAGCAGATGCTGCAACTTTGCTTGAGTTCCTGTCCACCGCAGTGATCACTGCTCCTTGCTGAGGCATCTTCCCCAGGATTCAAGGGGCCCTTGCCTTTCTCCTCAGGTGGCTGAGGGTAGAGGCTGAGTGAGCAGGTGAAAAGGGAGGGGGCTGAAAAGTTCCTCTTAGCATAGCAACCAACACAGATTTGAATATTTAGTCCTAAGGGTTATAAATAATGTGAGTGTTCATTGACGGGAAAGCAGTGCTACATTTAGTACAATAATTAGTTATTTGATTACTTTTGTTTTAGCCTGAAGTAGAGGACAATTGACAAATGTGAATACCTCTGAGACTGATGGAGCGCAGTAAACTAACTTTATTTATTACAAAATGCACTTTTATTAATATGAATTGACAGTAATTAATTTGCTAGTGTTGATGCTGTTAATAATTGCATATAATTTATGAAATATTCATGCTAGAGCAGAATAAAACCATGCCTAGGTCCTCTGGCTTATTTGTTTAAAAAGTTTGAATATTTCAGCAAAACCTTTCTAATTCGGTATAGTCGTATTACAGTGGCTTGAAATCCCACCAAAATAACAACAACAAATATTATAACTGCATTGTGCTTTTATATGTCTCATTTTAGCAGTTCTTTACTTCACTTCCAGGCACTTCCAGGAACCCTATGCCTGTACTTCAGGGCACCAGGAACTCCTGAAATTCAACAGGAGGATGTAATTTTATTTATTTATTTATTATTTATTTTTGTCTTTCTAGGGCCGCACCTGTGGCGTATGGAGGTTTCCCAAGCTAGGGGCCGAATCAGCACTGCAGCTGTTGGTCTACACTACAGGCACAGCAATGAGGGATCCAAGCCAAGTCTTTGACCTACACCATAGCTCAAGGCAACGCCGGATCCCTAACCCACTGAGTGAAGCCAGGGATCGAACCCACAGCCTCCTGGTTCCTAGTCAGATTCATTTCCCTTGCGCCACGACAGGAACTCCAGGAGGATGTCATTATTACGAGCTTCCTCCAAAAGATGAAGTACATACCAGCACATTGTCTAATTTCATCCTCATAAAAGTTCCAAAGATAGTTATTTTATTCCCATTTCACAGGTGAGCTCTCTCGGTAGTGTGCCAGCTGAAGTGGGAGAGGCAAGACTTGGCCCCAGTCCTCCCGCTCCTCCATCCAGGGCCTACAGAGGGAAATCTAATTTTGCTTTTAGTTCATTTTTTTTTTTTCCCCTGAATGAAAGTATGGGCTGTTTCCCCCCTCCTAATTCAGTTTGGCCCTCTTGTTCCTAGAAAAGGATGGTAACGAGAGAGAATCACAATTGAATTGAGCTAATGCGATCAGTGACATGGGGCTGGAGCCTGAGACCCGGCTCTGTTGAGGCCGTCAGTCACTGTCTCACTTCAGAGGACCCCGCCCCACTCTGCGGCTGCAGGCCAGGCCAGGGTGGCTGTGTTTAGGGGGCCACAGAAGCAGCTGTTGGTTTCTGGACCATGCGCCCAGACATCCTGGCTTAGTCCCTAACTCTCCGGGTGAAGCTTCTCGGGCATGCAACCTGTTCCCAGGCTCAGAAGGGCCCCGAGTTTGGTGTCACGCTCGATTGAGTGTGAGATGCCGAACCGCTTTTGAAAAGGGGACACCGTGGTTGCATTTACAATAGCCTCTTAGCACAGTGCTTGGCCTGCAAGAAGCACTCAGTAAGAGTTAGTTTTTCTTTGTTCTCATCTTTGGAGTCTTATTATTAATAACATTTGTGCCACTAACAGAACTCTCTTGCTCTCCTTGACAGGGTAGGTGAAGGGTTTAATCGAGGGCAGAGGAGTCCCGCTAGGTCTGCCCAGCCCCTCTGGCTGCCCCCATCTCCCTCATGAGTAGGGCTGGGGAGACTTGTCACCTCTGCTGCCTCCCACCCCCAAACCCGGGGAGAGACTTCACGCGGGAGCGGGGCTACTCCTCCGTCCCTGAGCCTTGAGTTTTACCCCGGACAGCATCTTCACGCTCGCCCTGCACTGGGACTGTGACCAGGATCCACACGAGGGAGAGCTCCTTGGAGACACAGACCCTTTATTCCGTGCTGCCCTGGGGTTCCCTAAGAACATCCGTTCGGTAAACAATGAGCTGAACCTTGAAAGAACCGTCTACTTCTAGACAGCACTTTTCTTCTTTTTTCTTACCATTTTAACTTTTTTTTTTTCATGGCTGCACCTGTAGCATAGGGAAGTTCCCAGGCCCGGGGTATAATTGGAGCTATAGCTGCCGGCCTACATCACAACCATGGCAGCACGGGATCCAAGCTGCCTCTATAATCTATGTGGCAGCTTGCAGCAACACTGGATCTTTAACGCATTGAGCGAGGCCAGGGATTGAACCCGCATCCTCACAGAAGCAATCTTGGGTCCTTAACCTCCCCCCCCCCCCGAGCCATAATGGGAACTCCCATTTTAATCCTTTAAAGAGGACAGGTTAGTGGCATTGAACAGAGCACGACATTGTGCAACTTCGCAACCATCCATTTCCAGAACTTTTTCTTTTCTTTTTTGTCTTTCTAGGTCTGCACCCACAGCATATGGAGGTTCCCAGGCTAGGGATCCAGTTGGAGCTGCATCTGTGACCTACACCACAGCTCATGGCAACGCCAGATCCTTAACCCACCGAGCGAGGCCAGGGATAGAACCTGCATCCTCATGGATACTAGTCAGATTTGTTTCCGCTGAGCCACAATGGGAACTCACCACAGAACTTTTTCATCATTCGAAGCCAAAACTCTGTACACATTAGACAATAACTCCCTGTTCCCCCTCCCCCCAGCCACTGGCCACCACTGTTCTCCTTTCTGTGTCCATGAATTTGTCTATTCTAGGGACCTCATGTAAGTGGAGTCATACAACACCTGTCCTTTTGTATCTAGCTATTTTCACTTAGCATGTTTTCAGATTTCATGTATGCTGTAGCGTGTATCAGAATTTCATTCCTTTTAAAAAAATTTTTATGGCCATACCTGCGGCAAAGGGAAGTTCCCAGGCCAGGGACTGAATCCAAGCCGCAGGTGCCGCAATGCCAGATCCTTTAATGCACTTCACCACAGTGGAAACTCCCTCCCAGAATTCCATTCCTTTTTAAGGCCGAATAATAATCCACCACGTGGAGAGACTACATTGGACTTATCCGTTCATCCATCGGTGGACAGATGGGGTCGTCTGGGTTGTGTCCACCTGCTGGCTGTTGTGAAGTGGGCTGTTGGGAACGGGATGTGTAAGTATCTTTGAATCCCTGCTTTCAGTTCTTCTGGATATAAACCTGGGGATGGAACGACTGGGTCACATGATAATCCTACATTTTGGGGGAAGAGCTGCCAGATTGTTTTCCATGCAGGTGCACCCTTTTACAATCCCCAGCAACATATGGGGGCTCGGTCTCTCTATGTCCTTGCCGACACTTGTTACTTTAGGTAGCACTTTTAACCACTAGGCACGCTATCTCCTTGTTCTTCCTATAAACATCCGGGCCTCTTTGTGGCAAGCAGACTTCGACTCTAAGCTGGGAAGAACTGGTGAAGGGAAGGAGAGGGCCCGGGAGACACAGTCATTTACCTTGGCTCTGCGATGCCGCGGACCGTCCTGCTCGTTAGTAAATGGACAGGGTCGTCTCTGTGCCTGGAGCTGCTGCGAGCTCACGCTCTGCTCTGCTTCTGCAGGGAGATGAAGCATGTGATGTGGGTAATGTGATGGCCTTCTGATGCCATTCTTGGTTAATTTTGACCAGGGAAGGTGCAGTGAAGGTGTGTCTGCATGGGACCTGCTGCAGCAAGTAATGAACTGCTCTTTTCTGGGCAGAGGTGTGTGTGGGCTGCAGCAGCCGGGCCACGAGGGGCAGGAGGTATACACCCAGTGCGTATGCCGCGGAGCAGGCATTTCAGGCTGTGACTCTGTTTTAGCCATCCATCAGCCTCATAAAGACACCGAGCCATCAAACACCCTCCCACCCCTGCCCTTCAAATAGGAGCCCTGCGGGTGCCGATTGGGGCTGCTGTGTGGAAACCACGTCCCGAGTTTCTGAAAGACACAACCCCTCGGCCCCCCAGGCCCACTGTCTGCGGCAGGCACCTCGAGAGAAGGGGAAGGTTCTGAAGGGAGGAGGAGGGTTCCCTGGGCTGAGGGCCCCTGGATGTGTCAGAGATCCCGCCTGTCCCTGCAGTGACCAGGGCACGGGGAGGAGACTCGTCTTATCCGGGTAGCAGCTGCCTTTCCTCGGTGGAGGGCTGAGGCCGGCACAAGCCTCTTGGGGCCGTAGGGGCCCATGTGCAGGGCAGGACCTGCACGCTGGTCGCTGGTGAGTTGGCCCGAGCCCTGCTTATCTGCAGCTCAGGACTGCCGGGGACAGGTCCTTAAGTGAAGGCAGATGGACAGAGAGAGTGCATATCAATGACCATTGCTTGCTGAACACTCCAGGCTCAGGGCCAGGGAGGGGTGGTGGGCCCGGGACCGCCATCTCGCTTTCCTGGGCTCTTCCTTGGGCAGTGAGTGGTGTCTGCTGTTTGTTGAGTCCTCGCTGTGTGTGTGGCATCGTGCCAGGTACTTGGCAGACCCCTCACTGACCACCCTATGTTGGGAATTACTGGCTCCACTTCATAGCATGACTTGAGGTGTGAGTGATATTCCCAGCTGCATCTCCCTGGGCAAGTCAGTTTACCTCCCTGAGCCTCAGTTTCATCATCTGAGAAATGGGATAACAGTCCCCATGGGGAGAATAAATGTGAAAACCCTCTCTGGAAGGGAGCACACCTGTTTTAGATCTTGGTACACTGTGGAGCGCAAAATCACTGCATCACAAAGGTATGAAGATATTAGGAGGTACAGTAATGGTTCAGAACTTAGAATATCTTACCTGTTCAGGAGCAGATGCTGAAGGAGTTGCATGCAGTCATAGCAGTACCAGCGGCATCCCACTGCCCCGCCAGGAGGCACTGAACAGGGATTCACACTCTGGTCCTTCGGAGACCAAAGCCCATGTCTTTAAGCACCACTGTGGGGTCCCTGCTGGCCTATGTGAGTCTCGACATCACGACTGGCCAGGAAGAAGTTAATAATCCCCTTAAAGGCTGAGGAGACTAAGGTTGAACATATACATGGAGAAATGCCAGGGGGTGGGGTTTGAGGAAATGTATTTTCAAATGCTAGGATCTGGAGTTCATAATTCATATACTTATCTAAAAACTGTTTATCGAGCAGTTATTATGTACAAGGGGCTGGTTTGGGTGTTTTGAACACAATGGTGAGCAGAACTAGATACAGTTCCAGTTCTCAAGGAGTTTTGGGCTATGGAGGAGGCAGAGCAAGTCAGTAACCATAGAGATGAGATATGTTGTTATAACTGCTCAGGATGCAAGTGCCTGAGATGACAGACCCCTGATGGAAGGAGGGCCTGGGAAAGGCTGTTGGGAAGCTTCCCTGAGGAAGTGAGCAAAGACTGGAAAGGAGGATGGAGAGGGAAGGCTGAGCAAAGGCCCTGGGGCAGGTCCAAGGGCTGGTGGTGTTGGAGCTGAGAGCGGGTGGGGGAGGGGGAAGGGCTTCAGGGCCTCGTTAGAGACTTTGCTCTTCATCCTAAGCTTTCTGAGCGTTTTCACTGGGAGAAGGATACAGACCCAATTTGGGGTCTGAAAAGTTCACTCTGGCTTCAGTGTGGAGAACAGACTCAGAGCAAAACCATTCAAAATGGCAAAAAATGAACAGACCAGCTGAGTAAAATCTTCAACAGCTGACTCAGTCAAAACTAGACTAACCAAGTCAAGAAATGCTACCGCCTCATACCTGTGTGTGCGCGTGTCCCAGGCACAGCCCCCTTGCAGCGCACCTGGGCAGACAGCAGGCGGAGGACACACACGGGCCTCTTGTTTCTGTGCCCCACGGCTGGCTCAGCACCTGAACTGACTTCCAGGGCCCCCTGGATGCCTGCTGGATAAGCGGATGCATTTGGGACAGTGCCATCCTGCCGGCCAGGCTCTGACATCTGAGCGCAGACTCGTGAGGTGAGAGGATTTCTGAAGGGTGCCTGTCTCCAGGGTACCCCCCACCCCTGTGCGCTTGGTCCCTCGGGGCACGGGCAGTAGAAGGAGGAGGTGCTGAGGGTTAGGAATGAGGAAGGACCCACCTGGTACTGAGGTATCTGCTTAAAACCACTCCTGTGCACCCAGCCCCTCCCTTGGGGGAGATGGTGAAGGGCAGGGGTGAGAGTTCACATCCAGCCTGTAGGCTTAGAGCCTGAGGGTCCCTCCAAGCAGAGGAGACAGACGGGAGGGTTGCTGGTGGGGGGAGCGGGCTCCTTCGCGTGTCACGCACACGTGTCCCTCTCCCTGGGATTTCTGCGCTGTGCGCTAATGGGGCCATTTCTTACACTCGCTGCATCAGAACTGGAGGGGCCAGGTGAGGGAGCTTAAGAGGGCGGCCTGGCTTTTCCGGCAGCAATCCGGGGAAAGACATCAGCGGGAGAGAGATTGGCAAGAGAGAGCAGAAGTTTGCCGGGGTGAAGGGTTACTCTTTTATAACTTGGAGGCCTGGGCAGGGAGAGGCCCCCTTCCTGCCTGCGCCGCTGCAGCCTCTGTCACTCTGCCTCGCCTGACGTGTGATCTGAGATGGGCCAGATGATAATTCCTTGAGGGCGATGGGGAGAATGAATGTGTCACCAAGCAATTTGGTGACAAGTACCTGAAGGAGGAGCATCTGCTGGAGACAGAGGAGCGGGGGAGGGTCCCACGGTGTGGGAGGTGCTCCACTGGGGCCCCTGGGCCCAGATCCAGGCTGGGGTCTCCAACACCGAGGTAGGTTTGCTTGGCTTCCTGACTTCTGAGGTTCCTCAGCCTGTCTGTCCTCATGTGTTAAATTATCTATTGCTGCAAACCAAATCACTTCAAACCTTAGGGGCTTCAAACAAAAAATTATGATTTCAGGATTCCCATTGTGGCTCAGTGGGTTAAGAACCTGACATCCGTGAGGATGTGGGTTTGATCCCTGGCCTCGCTCAGCGTGTTAAGGATCCAGAGTTGCCGCGAGTACCACATAGGTCTCAGATGTGGCTCAGATCTGGTGTTGCAGAGGCTGTGCTATAGGGCCAGCAGCTGCAGCTCCAACTTGACCCCTAGCCCAGGAACTTGCATATGCTACAAATGTGGCCTTAAAAGGACAAAAAAAAAAAAAGGTAATTTCAAGGTATTTGGATGGTTCTGGCTCAGGGCCTCTCAGGTGGTAGGGGGGGCTCCATTCATCTCAAGGCTTGACTGGGGCTAAAGAATTCACCTCCAAGTTAGCTCACGTGCCTGCCTGGGCAGTTATTGCTGGCTGCTGGCAGGAGGCTCAGCTCCTCACCACATGGACCTCTCCATAGGGCTGCCCGGGTATCCTCACAGCATGGTGGCCGCTTCCAAAGAGAGCGAGGTGAGAGCAGTGACTTTCCTGACAGCCTCCGAGGTCACACGGCTATTCTACAATGAATTCCTGGTCTCACAGGGCAGCCTCTTTCATACGGGAGGGGCGGTGCAAAGATGAAATACCCAGAGGCAAGGAGCATTGGGGGCCATCTGGAAGGCTGGCAACCGCACCTGAAAGAGAGTGGCCGTGTCTGCCCGACCGGCTCCTCGTGAGGATCAGGGGGGGGTTTGTGCAGGAAAGGGCTCGGAGAAGCGGAGGGGGGGCAAGTGCTGTCGAGGCTGGGGGCTCAGGCTCAGGGCAGGACCGGATGAGACGTGCTGGCACGGCAAAGCACACTTGTGATTTCTGAGTCTTAATGTGAAAGAGAGAATGTAAATGAGTTCATTAAATGTTGAAAAGATATTTTGGGTAGTGTGCCGAAGATATTTTTTATTAAAATTAATTTCACTTGTTTCTTTTCATTTGGTAATGTGGCTATGAGAAAATTTAAAATGACCTACGGAGCTGGCATTTTATTGAGTCGGAGAGCGCTGGCCGAGGCCATGAGCCGGGGACTTCCTCCTAGAACTGCCCGAGGGCTCAGTGAGCGGCCGAGTGAGTGCTCTGAACACCCTACACACCCACGGAATGTTGAGTCGGCCTCCGGGGAGAGGGAATACGAGGATCTTGGGAGTCAGACAAACCTGGATTCAAATCCTGGCTGAATTCCCTGGGTCCAACACCTCTCTGACCAGAGACGCCACATCTGTAGAATGGGTCTGCCCATCTCTGCTTAGCTCATTTTGCTCAATTCAGATGAAAATGGAAATGAGGCGTGACCTTGTGCTGATGGAAGGGGGAGGGTTCATTATGCAGGTTCTTCTCATAAAAGCACATTGTCCTCAGGCTAGAAGCACGGAAGGGGCTCAGTGAGGGGGTCGGAGCTAAGGTGTGGCAGATGCGTGGGCAGGCCTGCACCTGCACCACCAGCCACGTGGTGGCTGTTTTGTTGAGGTGGCTCTGGATCTTCCAATTTTCCTCTTCTGCTTCTGGGTCCCGAGGCCTTGTCTTGATTCCCTGATGGAAGCAGCGGCTACCTCCTGGGGAGTGAGACTAGCTCAGCCTGCCCAGCACGGTCCCATCCTCTTAGCCCATCATGGGTGGCAGCTTGGAGAAGATGCTCCCGACAGGGGAAACTGGTCCCAGGGCGGCGGAGCAGGGGCGTGTCAGAGGGGAGGGGCCTCCCCTCTCCTCCTCCCCTGGGAACTAGCTCTGAGCTCCACACCCTGTCTCTGTTCCCAGAGGGGCTGGAGACAAAAGGGAGACATGTTTGCTGTTATCAAGACACAAAATCCTTACACTTAATTAAAACATGCCATGGCAACCAGCGTGATGCTGGTAGCTGGGCTTGGAGTGGCCGTTGCCTCTGAGGGTGACGTCCACGTGCCGTCTCTTTGTTCGGGGAGAGGCATCTGTGCTGTGCCTTTTGTGAGCATGGCCTTTGTCTGCAGCACCAGGGGCGGAAACCTGGGGCCTCTGTGGGGCTGGTGCCCTGGCCTCTAGGCCAGGAAGCCGGGCAATCCAGATCAGATTTGCCCCTTCTGCATCAGCTGAGGGCGGCACTGGGGAGAGAGGTGTGACGAGGTGCAGTCCCCATACTTGGGATGCTGCTGGCTGGGACACACACAGCCAGATTGCTGCTGGTCGGGGGATAAAGTCTTTGGTAGGGAGTGGAGGTGAGCAGCGGGGCATGGAATCAGAGATGGCTTCCTGGAGGAGGGGTCACCTCAGAAGTCAGTGGTGCTGAGAGGAGTGAGTCCAGGGGAGGGAGTGGCCAAGTCCCAGTGTGGAGGTGAGAGAGAGCATGGTGTCTGGGGACTGATGCAGGTCTGTGCTCCTGGACCATGAAGTGCCAGGAGGAAGTTGTGGGGACTGTGGCTGAGAGGCGTGGATATTCCTTGGGGTGGGCAACAGGGAGCCACAGAAGTTTGCTAAATAGATCAGAGTCAGGTCAGAGGCTGCTGAGCTGCGTTGTGCTGGAGAAACTCAGACTGCCTCTCTCCCTGTAAGGTTCAGCTTGTGCTGTGGCCACAGGGAGTCCTGTTGCGGAAGGACACTGCAAAGTGTGAGCCCAATGCAAGGCCACTGGGCATCCAGGGGCTAGAGTGGTCTTGGAGTCAGGAGTCAGACAACTGTGTGATCGCGGGCAAATCACTTAACCCCTCTGAGCCTTGGGTTTCTTTTCTTTCTTTCTTTTTTTTTTTTTTTGTCTTTTTGCCTTTTCGAGGGCCGGTCCCGCTGCATATGGAGGTTCCCAGGCTAGGGGTCCAATAGGAGCTGTAACCTCCGGCCTAGGCCAGAGCCACAGCAACGCGGGATCCAAGCCACGTCTGCAACCTACACCACAGCTCACAGCAACACTGGATCCTTAACCCACTGAGCAAGGGCAGGGATCGAACCCGCAACCTCATGGTTCCTAATCGGATTCGTTAACCACTGAGCCACGACGGGAACTCCGGGTTTCTCATTTTTACACAAGGAGAGGATAAAATCATTTACGTCAAGCATGTAGCAAGTGCTTGCTGCACAGATCTTCGAAACCTGATGCCTGTTGCTTCCAGTTCAAAGTGACACGCAAGTGAACTAAGCCCAATGCAGCTCACTTATGGCTGAGCTCGTCAACTTCAGATTTCTCCAGGATTCTGAAGACTTTCGGGCTGGCTGTGAGAGCGAGGGACCACTTTAGGGACCAGTTCCCTTCTTTATCAGTGGTAGAGGACCCTCCAGAATGCAAGGATAGGGTGGGCCTTTCCTTGACGGCAGCCAGCCTAGTGCCCATCCCCCAGAACGGGAGTGTCTGCATCTCAGGATGAGAGGCCCCAGGGCGTCTGCTTCCTCGGTGGGCTTCAGGTACTGAGAGTGAAGGTGGTCTTGACCCGGCAGTGCCTCCAGCGGTTGTCAGGAGATGCCAGGCTGGTGGCAGCAGCGTTGACGGTAGCCAAGAGCGTCCTTAGACTTGGATTTAAGAGCTCTAAGTGTGAGGTCACATACAGCTGCCTTAATACCCTAAATTAAAGCTCTTTTTAAGGTTTCTTTTGTGCTCCAGATGCTTCTCTGTGGCTTTGAGTTGCTGCATAGAGAACAGAGCCTCTTGGATTGTGTGTCTCGGGCTTTGGGCTAGGCATGAGACGGCCCAGCCTGGCATGGGCCAGGGTGGGGAGCCCAGAGACATCATTCTGGGGGCTTCTTTGCCCAGAGACAGAGTCCATCTCAGTACAAGGCTATTGCTTGGGTCGAGTAAATTTCTAGGGTCTTTTAAAAGCCCTAAATACGGAAGCTCTGATTTAAGAGGCTCACAGTCAGTGATTTTTTTTTTTAGGTCCTTTATACAGCACGAGCCCCTCCCCCTCCCATCTGTCTTCTCCAGGCCAGGCTCGAGAGGAGGAACTGGCTTTCTTTAAATAAATAAGGGCTGCTGCATCCGATTCAGATGGAAGGCCGTTTAAGGACCCTTGCGATCCCCTAGTTCTCTTGTGAGATTCAGGGCTTTGGAATGAATTAAAACACGGAAGGCAAGAAGCCTGGAAGGGAGAAATGATGGTTCCCGCTGGTTCCTCCCCGCACCCGCGGTGCCCGTGGCAATCTGCCCCACGGGGAGCCCCAGTCTCTGAGAGGGAAATGGACCAATTCAGGGCCGGTTAGAAATTGGGCTCATATATCAGCCATTAGGGAACTTTACTCGATGAGAAAATGAGAACTTTTTGTAGTTGCTGAAAGAGAGCACCATTCTTAATTTGACCTCTTCGTGGCCGTGGGAGATGGGCACTTTATCTGAAACTCAAGTGCACAGAAAAAGAAGAAAAAGAAAGTGGTTGGCGTGAGGAGGGGAAGCCAGGCTGCATCCTGTTCCCCTGAGGTCCCTGGAGCAAGTTCCAAGGATGTGACAGGGTCCTCGGTGGCCTCATCTCACGGCGCTGATGGGTGGAGGCGCTGATGGAGAATGTGCTCCAAGGTGCTGTGTCCTGAAGGTTATCATGTTAAGTGAGGCGTAAGCCAGACAAAGACAAATATCATGTGATGTCCCTTATATGTAAAATCTAAAAAAATGGTACCAATGAACTTGTTTACAAAGTAAAAATAGACTCACAGACGTAGAAAACAAGCTCAAGGTTACCAAAGGGGAGAGGGGAGGAACAAATTAGGAGTTTGGAATTAAAATACACACACCACTATATACAAAATAGAAAACCAGCAAGGACCTACTGTATAGCCCAGGGAACTATACTCAATATTCTCTAAAAACATATAAGGGAAAAGAATCTGAGAAAGAATGGATATATGTATATATATATAACTGAATCTGTACTTTTGAAACTAACACAGTAGAGTAAATCAACTGTATTTTAATAAAATTAAAAAAAACCTGATGAAACTAACACAGTAGGGTAAATCAACTGTATTTCAATAAAATTAAAAAAAAAAACCTGAAAAAAACAGACTTCGTGTACATTGGACAAAACCACAAGGCGGTTTGGTACTTGTAGCAAATGACTTTTACAATCAAGGTGTGAAAGATGCAGTTTTGCAGTAACCATAACAAAGCCCAAGAATAGGAGGGAAAGAGGGGTTGGAGGGGGCCAGAGTGTGGGGTGGGGTTGCTTCCGAGAAGAATTTGAAAAAAAAAAAAAAAAAGAAGAGACTGTGAATGGCATTTGCAATCCTGAGACTTTGGAACATAGGGTAGGACATCGACGTTAATAGAAGGCCTGCCCCAAACGGCTTGGAGGACCAGGAGTCGCAAGAGTGAAATTCTCATCTCGAAAATGCCGCTCTTCGAGAGTCGTGTGGAGACAATCACTAGATCACACTCAGAAGTGTCCGTGAGGGGCGAGGACAGGCCCTGCCTGGATCTCCAGCCTGCTCCTTTATGATCAAACAGAGTCACTTTTAGCAGCCTGGTCCTGTGTAGTAGGTGTGTAGGGGTAGCTCACCATGGCTTTAATTTGAATTTCTTGATTACAAATCTTGATTACAAAAGAAGTGGATGAACTTCTTGTGTGTTTACTGGCATGTGGATTTCCTCCATGTGAAAGGTCTTAGTCCTCTACTCTTTAAAGTATATTGGCTTTTTTTTTTTTTTTTTCCTGTCTTTTGTCTTTTGTGTTTTTAGGGCTGCACCCGTGGCATACGGAGATTTCCAGGCTAGGGGTCGAATTGGACCTGTAGCTGCCGGCCTACACCACAGCCACAGCCACGCCAGATCTGAGCTGTGTCTGTGACCTACACCACAGCTCACAGCAACGCGGATCCTTAACCCTCTGAGCAAGGCCAGGGATTGAACCCGCAACCTCATAGTTCCGAGTTGGATTCTCTTCTGCTGCGCCATGATGGGAACTCCATATACTTGCCTTTTTGAGTTTATCAAACTGATTTCTGAGACTTCCCCATATATTCCGGATCTGAGCCTTTGCTGGTTTTAAGGGCTGCACATTTTTTTCCTGCTCTGCTCTGACTTCCTCCCCTCCACCCCGTCTTAATAGTATGTTTTTTTTTTTTGTCTTTTGTCTTTTTGTTGTAGTTGTTGTTGTTGTTGTTGTTGCTATTTCTTGG
This sequence comes from Phacochoerus africanus, assembly GCF_016906955.1. Classification (NCBI taxonomy): domain Eukaryota; kingdom Metazoa; phylum Chordata; class Mammalia; order Artiodactyla; family Suidae; genus Phacochoerus; species Phacochoerus africanus. Next base: position 133,083,851 of record NC_062558.1, read on the forward strand.
GCCGCTCCCGCGGCATATGGAGGTTCCCAGGCTAGGGGTCTAATCGGAGCTGTAGCCGCCGGCCTACACCAGAGCCACAGCAATGCGGGATCCGAGCCGCGTCTGCAACCTACACCACAGCTCAGGGCAACGCCGGATCGTTAACCCACTGAGCAAGGGCAGGGACCGAACCCGCCACCTCATGGTTCCTAGTCGGATTCGTTAACCACTGCGCCACGACGGGAACTCCAATAGTATGTTTTGATAAACAGAAGGTTTTTAATTTTAATGTGGTCAATTACATCAGTTTTTTTCTTTATGGTTAATATTTTCCGTCTTGTTTTATAATTTTCCCCCACAGAGATAGTCTTCTATATGATTTTGCCTTCTGCACTGAGGTCTGCCATCTGCTTAGGTTGGTTTTTGAGTGGTGGTGTGAGGAAGAGGTTCAATTACATTTTTTCCGTGTTGATACCAAATTGTCCCAGCTATTTTTATTATTCTTTTCCATTGCTTTACATGGCTACCTTTGCGAAAAACCACGTCTATTTAAGCACAAATTTGTTTCTTGGTTTTGTATTCTGTTCCATTGGTCTGTTTGTGCCTCCTAAAGACAGTAGCATACGGCTGTAACAGTTTCGGAAGAATTTTTATTTTCCGCTCTGAAGATCTGGCAGGACAAGCTCTCTTCCCCTTGTTCTGCTCGAGGGTTTCATGGCTGATCTTGGTTGGCCCTTTGCTCTTCTACATGCATTTTAGAATTATCTTCCAATTTATACAAAATATCTCCTGAGGGTGTGCCACTGTGGCTCAGTAGGTTAAGAACCCAACATAGTGTCCGTGAGGATGTGGGTTCTATCCCTGGCCTCGTTCAATGAGTTAAGGATCTGGCATTTCTGCAAGCTGCAGCATAGGTCACAGATGCGGCTCAGATCCAGTGTTGCTGTGGCAGGGGTGTAGGTAGGCGTCAGCTGCAGCTCTGATTTGACCCCTAGCCTGGGAGCTTCCATGTGCTGCAGATACAATTGTAAAAAGAAAAAAACAAAACCAAAAAATATCTCCTGAGAGTTTGCTTTGGGATTACCTTGAATCTATAAATTATTTTGGAAGAGAACTGATATTTTTACAATATTGAGTCTTTAAACCCATCAGCATGATGTATTACTGTTTACTTATGTTTCTTTGATTTTTTAATAGGTACATAATTTTCTCCATGACTTGAGTATATTTTCTAGATTACTATTTTTGATGCTATTGAAAATTGTCTCATTAAATAATTTGTTTGTATATAAAAACACAATTACTTTATATATATTGATTTTTAAAAATTATGTAACCCTGCCAATTTCCCTTAGGTATAATTATCTAAGGATTATTTTAGATTTTTAAAATGTAAACAATAATATCCACAAATAATGACAGTTTGGTGTCTTACTTTCTGATATTTACACTATTTTTTTTTTTTTTGGTCTTACTGCTCCGGCTAGGATCTCTATTAAAATTTTGAATAGAAATGGTGATAATAGACATTGTTGTCTTATTTGTGATCTTAAAATGCATCATTTTCCCAATTAGTACAGTGTTTGGTGAAGATGTATATCCTTTATCAGTTTAAGGAAGCTTCCCTCTATTTCTGGTATTTCTGACTTACTACACCCCCTTTTATTTTTTCATCATGTAGGGACAATGAATTTTATTAAATGTTTCTTATGTGTCTATGAAAAAAAATCACTTAATTTTTCTGTTTCAATCTGTGAATGTGGTAAAATGCATTCCCTGATTTCTCTAATGTTAAACCAACCTTGAATTCCTGGTATAAATTCAACTTGGTTATAATATGAAATTCTTTTCCTATCTTGATAGATTTAGCATGTTAAAATTCTGTTTAGAATTTTTACATCTATAAGAATGAGAGAGATTTATATGTATTTTTTCCTTCATTATACTGTTTTTGTGTCAAAATCATGTTAGCATAATGAGTTGGAGTATGGAGCAACTTTTTTTTTTTTTTTGTCTTTTTAGGGCCACACCAACAGCATGTGGAAGTTCTCAGGCTAGGGATTAAATCAGAGCTGCAGCTGCTGGCCTACACCACAGCCACAGCAACGCAGGATCCAAGGCTCATTTGCGACCTATGCCACAGCTCATGGCAATGCCGGATCCTTAACCCACTGAGTGAGGCCAGGGATTCAATCTGCATCCTCATGGATACTAGTAGGGTTTGTTACTGCTTCGCTACAAGGAGAACTCCCAGCAGCAATTATGTTTTAATTGCAGTAATCTGGCCAGGACACTACTGTTTGTATCAGATACCACACTGCTACCACTGCTTTTGAGTTCTAAATTTCTCCTGTATTTCCTCATCTGTTCTATGTTCAAAGTCCTGGGTGGAAGAGTCTGATTGGCTGAGCAGGCTGCCCAGGGGTGGGGAGAAGAAGACTCTGGTTCCCTTACCTTTTGTGGTAAGAGAGGGTGTACTGCTTACGGAGACTGGGTGGAGGCTGTGCACTAGACAGTTTGTTTCTCCTTCCCTTTCCCCCGCAAAAAAAAGGCAAGTGTCCTTAAGGATAACCCTGTACTTATACTTACTAAAGATGGAGAACACTGAGTGGACCAAAGGACAGAGAAGGAAACGTAGTTACAGTTGTTTGGATAGGCACACTGTTCTGCATTTCAGATAAGCTGAAATTCTTAGTAGCGAATGGAGGTGGGCATTCTAAGGGCTTGAAAGTCTGCAAGATTTAACCTAGTTTAACTCAACATCACCTCTGTACACATTAAAGCATTGGTGAGTTTGAGGGCTCAAGTGATAAATACAAAAACACCATGCACAGTATCCAGCATATAACATATGCTCAGTAATTTCTTGTTTTGAATCTAAAACTTGCCTAATCAGTTCCAATTACAGGGGTCCTTTTAAATGTTATAGAGAAGATCATGGCTGCTTGCTTCTTGCCTTTCCAGGTTGGCTGGTCAGTGGAACCATAACAGAAAATGCCACCCCTCTTGTGTCCATAGTCACTGGTCCCAGGATGCCCTAGAGAATTCAGTCTTCCTTGAGGGTCTTGCTGTCATAATCCAGTTAGATATCTGTTCACGGGCACATTCAAGGTTGGGTGTAGGCTTTTTGCATCCCCCGCCCCCTTAACTCTATACAACTGCTGTTGATTCCCAGAAATTTTGTGACTTTCATGGTCTCAATAGGACAATATTTTCAGAATATAGTGGGTCCTGGATTCTATATCTGGTACGTAACTAAGAGCTTTAAGTCCTAAACCTTTAAGAGAATTGCATTATTATTATTGTTTCTCCAGATTACTCTTCTGCGTACCCATTGTTAGGACCCTCTGCTGCTCTGAGCCTCTCTTGAAGCCCTGGAGATGTCTTTGCAGTTTGTCTCTGTTAAAAAATTGGACATCACAGCGCCCCCTTGGCACATGGAGTGTCGCTGTTTCTCTGTATTAATCAATCATCAAGGGATGGCAAGTTGCCCCATCCTGAATATTCAGGTGAGCCCCACAGAGTGTCCTGCTTTAGAGAAATGCCAGTGTATCTCGATTCTTAGATTTTGTTAGCTAATGTTGACAGAAGGTATCTTAAAGCTAAAAGGTTAAAGAGTTTTTGTTTGTGAATCCTAAGTTTTCTGCGTATTTAATTCTTTTGGTCTCTTTGCTGCTTGCTCATGGGATTGTAAAGACTGCAAAGCCCGGTGCCTATAATGAGACAGGCAGGCGATACACGATTGAACATTGTCTTTTAAAATCCTTTAATTTTTTCTTTTTATTACAAAAGTTACCTGTTCTTTATAGAAAATTCAAATAACATACAAGCATCTGAAATGACGTGTGGCTGTCTTCTTGCCTTCTGCTCTAGTCCTACTCTTCAAGGATTGCTCTTTCAACAGTTTGATGTAAATTAGTCTAGATGTTAAAAATGCGAATATAAGCTTCTTGCGTGTCTGCATGTATACACACACACTGCATATGTTATGCTGAGATTTTTTTTTCCTTCCTGAATAGTGGAATCATTCCATCAGTAATGTTTTTCAGTTCACTTTGTTTGGATTCCCTCCAGTGTAGCATGATAGGATAACATTTCAGTTACTATACATTTTTTTTCTGGTTCTTCAATGGCTGTGTAATAGTCTATTTAGCCAATCCCATTGTTTCGCCATAGCAAATGATGCTGCAGCCAGCTCTGAGGACAGCTGCCCTTGCACAGCTGTGTGAGTGTCCCTGTGGCATAGATCTCTAGAATAAGATAGGACCTTTTAATTAAAGCCCCCTGCAGGGACCCAAGCCTTAGATGGCTGCCCCATAAATACTGGTTGATGACAATACTATGTTGTCATATTAATTAGAACAGGAAGAGACCCATTAGGGCAACAAATGCACATTCATAGGGCAAGCTGGTTCTATGGAAGGAGGCTGTAACACTTAATAGTTCCATCTTTGAAAAGACAAACTACGTTAAATGTAGTAGGTAGCAAGTCGCCTGTGTATCGGTGTGTAAAACCATCCCCAGGGAGCGTCAGCTTGACAGAATGCATAAAGATGCTGTATTAGAGATAAAACAGGGAATATTTACCCAGCATAGTTACTGGGAAAATATACAATCTGATCCAGATAGAGACTTTTACTGTATAAATTATTGTGGCCTCTACTTCAATCACAAACAGCCTTCGAGTTGGGCAATTGCCTGATTAAAAAAAAAAAAAAAAAAAGAGAAGAGAACAGGTTCCAATTGTGTGCAATGAGCTTCAAAAACAGGCAACTTGGTTCTGATAGAACAATTTAAACCGGCCGTCTCCTTATCTGATGTGGACATCATTTTTCAGAGGGGCAACCAGCTCAAATTAAATAGTTTTCCCGCAGACAGTCTGTCTGTCTTCTTTTTTTTAAAATCCCTTTCCTTTGCCAGGCGGGGTGCTGCAGGCCTCTGCTAATTTAAGAAGATTGGTCTGGGCAACGCCCAAGTGAGATGAATAGCAACAACTTTAACAGGGAAAAAATGAGTGATGTTTAAAAAAATGGTCACAAAGGATGGTCAGAGGCTGATTTGACACAGGAGCCTCGATTCCTGCCTGGCTGATTGCCTCAGAAACCCCTTGAAACCCTAGGCTTTATTTGCAAATGATCTCCATTGCGGACCAAAGGGTTCAACAGGAAAAGTAATGAGCAAAATTGATGCGTTAGCTTGAGCCGAATAGGGCCATCGCACTGCAGTGAGAAGAGGTTCCCTGGCCCCGGGACCATTTTGATCCAGTTGCCATGGGGGAGGCAGGCTGCCCATCTCCCAGGCTTCCCCCTGCCCTCCTCTGCTCCTCCCGCAGCAACTGTAGCTTTGGGCCGGGGAGCTGCGGCTCTGAGGAAGAGGGGGGTCCTCCTAGTGTTAGTGTGTGTGTGCTGGGGGAGCACCAAGAGCCGGGTCGTGCATTTAGGAACCTTGAGGACATCTAAGGAAGACATTTTTTTTTTTCTTTTTTGGACTGGCTGCAGCATGCCACAGCTCAAAGCCTGTCCTGAAATTGTTTTTCCTCTCAGCTTACAAATGTACATGCGTGTAATTTAAGAAAATTTTATTTTGAAATAATTTCAAACGTGAAGAAAGAACTTCCAAGTACCCAGTCACCTAGATGCACCTGTTGATGCCATTTACCACTCGGGCTTTCTTTCTTTTTTTTTTTTCTTTCAGGGCCCCACCCGTGGCACATGGACATTCCTGGGCTTGGGGTTGAATTGGAGCTGCGGCGGTGGGCCTACGCCACAGCCACAGCCCCTGCATCTACGGCCTACACCACAGATCATGGCAACAATCCTTATCCCACTGAGCGAGGCCAGGGATGGAACCTGCGACCTCATGGATCCTAGTGGGGTTCGTTTCCCCTGGGCCACAATGGGAACCCCGCACATTGGCTTTATTTCTATAATTCCTTTTTTCACCCATAGATCCTTCAGTGCGTGTTCTCTGAGAACCACATGTTCTCTTCTCTTCCACAACCACAGTAAGATCATCAGCATCAGGGGATGGAACACTGATACATGTAGGCTCTTATCTAACCCACAGTTCATATTTAAATTACTACACTTCCGGGAGTTCCCGCTGTGGCTCAGAGGGAATGAACCTGAATAGTATCCATGAGGATTCGCGTTCGATCCCTGGCCTCGCTCAGTCGGTTAAGGATTCATTGTTGACATGAGCCGTGGTGTGGGTTGCAGACACAGCTGGGATCCAGCATGGATGTGGCTGTGGTATAGGCTGGCAGGTGCAGCTCCAATTTGACCCCTAGCCTGGGAACTTCCATATGCCACAGGCGTAGCCCTAACAAAAGCAAACAAAACAAAACTACAATTCCCCAATAATGAGCTTTGTAGTAAGTTTTCCCCTGCCCTCCTCACCTCTGCTTGCCCACCTTGGATCCATGAGTCAATCAAGGATCATGCATCGCATGTATTGTCCTATCTTTTTAAACTCCTTTGATCTGGGATGGTTCTTTAGTCTTTCTTAGTCTTTTATGAACTTGGCATGTTTGAATCACATAGGCCAGTTGCATTTGGAAGAATAGCCCTCAATTTGGGTTTGTCTGATGCTTCTTCGTGATTAGATTCAAGCTGTTTTTGGCAGGACCCCTCAGATACTGCCTTCTCGGGACATTGTGTCGGGAGGCACATGATTTGGTCCATTACAGGTGATGTTGGCTTGGGGTACTTAGTAAGGCGGTGCCTGCCACTATTACGTTACTCTTTTTCCCTTAGTAATTAGTAAATGATCGTAGTCTTGCAAATATCCTGTTCCCCATCAAACTTTCACCCAATGGTTTTAGCATCTGTTGGTGATTCTCACATATTAAAAAAAAAAAAATGAGTGGGACACTTAAGCTGGATTTTTAGGGGTGCAGGCATTGGGTGAAAGAGTGCGTGTCTGAGTAGCTAGAGTGGTTCCAGCCAGACCAGAGCTAATCTGAGCAACTTGGAACTCACAGTACTTTTCCCTGCCATAGGCTAGACGTTCTTCTCCCATTGGGCCCCAGTTCTGTGTTGGGGGTGTGCTCTGGGGTGAGGAGCAGGACGGGGATGGGGCTCTGTCCCCTTTCTTCTCCCTCCTTCCTGACCACCCATGCTTGATCTCCACCCCATTCTCCTCTGCCTGCTGGTCCCCCAGTGGGGGTCAGTGGTGGGCTAGGTGCTGGGGGATGAAGCTGCAGAAAAATTCAGAGACGTCCCCAGGTCACCACCAGAGAGGACAGGGCCTCCCTGTGGTCCTTCAGCTGGAGTGTCCATCTGTAACTTGAGCACAGCCCCAGAAGAGGCCTTTAGAGCTGGGCATCCTATGGGCGGAAGCTACCTCTGCCCTCTCCTGGGGGTGTGGCCCCTAGGGCAGGTGACTTCCCCTCTGAGCCTTAGTTTCCTCATCTGTAAACTGGGAGAATCCCATCCCCACCTAAGACGGCTGCTGGAAGGCTGAAATGCCCTCAGGGATGTAAAGCATTTGGCAGAATGTCTGCTGTCTAGGTATTAGCTGTCGCCATCATATCATCAAAACCACTGTAGGGAAGAGTGTTCGGGAATTGTGGGGCTCCATAACACGGAGGTTGTAGGGAGCTATTCTGTTGAGGGACTCAGGGCTGCCTTAACACCGAGCGGGTCAGCTAACAGCCCCTTGAGTGTGTGTTTCCAGCCTTAGAGACAGCCACACAGCTCTCTCTTCCAGGACACCAACCCGTAGGACAGGCTGGGAGAAAGGGGTGTTGATGCCAGCTGCACAAGGGGAAGCGTCTGCAATTCACAGTCACGCCAATTCCTGTGGGACCTCGTGGGGAAGGAGAAGCAGGCATTGGAGGGTGTGGTGTCCGAGGCCGCCGTCTTTTCCTCTTGTCCCTCCCTCTCACCTCCTGGCCGTGCATGGCTCGCCCATCACCCTAGAAGTTGCCCTGTCCCCATTGTTGGCAGGCTCAGGGACCAAGGCTAACACATCCCAGCTTCAGTTCTAGAGTCCATCCCAAGGCCAATGGCACATGGTTGAGGTGAAGTTAAGTGATCTCAGCAGGGCAGCCGAGGCCCCTCCCCTTGGGTTGGGAGAAGTAGCTCGCATGGAAGAGGTTTTTCAGTGAGTCTGGAGGATCCGTCTTTCAGTTACCGATTGCTGTATAGGAAGCAACCCCCAAACCTAGTAGCTTAAAACAACAGCCCCTTCATTATTTCTCATGATCCTCTAGGTTGAGGATTTGGACAACGGGATCGGCCTGCCTCTCTTCCATGATGTCTGCTGGGGCTGGAACAGCCATATGGCTTCTTTACTCCTGTGTCTGGTGGCTCAGCTGGAAAGGCTCTGGGACTTGGGGCTGCAAGCGCTCCCCTGGGGTCCTGTGTCAGGGGCTCGCTGTCGGCTGGGTTCGTTTCTCCTCAATGGTCTCAGGGCCCTTCTCTCTCCCCAAGGGCTTCGCCATGTGGTCTCAGAGTGTAGTATCTCCTGCAGGTACCTGGACTCCTTACATGGCAGTGCAGGCTCCCAAGAGCTTCAAAGCAGAAGCTTCCAAACTGTCTGTAGGCTTGAGCTTAGGGGAGGTGACTCCACAGAGGCCTGGCTACCTCAGTGTGGTTCTTGGGTCACCCAAGGGCTCCACCACAGAAGACACTCAGGTTGACTTTATTATTTCATTACCTGCTCCAAGAGGTTGTATACATACTAAGTACATCATATTTAGCTAAGCTTCTTGACCTGGAGATCAGCACCAATCAGCAACCTTGTTTTTTTTCCCTTTTTTCTTTTTAGGGCCACGCCCACGGCATATGGAGGTTCCCAGGCTGGGGGCTGAATCAGGGCTGCAGCTGCCAGCTTACACCACAGCCACAGCAACGCTGGATCCTTAACCCACCGAGCAAGGCCAGGGATTGAACGCGCATCCTCACGGATACTGGTCTAGTTCTTAACCCACTGAGCCACAACAGGAACGCCCTTGTTCTGAGCTCAGAAGGCAGAGCCCCACCTTGAAGTGACACTGAGTTACTTACGTTGGCCCCTCCTGAACTCGCCTAGGCCTTCGCATCCTAAATGGCCTCCCACTGCCAATGCGTCTTTGTTGTCATCTCCCTGCGACCTCACTGCCAGGCTAATCTTTTGAAAATGGTGCTTTTGTTGTGTCACTCTCCTGCCCTAACGCTTTCAATGATTTCCTTTTATCTACCAAGAGAATCTAAAATCCTGACCTGGTATGCAATGCGTTCCATAGTCTGGCCCGGCCAACTGCTCCAAAGTGATGGCCCATTGTGCTCCAGCTCAAGATCAGTCTTCTAGCCGCTGCTCATTGTGCTCCAGCTCAAGATCAGTCTTCTAGCCGCTGCAGTTTCTTCTTAGCCCTCCTTCTGGCTCTGCCTCTTTGCGCCCCTCCCTCCCATCGTGCCCTTACCTGCAATGTCCTTTCTGTCTCACCTGCAGTCACATCAGCCCTTCCCATAAGACAGCAGTTCCTTCCTGCCACCCCAGGCCACAAGGATCTCACCTTTTAGAATCCCTTCAAGGGAATCCCTGGATTTTAGCATAATTATATTTGGTTTGGGAATAAGGGGACATTTAGGAGTGAACTATGCAGTGTCACCCTCGCCTGAGAGTAGGCATCCCTTCGGGGACAGAAAGAGATGGGCAGCCTAATTAAACCCACGTGCCCTGGAGCTGGATGAGCAGGACTGAGGCTGGGCTTTGTCAGTTACCAGCCACATCCTTGGTTTTCTCTTTTGAAACTGGGATGCTATCAGTACATCCTTAGAAGAGAAAATGAGTCTAAGCCTGTCAAGCACTTAGCAAAGAGCTTGGAAGGAGGTAAACACCCAAGCTCAGGCCATTGTCTTCATCCCTTTGTCATCCACCTGCAGCCCCTACTTGAGGAAGATGAGTCTGTCTTCTATTTTGTAAACGGTTATTCCTTAGTTGGGTGGCCTGAAGTTTTAGAAAGTTCTTCCTTTATGGAAATGCACTTCGTCTCTCTCTGTCATTGGTTCTTGCTCGGTCCATTTGGAATCTGGGCAGTCTCTTTCCTGAAAGACAGTCTCTTAAATATCAAAGGCAGTTATTATGTTCCCATGACTTTGCTTCTGTAGGTACAGCTCCTGTTTCCGTTCCTGATTCTGCAAATGAACGGTTCTGAGGTCCTTGGTCTTTGGGCTGGGCAAAACCTGGGCCAGAACAGACTGTCCTCCCTCCCCTACTGCTTGTCCCTTTGGGATTTACAGCTTACGGATCTTTCTTTGGCCGCCAGAAGGACACATCAATACACTAGGTGTCCTTTGACCCTCGAAGGCAGTATCAGCTGTAGAATACAACTCAAAGGACCCAGGCCCTCTAACCCTCTGCGGATTCTAATCCTGCTTTTTGTAGCACGTTACATCATTGGCACATGACACACCCAAATCATGTTAGCATATGCTTTGTGGAATATCCTTTCTGAACTATGTTGAATATCCAGTCCTTGTCTTTCTCCCCATTGCCTTGGGTCCCCAGGAGGCTGTCCTGTGTTAACTGCATCCAAGGGGCTCCTTCTGACTTCTGCGGGGCTCCATGGGGAGCCTTGGCCAGAGAGTGGAGGGTGGGAGGAGAGCGAGCTCCACTCTGGCAAGGTCACCGGGGCTGACCTTATCCCTCTATAGTCTCCACCAGTGCAGGGGCAGTGGCCCCATTGCTAGTAGCCCCCTGGGGGACTGCGCAGCTCCCATGGCTTCCGACACCCTGCTCATACCTTGCTAAGGAGTCCCTTCACTGAACTCTCCGCAAATCATCCCAAAGTCAGTGTGCTAGGTGTTTCCTGCTGTACCCTCACTGAAGACGCTGCTGTGGGATGCTCTGTGTATCCCGTGTGAGATCCCGATGGATAGATTCCTCTCTTAATTTGGTACCAAGATAAAAATGCATCATCTTGGGAGATCCCATCGTGGCTCAGCGGTAACAAAACCGACTGGTATCCATGAGGACGTGGGTTTGATCCCTGGCCTCAATCAGTGGGTTAAGGATCCGGCATTACCGTGAGCTGCCATGTAGGTCTCAGATGCGGCTCAGATCCCAAGTTGCTGTGTAGGTCTCAGACTTGGCTTGGATCCTAAGTTGCTGTGGCTATGGTGTAGGCCAGCAGTCGGTAGCTCTGATTTGACCCCAAGCCTGGGAACTTCCTTATGCCGCACTTGTGACCCTAAAAAGAAACAGAAACAAAAACAACTCCCCCCCACACAAAAAATGCATCATCTTTCTGTGAACAGAAATGAAACTGATCATGCTTCTCTTCTTGCCTTGGCTGCCCAGAAGCTCAGAGTCAAATGTAATGCTCCCTCTTGGAAACTTTTCTGGTTAACATGTTAATTTTTTTTTTTCCTTTTCATGGTTTTTATTTTCTGATTCTGTTTTTAATAACCTATTCTGCATACCTTCTAGCGTGGCCTCAGATTGGTAGACAGACAGACAGGCACATCACATTTCAAACGATGATGCCCGTGAGACGAGCGAAGGCTCAGGGCTTGAGCTCTCCCTTCTTCACCACCAGAGGCTGGGAGTGATGGGGACCAGGATTCTGGCTTTGAGTATCCATCTCACCACATCCACTGTCATCAGGGCACGTGATGTGTGGCCTCATCATAAGGCTACCAAGGAATATTAGTGACATCACAATATCATTTCTGGGTTTCTTCCTCATCTACCTGTCTAGTTACCCTGTGTAAAAACACGTTTGGAGTGAATTCTTGAGTGAGTTCATGCTGATCGCTGGTAATGAACTCATTCTTCTTCCTTCCTTTCCTTTCTCTTCTTACTTCCGACAAGGCATCTGTTTATTAATCCAGATAAGAATTTGGGGAAGGCCTGGGAGTCCCCTGGTGGCCTAGAAGTTAAGGATCTGTCATTGTCACGGCTGTGGTGGGATTTCTGTCCCTGGTCTGGGACCTTCCGCACGCCAAAGGATTCTCTCCCTTGGTCTGAGGGACCAAAAAAAAAAAAACTAGAGGAATTTTGGAACGGTGTAAATTCAAGTTCATCAGCCCCGAGTTTCTAAGATACTTTATTTGAAAATGGCAGTAGGTATTTGTCCCTCCCTAGGTTTCCAGTTTTAACCTGTTTTCCAGTGAATGCTGACTGTTGTCTTCAGATTAAATCCACTGGATCTTCCTTTATCTCGGGATATATTTATTTGGACTTACAGGGCTGAACTGAGTTGAATGACGTTGAGTTTCCATCCAACCTTCTCACCTGTGTTGGGTCTGGTTCCTTGTTAACCATGAATACTTTGGTGTTTCTTTTTTGAAGATCACTCTTTCTTTCTTTTCTTTTTTTTTCTTTTTAGGGCTGCAGGAGTGGTATATGGAGGTTCCCAGGCTAGGGGTTGAACTGGAGCTGCAGCCGCTGGCCTACCCCACAGCCACAGCAACACCAGATCTGAGCCACGTCTGTGACCTACACCACAGCTCACGGCAACACCAGATCCTTAACCCACTGAACAAGGCCAGGGATCGAACCCGAAACCCCATGGATACTAGTTGGATTCATTTCCCGTGTGCCACGAAGGAGACTCCTCCACTTTTTTCTTTTAAGATGGAAAAGAGTCCTGTTATCCATCTTGCCCAAGTGATGTGACTGTATTTCTTTTCTCTCTTAGGTTCCAAGTAGAGCTAAATACTCACATGGTATCTTTGTTCTTTTTAGGGAATTCTTCCCATGACAGAGGGAATATGAGAATGCACCTCATTGACAGGGACTTCCATGGTTCTAGCCAACTCTAGGAGTCAACAAAGGGTCCATGCCTCTGTCCTCACGGCTTTAGAAATACCACCCACTTTATATTTAGTGATTAGCAGTGAGTCTTTTAAGTTTAGGACATATTTCATGTGCATGTTTTTCTCCTTTGCTCTGTACCTCTTTTTGTTGGTTTTTTTTTTCTCTCTCTAGGTTTTAGTTTCTCTCACAGCATCCTGTGGGGCTGTGATAGGTTATTTTTTTTTTAAGTTTTTAAAAAATTTATTTATTTATTTATTTATTTTGCTTTTTAGGGCTGCACCCATGGCCTGTGGAGGTTCCAAGGCTAGGGGCTGAATTGGAACTGTAGCTGCTGGCCTACACCACAGCTCACGGCAACGCCAGATCCTTAACCCACTGAGCGAGGCCAGGGATTGAACCTGCAACCTCGTGGTTCCTAGTCGGATTTGTTTCCACTGCGCCATGACGGGAACTCCCATTTTTTGTTTATTTCTTTGTTTGGATTTTTGTTGGCCTTGCCTGTGACATGTGGAAGTTCCCAGGCCAGGGATTAGACCCGTGCCACGGCAGTGACCTGAGTGCTGCCGTGATGGCACTGAATACTTAATCCACTGTGCCACAAGAGAACTCCCTGGGTTGTTTTTGTTTTTTGTTTGTTTTGTGTTGGTTACATTTCCCCTCCCCCTCGCTCTTTTATTTGATTGCATAAATAGAACTGACTTCTTCACAGCCTCTCAAATATCCTGAACTAATTGTTGGACTCATCTTTTCTGAGAACTTGTTGAATTCTACTTTAATAGGTTTTAGTGATTCTCAATTAGGGCTGTCAGCTGGAATCATAAAAAATTAATGTTCAGTGCCTTGGCTCCATCCCCAGAGGTTTTGAAAGAATTAGTCCGGGGTGTGGCCTGGACTTTTATATTTTAAAAAGTTCCCCAGGTGGTGATTCTCATGCGCAGCCAGGCTTATGAACCATTGGTCTAGGGCTCTGGGATCAAGATTCTGAACTGAGTGTCATGTGACATGTGGGATGGCTGGTCCTTTGGGATCTGACAAAACTCCAGAGTCCTCTGCTCTTCCTTGTTGGGACTGGAGAATGCCCATGGGAGTGTTGTACGTGTAAGCACAGATGCTGCCGCACTGAAACAAACAGGACCCTGGCCTTCAGGACGTTTCTGCTGCTGTCTAGTCTCCTGCGTGTTCTCTACGCAGTCTTCCACTGGCCTTCTTATGTGTCCACCTCGTCTGTGGCATAATTCAGAATAAGAGATTTTCCAAGTTATTTTCACAGTTGACTAAAGCCATTCCATCATCACATGGGCAGAACTTCATAAAGGCTACTGAGTCGGATTAGATGAGAAACTAGTTCTTCTAGACCCTTCCTTCCATGGAGATGCTAGGATCTTGTTGTCTCGAGGCCCCATCCACCTCTGCAGGTCTGATTTGGGGAGTCACTGTGACTCGTCTCCGCTGATGTGCTGGCAGAGCAATCTGATTAGAGAGGTGAATTGCAGAGTGACTTTGGAATTATTCAGACTCAGCTTGAATCCTGGCTCTGCAGACTGCTGGCTATGTGATGCTTGGCAAGCTTGTGCAGTTTCCCCGAGTCTCAGTTTTCAGATGTGAAACATGAGAAGGAATAATGGTACCCATCTCTTGTGAGGGTAAAATGAGATCACGTGTGTAAAGCTTCCTCGTCTCTGGCACAGAATAAGTGTCGGCAAATCGAGAAATGGTGCTGATGGGGACACAGGGCATGACTGTACAGAGGGATGGCTGCATGCGGACTCAGCAAGAAGGTGGCCGTCTGCAGGCCAAGGAGAGAGGCCTCCGAAGAAGCCAAAGCTGCCAACATCTTGGTCTTGAACTTCTAGCCTCCAGAACTGTGAGAAAATAAATTTGTTTTTCTTTTTTAAAGGAATGGTGGTTATTACCAATAAAGTTTATTGTTATTAATGCTGACTTTTATTATTAATAATGACAATGAGCAGGCATTTAACTTTTAGTACCTTGAACACTGTATTAGCTGTCTGTCCGGAAATACCCTATAACCCATTAAGTGTAAGGTGACTCTCTCCTTTGCTGATCACACTCACTTGGTTCTCTTCTGGGGGCACCATCCCGCACATGGATGTGCCAAAATTACTACCACTCAGTCGTGACTCCTGGGTGTGTTTAGTTCATTTCCAGTTATTCTTGCTTCAAATGATGCTTGGAGGAGCACACCTGTACATAAGTCTTTATGGCGCTTCTGGTCATTTCCTTGGGAAACAGTCCTAGAAGAGGGCAATACCTGGGCCAGAGGGATGGGCATCACTCACTGTTCTCTGGAAGTAAGAAGAGAGTCAGCTGCTTCTGCTGAGCCTCCCGACAGGAAGACAAAGTGACACTATCACATCTCCCCATTTTACTGAGAAGAAAACAGAGGTTTGGAGGGTTAAGCCATTCACAGGACCTCACAGAGCTAGTAAGTGGTGGAGCCAGGATCTGACTCAGTTCTGTCAGCCTCCAGTTCGAGAACATTCCACCTGTTGCCTCGCAGGTAGTGTCAGCCATCCGTGTAGATGGGAGGGGCTCACCATCACCCCCCTTCTTTGATGACAGTGGGTGTTATAATTTTTGAAATGTTTGCCTCCAATCGTCTTTGTGGCTGTTTTGCTTCCTTTAGGGGAGGTGGGAGGGCTTGACTGTGGAACAGAGATGGAGCTCCAGTCTGGCTTCTCCTGCAGGGAGGTGAGGGTGGCTGGGCTGAGCAGGCCAGGGGACAAGGTGGAAAGATGGGAGCCTGGCCGTGTGGAGGAGAAGCCCAGGAGCTCCTGCTGAGCCTGTGTTCACCCCTGATGATGGCCTTCAGCCCGAGGCCCTGAGGAAAATGACAAGGAAGTGGGGAGTGGCTGGCTTTACTCAACTTCAGGTTCTTTGTGTCTCAGCCTGGACAGAATTCATCAAGAGACACAGTGATAGGCAAGCAATGGATTTATTAAGATAGGACGCTTGTGAGAGATACAAGCAGGCAGGCAAAGAAGCTCTGCCCAGAGCATTAGGTAGCACATTTTTATAATCCAAGGAAAGTAGGTCGAGGGAAAAGACCGCCTCTTCCTCTTTCTTTGAGTAGCCGTCAAGAGTAGACGCCAGGCTTGCCTCTTCCTCTTTCTTTGAGTAGCCGTCAAGAGTAGACGCCAGGCTTGCCTCGTCCTCTTTCTTTGAGTAGCCGTCAAGAGTAGATTTCAGGCTTACATCATTAGCTCCTCCTTCACATCCGGTGAGAGTATTTGACCCTATGAGGTCAAACTAGGACTGTCCTGGTGCTTATTCCAATCAGCAGAAGGGTGGTAATATCTGCTAAAATAGTTGAAATATCTCATGTTTCCATGTAATGAGGGTCTCCTACTTTGGAAAGTCATCTTCCCATTAAATTCCTCTTCTCATTCTTACGGATCATTATCCTGCTGAACTTGAATGCAAGCCTCATTTTATCTCTCACTTAATGACCTGAGGCATCAGGGCTTTTTTTACAGTCTTTGTTCTGATGGTTTTCTGGAGCGATTATTAAATTACAGTGAATCCCAAAGTTGCCTAGGTTTCCCTCTCTCCCCAAGGTTCCCTAGTGGGACTTCTCCAACTACCTGTGTGACTACCCCACTCCATCCCTATCAAGACCTGAGACCTCACCTCACGAGGAGGGTCTAAGCCCCCAGCGCCCCCTTGGCTCAGGCACCAGTTGGGCTCCCAGACCCAACAGCTAGAGCACACCTTGACAAACAGTGTCAAGGCTGCTCGTCCCCGGATGCTGAAGGAAGGGGCCTCTGTGTGCGTCCAGTGATCAAAGAAAATCACCCATTTGTATTCCTTTAAACCACTTACATTTTTTTTCTAAGGACAGCTTCGGGCAAAGGGAAAGGAAATATTTTCATAGATCTGCTGGTCATTTGGGGATTTGGAATTCCTTTGGGATTCGTGGAGAATTTAGCATTTGATGATCTCCTGGCCCCTCTGGGTCTTGATATTTATGCTGGTTCCCATTTGCATTTCTTTAGGTAGCCAGTTAGGCATATGAAGGGTTAATCGCCTAGAGGCTAACAACAGTGTTATTCCAGATGACCTCCAGCCCTGGAACCCCCCCTCCCCCCACGTGTCAACTTGGCGCTACCTCTGCGCAGGAGGGCTGGTTTGTCCTCGCAGAGTGCAAGCAGCCCTAATTCTGAGAGTACCCGGATCACGTGGGAGGGGCTGCTGGGTGTGCACCGGGGTGGGGAGGGGAGGGGAGGGGGCGGGGACTCCACAGCTGGGAACACTTTCCAGAAGGAATCTGATATTTCTTCCCAAGGAACAGATTGACTGTGGTCCCTTTTGAGTCTTAAATACTAATCAAAATAGGTATGTGTGGCCTAATAGAAAAGAAATTCACGAGTGTTTGGATCGAGAAAACGCTTTGGCAGAGTGAAAGGGAGGCCTCAGAAGGTGCCCCCAGCTCCTTCCCATCCCCCTCTCTGAGGGCCCCCCCCAAACCCATTTGTAACCATTACTTGGGTGTCACGTTAGGTGATGAAGTGTGTCCTCACCCTTTGCTTTTGCGGCCGTGGGCTGGAGCAGGCCTGGCCTCAGAGGTGAGAGGGGAGGGCGGCCTGAAGCCCTTGAATCACACCGGCCTGGCTGGTAACCTGAGCCCGACTCGCCCCTCGTCGTCGCAGGCCTTCGTGACACTCCTTCCAACTTAATTTCAGCCTAAGGGATGCTTTTAAGAAGACTTTAGAGCGGGAAAACATTTCCTCCAAAGAACTGTTGTTACATTAAAAACTAATTATCAGAGCTTAGGGGTATAGATCCGCTGCCTTATTTTACGCAGGGAGCAATTTATCTCCCGGACCCTGAAATATCATTACATGATAGGTTAAGGACACCAACCCAGGGGATGCTGGGAGAAAGGCAGTAAAATCACCAAAGGCCTGGACACGACGGGCAGTATCGCCAAATAGCTCTGCCCTCCCGCGCCAGCAGGTTCTACTATTTAAAAGTAGCTCGTCCTGCCTGACGGTGTCCGTGCATAAAACTGTGGGTAAGTGTGGCTTGTCTGGGACCCTCAGGTTAAATGTGATCCTCATTTTGAAAGACTTGGCATGGAGAACCAGACCTCACAGTGAGAAAAAGATGAGATATTCCCAACCTTCAGTATCTGTGGGTGGAGCCAGGGTGTATCAGGAACAGGAACAAGTGTTCTTGTGAATTACCTCCTTACAACAGACTTAGGAGGGTAACAATTTTTTATTGTACTTATTACATATTGTATTTATAGTTATTATTATTTATTGCTCTTCTGTAGTTGAGAGATTGGGCAAATCAGTTGGGATGTTTTTGGTGGTACCAGGAAACCCAGCTCAAATCAGCTTAAACTGTAATTTCTTATTTCAAGTAATTGAAAGATCTAGAGTTAATGGCCGGTTTGAGTCAGTTTCTTTCCATGTGTCTTCTCTGCCATCCTCCTAAGGCTATTTCCCTTCATGGATCCAGGGTAGGGCCAGCAGCTCCCAGGACTCTGTGCTGCCTTGTTCACACCCAGTGGGATATTTTGGTCTCAGCATTCCCTGGGAGAGTCCTGGGGCTCCCTCTGATTGGACTAGATTGGGTCACACAGCCATGCCTGAATCAATGCCATGGCCTAGGGGATGGAATGAGTTGATGGGCTTAGCTTAGATCACTGTGTTACCCTGGGAGCTGATATCTAGAGTGGGTGTCCTTGCATCCATGAGGACCTCAGAATGGAAGCCTGGGGGCGCTGGCGGAGACAACCCCACATGTCCACTAGGGGCAGAGACGTGAAGTAACTGGTCCATGGTTCATGGCAGGTGTTAGTGACAGAGCCTCGATCTGAACCCAGGCAGCTTTTCTTAAGAACCCATTCTCTGAACCAGGGTCCTTCTGGCATTCTCTGACTCTTGAAGTCTTGCAGTGAATATCTTATACATACTATTTATCTCATGGTTTCCTAAGAATGTTACTCTGCACCTATGTGAGGCAAACGTTTGGCAAAATGATAATTCCAGAAAACCGCAGTATGTATCTCCTTAGGACATGAAATGGCAGAAAGGGCCGTGGATTAAGAACTGGCATTGGTCACCCCAGTAACCTTGGATGGGTCACCTCACCTCGCAGGGCCTCAGTTTTCATCCCTGATAAGTGAGGGGTTATGTCTCCCCTCAAGTACCTGGTGCAGCTGTTCCAGGGCTTAAAGAAGAGAGTACTGTTTGGTAAAGCCTGAAAAGCACTAAATATTTGTGTGCACATAAATTATTTTTGTTTTTATTTTTTTAGGGCTGTACCCGCGGGATATGGAAGTTCCCAGGCTAGGGGTGAATCGGAGCTGCAGTATTTGGCCTGCACCAGAGCCACAGCAACATGAGATTCGAGCCTTGACTGAGACCTCCACCACAGCTCATGGCAATGACGGATCCTTAACCCACGGAGTGAGGCCAGGGATCGAACCCACATCCTCATGGATTCTAATTGGGTTTGTTATCACTGAGCCACAATGGGAACTCCCCATAAATTCTTTTTGTACACAGGATCGTGATCAACTTTGTTCTAAATATGGGAAACTGACACTTTATAGATGGGTCCTTTTTGAACGGAGATATATATATATATCTATTTCACTCTTCTGTATAACTGAAACTAACACAACATTGTAAGTCAGCTATACTCTGATACGATTTTTTTTTTAAAGGGTCCCTTTTAAAAGGCCTCAGACACATACTCTAACCTAACAAACTTTTTCATTGATAGAGCCTATCAATATCATCGAAACAGAAAATTAGCTGGTGTTCAGGATGTTTCATGAAACCCACACCAACGTGGCAGGATATGTATTCATAAGAAGCTCTTAGTTGCCTCTGGTTGAGGTCTGATGATTATATATGTAAATGTTATTCTACTTCCAATTAAACGACAGCCTCATTGAAATGGAAGGTGGAAAGATCCTGCCCAGCTCCATTTCAAGATCCAATATTAGGTAGAAAAAAGCACATGGAGATAGTAAGGCCTCAGGTGGCACTTAGAGCCAAGATCTTTGTCCCCTCCCACCCCATCACCTGCCTTCTCTGAGGCTCATTATGCACAGAGGCAGGCAAAACACCTGCCACACCTGCAGATTCCCTTTGCATTTTCCAATTTTATAATTGATTTTACTGCTTGAGTTGACCATTCTGTCACTTGTAACCAAAAGCAAGCTTAGCAATGCATATTCGGCTTCCATCTCTTAGAGGCTGGGGCTCTGCAGGGTATTGTCTTTGGTGCTTTTCCTCTCACTTCCACATCTGCCCTGGGCACCACAGTTCTCCTCGATGACTTAAACTAGTCTTAAATTGTCCGATGACTTAAGTTAAACCCACACCTCCATCTTGAGTTCACCACCTGTAGACCCTGTTGCCTTCTGCACAGTTCCACTTGGGTGTCTGGATGGTATCACTATTCTGACAGGTCCCAAGGTCAAGGGGATGCATTTCTACCTTGGAGCGCCTTGTCCTCTTGTCTCCTCTCTGTCTGGCTTGCTGGTCGGCATTGCCATGCACCTGGCTGCCCTAGCTGGAGCCTTGGCCAGTCCTTGTTCCCTCTCCTCCCCCACTTCCCATCCTGCCTGTGGAATCATTCACCAAGTTTGGGTGATGCCCCTCTCCCACCTCACTGTTCTTCTAGTCAGGGCACTGCCATCACTGGACTATATATATATATATATATATATATATATATATGTGTGTATATATATATATATATATATATAAAATGATTTTTATTTTTTTCCGTTATAGCTGGTTTATAGTGTTCTGTCAATTTTCTACTGTATAGCATGGGGACCCAGTTACACATACATGTATAGATTCTTTTTTCTCACATTATCATGCTCCATCATAAGTGACTAGATATAGTTCCCAGTGCTACACAGCAGGATCTCATTGCTTATCTATTCCAAAGGCAATAGTCTGCATCTATTAACCCCAAGTTCCCAATCTATCCCGCTCCCTCCCCCTCCCCCTTGACAACCATGAGTCTATTCTCCAAGTCCACGATTTTCTTTTCTGTGGAAAGGTTCATTTGGGCCATATATTAGATTCCAGATATAAGTGATATCATATGGTAATTTTCTTTTGCTTTCTGGCTTACTTCACTCAGGATGAGAGTCTCTAGTTCCATCCATGTTGCTACAAATGGCATTATTTTGTTCTTTTTTATGGCTGAGTAGTATTCTGTTGTGTGTGTGTGTATATATATATATATATACACACACACACACACACACACAGATGTGATATATATATCACATCTTCCTAATCCAATCATCTGTCGATGGACATTTGGGTTGTTTCCGTGTCTTGGCTGTTGTGAATAGTGCTGCAGTGAACATGCAGGTGCCTATGTCTTTTTCGAGGAAAGTTTTGTCCAGATATATGCTCAAGAGTGGAATTGCTGGGTTATATGGTAGTTCTATGTATAGTTTTCTAAGGTACCTCCATACTGTTCCCTGTAGTGGTTGTACCAACTTATATTCCCATCAACAGTGCAGGAGGGTTCCCTTTTCTTCACACCCTCTCCAGCATTTGTTATTTGTGGACTTATTAATGATGCCATTCTGACTTGTGTGAGGTGGTATCTCATGGTGGTTTTGATTTGCATTTCTCTAATAATCAGTGATGCTGAGCATTTTTTCATGTGCTTGTTGGCCATCTGTATATCTTCTTTGGAGAAATGTCTATTTAGGTCTTTTGCCCATTTTTCCATTGGTTGTTGGCTTTTTTGCTGTTGAGTTGTATAAGTTGTTTGTGTATTTTAGAGATTAAGCCCTTGTCAGTTGCAACATTTGAAACTATTTTCTTCCACACTGTAAGTTATCTTTTTGTTTTCTTTTTGGTTTCCTTTGCTGTGCAAAAGCTTGTCAGTTTGATTAGGTCCCATTGGCTTATTTTTGCTTTGATTTCTGTTACTTTGGGAGACTGACCTGAGAAAATGTTTGTAAGGCTGACGTCAGAGAATGTTTTGCCTATGTTCTCTCCCAAGAGTTTGATGGTGTCTTCTCTTACATTTAAGTCTTTAAGCCATTTTGAGTTTATTTTTGTGCATGGTGTGAGGGTGTGTTCTAGTTTCATTGATTTGCATGCAGCTGTCCAGGTTTCCCAGCAATACTTGCTGAAAAGACTGTCTTTTTTCCATTTTATATTCTTGTCTCCATTGTTGAAGATTAATTGACCATAGGTGTCTGAGTTTATTCCTCGGTTCTCCATTCTATTCCATTGGTCTGTATGTCTGTTTTGGGTCCAGTACCACACTGACTTGATGACTGTGCCTTTGTAATATTGCCTGAAGTCTGGGAGAGTTTTGCCTCCTGCTTGGTTTTTGTTCCTCAGGATTGCTTTGGCAATTCTGTGTCTTTTGTGGTTCCACATAAATTTTTGGATTGTTGGTTCTAGTTCTGTGAAAAATGTCATGGGTAATTTGATAGGGATTGCATTGAATCTGTAGATCACTTTGGGTAATATGGCCATTTTTACAATATTAATTTTTCCAACCCAGGAGCTTGGAATATCTTTCCATTTCTTTACATCCTCCTTAATTTCCTTGACTAGTGTTTTATACCTCTCAGCATATAAGTCTTTCACCTCAGATGTATTCCCAGGTATTTTATTTTTTTGGGGGTGCAATTTTGAAAGGTATTGTATTTTTGTATTCCTTTTCTATTTATTTATTTATTTGTCTTTTTGCTATTTCTTTGGGCCGCTCCCGCAGCAAATGGAGGTTCCCAGGCTAGGGGTTGAATTGGAGCTGTAGCCACCGGCCTACACCAGAGCCACAGCAACGTGGGATCCGAGCCGCGTCTGTGACCTACACCACAGCTCACGGCAATGCCGGATCGTTAACCCACTGAGCAAGGGCAGGGACCAAACCCGCAACCTCATGGTTCCTAGTCGGATTCGTTAACCACTGCGCCACGACGGGAACTCCGTATTCCTTTTCTAATATTTCATTGTTAATATACAGAAATGTGACTAATTTCTGGATGTTAATCTTATATCCTGCTACTTTGCTGAATTTGTTGATCAGTTCAAGTAATTTTTGGGTTGAGTCCTTACCTCTTCTCTTCCTATTTGGATACCTTTTATTTCTTTTGTTTGTCTGATTGCTGTGGCTAGGACTTTCAATACTATGTTGAAGAGCAGTGGTGAGAGTGGGCATCCTTGTCTTGTTACAGATTTTAGTGGGAAGTCTTTCAGCTTTTCTCCATTGAATATTACATTTGCTGTGGGTTTGTCATTAGTGGCTTTTATTATGTTAAGGTATGTTCCCTCTATACCCATTTTGGTAAGAATTTCTATCATGAATGGATTTTGGACTTTGTCAAATGCTTTTTCTGCATCTATTGAGATGATCATGTGGTTTTTGACTTTTCTTTTGTTATGTGGTGTATGACGTTGATTGATTTGCATATGTTGAACCATCCTTGTGCACCTGGGATGAATCCCACCTGGTCATGGTGTATGATCTTTTTTATATGTTGTTGGATTCGGTTGGTTAAAACTTTGTTGAGAATTTTCGTGTCTATATTCATCAAAGATAGTGGCCTATAGTTTTCTTTTTTGGTGGTATCTTTGGTTTTGGAATTAGGGTGATGGTGCTGTCATAGAATGTCTTTGGGAGTGTTCCTTCTTCTTTAACCTTTTGACAAAGTTTAAGGAGGATGGGTATAAGTTCCCCTTTGTATGTTTGGTAGAATTCACCTGTGAAGCCATCTGGTCCTGGACTTTTATTTGTAGGGAGTGTTTTTATGACATATTCAGTTTCATTTCTAGTGATCAGTCTGTTCAGTTGATCTATTTCTTCTTGATTCAGTTTTGGCAGGCTGTAAGTCTCTAGAAAGTTGTCCATTTCTTCTAGGTTGTCAAATTTGTTGGCATACAATTGTTCGTAGTATTCTCTCATTTTTTTTTTTTTGTATTTCTATAGTATACGTGTGACTTCTCCTTTTTCATTTCTTATTTGTTTATTTGGGTTTTTTTCCTCCTCTTCTTGGTGAGTCTGGCCAGAGGTTTGTCAATTTTATTTACCTTTTCAAAGAACCAGCTCTTGGTTTTATTGATTTTTTTCCTATTGTTTTTTGACTCTCTATTTTATTCATTTCCTTTCTGATCTTTATGATTTCCTTCCTTCTGCAGACTTTAGGTTTTGTTTGTTCTTTTTCTAGTTCATTTAGTGGTGGGTTTAAGTTGTCAGTTTGTCTTTTCCCATCCCCCCACTTCTTCTTTTTTGAGGAAAGCCTGAATTGCTGTGAACTTCCCTCTGAGCACTGCTTTTGCATCATCCCATAGATTTTGAGTGGTTGTGTCTGCACTATCATTTGTCTCGAGGTATTTTTTAATTTCCTTCTTGATTTCCTCATTGACCCATTTGTTTTTTAGAAGCATGTTGTTTAGTCTCCATGTAGTTTTTTCTCATTTCTTTTCCTGTGGTTGATTTTTAGTTTCATGCCATTGTGGTCAGAGAAGACACTTGAAATAATTTCTGTATTCTTAAATTTGTTGAGGTTAGCTTTGTGCCCCAGTATGTGATCAATCCTTGAGAATGTTCCATGTGCACTTGAGAAGAATGTATTTTCTGATTTTTTTGGATGTAATGTCCTGAAAATGTTAAGTCTACCTTTTCTCTCATGTCATTTAGGATCTCTGTTGCCTTATTGATTTTCTGTCTAGAAGATCTGTCCATTGCTGTGAGTCGAGTGTTAAAGTCTCCTACTATGATTGTAGTTCCATCAATTTCTCCTTTTATGTCTGTTAGCATTTGTTATAGGTATCTGAGTGCTTCTGTATTAGGGGCATAGATATTGATGATTGTAATATTCTCTTCTTGAATGGATCTTTTTACCATTAAATAGTGTCCTTCTTTATCTTTCTTTATGGCCTTCATTTTAAAGTCTATTTTGTCTGATATGAGTATTGCACTCCTGCCTTCTTGTCTTGTCCATTGGCATGAAATATCTTTTCCCATCCCCCCACTTTCAATCTATGTGTCCTTTGCCCTAAGGTGAGTCTCTTGAAGCAGATTGAAGGTTTTTGCTTTTTTATCCAAGCTGCCACTCTGTGTCTTTTGATTGGAGCATTCAGTACATTGACATTTAAGGTGATTATTGATAGATATGTATTTATTGCCATTTTAAACCTTGTTTTCTGGTTGGTTCTGTGTTTCTCTTTTCTTCCTTTCTTTTTTTTTGGTTGGATGATTTCCATTTATTTTATGCTTGAGTACTTTTCTATTCAGTTTTTGCAGATGTAATGTTTAGTTTTTATTTGTGGTTGCCGTGTTTTTTAAGTATGTCAACCCCTTCCTATATCTGCTTGCTTTAGCCTGATAGTCTTATAGGCTCAAACACATCACTAAAATAATAATAAAAAAAACTATATTTTCTTACTTTCCTTCCCCATATTGTATGATTTTGAAGTTTTTTTTTTCTTTTTTTCTTTTTTTTTAGCATCTTCATGTTTAGATCTGTATGCTGGCTTATTTAAGTGATTGCTTTACAATTGTGGTTTCCCCCATCCTATTTCTTCTTACTTCTTCTTTTTTATTTAGAGAAGCCCTTTCAGTATTTCTTTTAGAATGGGTTTAGTATTGCTTTACTCTGTTAGCTTTTGTTTGTTGGAGAAATTCTTTATTTCCCCTTCTATTTTAAATGACATTCTTGCTGGATAGAGTATTCTAGGTTGCAAATTTTTTCCTTTCAGCACTTTAACTGTATCTTGCCACTCCCTTCTGGCCTGTAGTGTTTCTGCAGAGAAATCAGCTGATAGCATAATGCAGTTTCCCTTATAATAAACGCTTTGCTTTTCTCTTGCTGCCTTTAGAATCCTCTCTTTATCTTTGACTTTTGATATTTTTATTATAATATGTCTTGGTGTGGTCTTGTTTGGGTTCACCTGGTTTGGGGCTCTCTGTGCTTTCTGTATCTTGACATCAGTTTCCTTTAGATTTGGAAAGTTTTCAGACATAATTTCTTCAAATGTGTTTTCAATCCCCCTTTCGTTTTCTCCTCCTTCTTGAATTCCTATGATGCGCAGATTGGCGGGCTTTGTATTATCTCATAGCTCTCTTATATTGCTTTCATATTTTTTTCATTTGGTTTTCTGTATGCTGTCCTGATTGGGTGATTTCCATTATTCTATCTTCCAAGTCACGAATTCGTTCCTCTGCACTGTTCATTCTGCTCTTCGGTGTCTTTAGCTCAGTTTGCATCTCTGCAGATGAATTTTCTCATTTTTCTTGGCTCCTCCTTATATTTTCTAGTTCCTTTATAAAGGAATCTGCATCACTGTTCATATGCTCTCTTAATTCCTTCATGTTCGGCCTTAATTCCTCCCATATTTTCACTATCTCCCTTTTGAACTCAGTGTCTGTCCGACTGTAGAGGTCCATTGCATTGTTGACTGCTTTAGGTGCATTCTCTTGTTCCTTTAACTGGGATTGTTTCTGAGCTTCTTCATCTTGCTTATGTTTTTCTTTTTCTGTGAGTTTAGGGAAGCCAAACTGTAGTCTTGTAAGGCTACTTCTATGCAAGAGCACCCCTTTGTATTTTTTGGGGGGGTTACTATTTATTTTTGGTGTGGGAGTTTGAATATTTGCTGTCTCTTTCTTCAGTGCAAGCAGGCTCTTATCCCTAGGATGCTCAGTGTGTTTTCAGGGAGAAGGAGGCAATGGGCAGGGCCAGCACTCAGTGCCTTGTCACTGGGCTCTCAGCAGCAGCAAGGACCTACAGGAAGGCAGCATAGGCTACTCCTAGGTGCAGGGCACTGGCTAGTAGTAATGAGCTCTAGGAAGATCTACACGGTGTCCAGAGCATTTGGCAGTAGCAACAGCAGGGTGGGTGAGTTCCCAGGGGAGTGAGAGCAACAACAGCTAGTGTTTGATTGCAGTGCCCTTCTCCGAGGTGACTGGAAACACAGGTGGTGCCTGTTCAGGGGCTCCTAGTGGTAGTGGGCCATGACCACCTCAGGTTTGCCCCCGTCACCTGTAGACCATGCATGAAGCACCCAGTCTCACTTAGCCCACATAGGAAGTGCTGCACAGGCTGCTCCTAGTTGTAGGATCCTGGGAGGTGACAGAGATCAGGTGTGTGAAAACTGCCTGGAGACTTCAGCAGTGGCGGTGGCAGGCCTGGTGTGTTCCTGGGGGTGTGGGAGCACCAACAGGTGATGTTTGGTCACAATGCGGTGGTGCCCTTGAGGTGATTGGGCCTGCAAGTGGTGCCTGCTCACGGACCCCTAGTGGTAGCGAGCCACTCCCACTTCTGGAGTCAGAGGTAACTGCGGTGGTTTGCCCCCACCACTTGCAGACCATGCAAGAAGCACCCTGTCCCACTTAGCCCACATGGCAGGTGCTATACCAGCTGTTCCTAGTTGTAGGGTCTTGGGAAGGGACAGTGACCAAGTGTCTGGGCGCTGCCCTGGGCATTTGGCAGTGGCAGCTGCAGGGCAGGTATGTTCCCAGGGGAGTGAGAGCAGCAGCATGTAGTGCTTGGTTACGGTGCTTTTTTTTTTTTTTTGGTCAACCCCTGAGGTGACTGGGGCTGCAGGTGGAGCCCACTCACAGGCCCCCAGTGGTGGCAAGCCATGCCTCCCTCCGGCCTCTGAGATGACCTCTGCAGTCTGTCCCTGCTGCCTGTAGGTCGTGCAAGAGGCACCACATCGCACTTAGCCCCCTGATGCCCTTAGCCCACACAAGAGGTGCCTGGCCACTGGTAGCCTGTGCTAGAATCACCCAGTCTCCCTTAAAGGAGCAAGAGGCTTCTCGCGGCCTGCAGCCTCCGCAGAGCTGCCCCGCCCTCTGAGAGCCCGTGGGCTCGCCTGTGCAGGGAGATGCCGGGGGCACCCATCCTGCCCTTCTCCCCACCCTAGCAATGGCGCCTTCCTTCTCCCGGGTTCCTTGGGGGTTCCTCGGCTCCCCCTGTCTGTGGCGGCGCCCTGCTCCTTGGCCCGTCATGCTGTCCCCACACAGCCAGCCCCAGTCCTCTCCCCGGGACCCACCTCCGGAGCCGGAGGCGCGGCGCCCAGCCCTCGCCCCAGCAGAGCGTCTCAGGCTGCGGCGTCCGGCCCGGCCGGTGGTTCAGATGGTCTGTGCGGCTCTCCCTCTGCGCTGCTGTTCTCCGTCCAGCTGCTGCGCTTTTCCCGGAGACGGTGAGGTCCCACCCACTGGGCTGATCTTTCCATCCGTCAGGTGGCCACCCAGGAGGTGGGTTCCTTTTCTCCTTCACGGCTCCTCCCTCTCGGGAATGCTCCTCCCAGCCTGCTCCTTTTCTCTCTTTTTCTTTTGTTCTACTCAGTTTTGTCAAGAGTTTCTTGTCCTTTCTAGAGGTTTAAGTTCTTCTGCTGGCATTCAGTTGATGTTCTGTGAGAGTCGTTTTACACGTAGAAGTGGTTTTTTGATGGGTTTGTGGGAGCAGGGGAGCGCGACCTCTTACTCCTCTGCCATCTGGCTCTGGATTCGCTGGACCTTCCCGATAGCCCTGGACTTTCCAGGGCTATTCACACCCCACTCGTCCAAGAGCCAAGGGGCCCTTCTAAAGTGGGGCACGATGTCCCTCCCCTGCTTGGACTCCTTATCACCCAGGCCATCAACAAGGCCCCTCAGGATGTGGCTGGGACCCAGCTCTGGGTTTCTGTCTCACTACTTCCTCCCACATCCCGACTTGAGCCACCAGACATAGGATCATGAGCCAGCCCTGCTCTCCGTGACCTCAGCACACCGGCCTTTGTCTATGCTGTTCCCTTTGCCTGGAACGCCTTTCCTCACCTCCTTTCCTTTTCCTTCCTCAGTTACCTCTTGTTTGACATTTAGGACTCAGTGTCCTTCAAAAGGCCTCTTTCAGGTCCCTGCTCCACGTTTGGGTTTGGTGCTTTTCCCAAGGGCCGTCTGTTCAGAGCCCCAGCAGGCTGCAGAGAACATTCTGTGTGTTGTGCTGACTCATGTCCGCTGGCTCCAGCTGGTCCCACACCGGCTCATGCTGGCTCCGAGGGGCTCGTGAGAGCCAACACCAGGCATCTCTCCCAGCCCCGAGGCCAGTGCTCTCACACAGGCAGCTTGAAATCAGCACCATGGGAATCTGTAAGTGCTACAGGTCAGGGCATTTTTTTTTTGTTTGTCCCAGAGAACCAGTTAATCAGCACATTGCTGGGCACTGCTGCCTCCTGACCCACCCAAGTCCCTCCTTAACCTGCAAAGACCCTGGCGCCCACCCGCCCTCCACCCAGCCCCATCCAGGGCTCACCCACAACATGATGCAGGTGTGTGGGGTGCTGCGGCCTCATGCCTTCCCCTCTCCTTTTGGCCACACGGAAGCTAAATTCGATGCTTTTCCTCTTCCAGATTCTAAAGACCTGGAAGGAGTTTTCCGCGAGTTATCACACTCTACAGTCTTTCCCTCATTTTTTCGGTTGGTGTGCTCTATCCTCATTGACATTAGTGTGGTTCAGTTTTCCAAAGGAGCCACATATCCAAAGAAATGTGTCCTTCTGTTTCCAAAGGAGATAATTTAGAGTGAATGCTTTTCCATCCCTCTGGGATGTGGGGTTTGAGCAGAACCAAAGGGAGGTAACAGAAAGGGTTAAACAGGCCATCCAGGACCCCTGTTTTCTCCAAAGGCAGGGTAATTGAATGGCTGAAAAAGTGACCTTGGAAAATTGTTTTGTTTCTATTTTTGGGACTGGCGTCACCCCTGACTTGTCAGGTGACCAGAGGGACCAGAAGGTGC
This sequence comes from Phacochoerus africanus, assembly GCF_016906955.1. Classification (NCBI taxonomy): domain Eukaryota; kingdom Metazoa; phylum Chordata; class Mammalia; order Artiodactyla; family Suidae; genus Phacochoerus; species Phacochoerus africanus. The sequence continues at coordinate 133,113,333 of NC_062558.1, forward strand.
TTCATACATTTTTGCTTCCCAGGAACAGCTTCCCTTCTTGACCACCGCAAGGACAATTTAAGGGGAAAACTTACCAGCTTGGTAAAAACTTAAATTCATTCTGTGTATGCATTCTGTGTATTTCAATAACTTAAAGTCTGGTTCTAAAGACTCCGACGACTCTGTAAATACTCAGGAAATACTCTGTATTTACTGGGCACATACTCTGTGCCAGATTCTGTAATGGGGGGCAGTGGATAGACTTGAATAAGACATAGTCCTTTCCCGCAGGAGCTTGTGGTCCAGTCCCGTGGGCGGCACACATGAGCACCTGCTGTTTAAGAGGGTAGCCTGTGCTTATAAAGGAGCCACACGTAAATGAAGTTCAGGGACATCATGGACCTTACTTTGCTCAGCACGTTTTTCTTGACTGTCCCCCATGTGCCAGGCTCAGAGTGGGCTCCAGGGGTGTGGTACTGAAAGAAGGGACAGGTGAATAAATAATTATAAAACGGACTAATTCTGTAATAGAGGTTCATACTCAGTGCTGTGAGGTTTCTGGGAATCAGTAAATAAATCATTACAAAACTGACCGATACTTGCTGTAATAGAGGTTTATACTCAGTGCTCTAAGGCTTCTGGGAATCAAGGAAGCCTTCTCGTAGGTGGTGACCGTCAATCTGGGATATGAATAGATGTCTAAAAAGGGCGATACCATAAAACAGCCAAAGAGAAGTGAAGGGAGGGAGGCAAGTCCGTTCTGAGCGAGTGCGCGGCAAGACCTGAGGTGTGGAGGAAGGACTGCTCATGCGGTGTGGGGACAGTGGCCGGGCTGGGTGACGATGGCTGGGTGTCTGGAAGGCAGAGGTCTGATGGGCTCCTTTCCGTGAGCCTCCTGGGAGACGAAGCTGTGAACCGCCCATGCTTCTGCATCATTATTGCCATGACTGTCTTCCAAGGCCAGAGAGAGGAGATCTGTGCGGGGACTTGTGGGTCTGAATTCCGCTGTCCTCAGCTGATAGGATTTACATCCTTGGGCCTCTGGACAGGCTGCTTGGGGTTGGTCTGGCTGTGTGGACCTCCTGTGGATTTCAGCATCTGCCAGCTAAAGCAGATACAAAGCTGAGAACTGGGCACATTAGGTGGATTTGTGACGCTCCCTGAGGACTCTGGGCACGAAAATGAATGCATGGACTTCACCTAGACATAAATACAGCCCGTCATTGGCGACGGATAGGCCCGCAGTCTCCCACTGGCGTGGGCTGCCCACATGATTGTGCGGAATTGTTTTCAGAGAAACTCTCTGGGATATCAGAAGATACGGGGCAGTGTTGGAGCCAGAGGGAGGCCGGGGATGGCTTGCCCATAGGAACCCAGGGCTGCTGCAGTGGGTGGCAGAGGGGCTTGGCGGCAGAAAACGGACTCCATTTAAGCCGGAGGTGAGTGTAGGCTGATTCGACTTCACCCACACATCGTTGCTGAGAACCTACTGCAGGCAAATCTTATTTTATTGTGCTTTGAAGATGATTGTGTTTCTTACAAATCAGAGTTTGTGGCAGCCCTTTGTGGAGCAAGTCTATCGAAACAATTTCTCCAAAAGCATTTGCTCACTTCAGTCTCTGTGTCACATTTCAGTAATTCTCACAACAGTTCAGACGTTCCTCTTATTATTGGATTTGTTATGTGACTTGAGATGACTCTGGGATGTTACTTTTGTAATTATTTTAGGGGCGCCACAAACTGCGCTCATGTAAGATGATGAACTTAAAAAAAAGATGAGCTTGATTGATAAGTTCTGGCTGCTCCACCGACTGGCCCTTCCCGCATCCCTCTCCTTCTCCTCCAAGCCTCCCAATTCCAGAGACACAGCAATATTGAAACTAAGCCAGTTAAGAGCCCTGTAGTGGCCTCCAAATATTCAAGGAAAAGGAGGAGTCATACGTCTCTCAATTTAAATCAAATGCTAGAAATGATCAAGCTTGGTGAGGAAGGCAGGCCAAAGCCATGACAGGCCCAAAGCCAGGCCTCTTGTGCCAAACGGTGAACCAGGTTGTGAAAGCCAAAGTTCTTGAAGCAGATTGAAGGGGCCACGGCAGTGAACACACGAATGACAGGAAAGCAAAACAGCCTTATTGCCGATGTGGAGAACACGGGAGTGGTCTGGACAGAAGGTCAAGCCAGCCACAGCCTTCCCTTAAGGCGGAGCCTCAGCCAGAGCAAGGCCCCGACTCTCTTCAATTCTGGGAAGAGCGAGCGAGGTGAGGAAGCTGCAGAAGGAGAGTTGGAAGCTAGCAGAGGTTGATTCATGAGGTTTAAGGGAAGACGCCATCTCTGTGACATCCAAGTGGCAGGTGAAGCAGCAGGTGCCGACGCAGAAGCTGCAGTGAGGAACCTAGAAGGCCGGGCTCAGGTGAGGAATATCGGTGTCTGCGCTGAATAGCAGGTTCTCCATGTCGATGGAGCAGCCTTCTGTTGGAAGGAGATGCCACCCAGGACTTCACAGCCAGAGAGGAGAAGTCAATGCCTGGCTTCAAAGCTTCGACTGACAGGCTGACCCTCTTGTCAAAGGCTAATGCAGTTGATGACTTTAAGTTGAAGCCAATGCCCAGCCGCCATTCCCCCCACATCCTAGGGCCCCTCAGCAGTATGCGAACTGCTCTGCCTGTGCTCTCTAAATGGAACAACAAAGCCTGGATGACAGCACAGCTCTTTACAACATGGTTTGCTGAATATTTTAAGCCCACTCTTGAGACCTACTGCTCAGAAGAAAAGATTTCAAAAAATTACTGCTCACTGGAGTTCCCATCGTGGCACATCGGAAACAAATCCGACTAGGAACCATGAGGTTGCAGGTTCAATCCCTGGCCTTGCTCAGTGGGTTAAGGATCCAGCATTGCCATGAGCTGTTGTGTAGGTTGCAGGCGCGGCTCGGATCTGGCGTTGCTGTGGCTCTGGCATAGGCGGGCAGCAATAGCCCCGATTAGACCCCTAGCCTGGGAACCTCCATACTGCCTCGGACCAAAAAAAAAAAAACCCCACAAAAACCAAAAAACAAAATATTACTTCTCACTGACAATGCACTGGGTTACCCAGGAGCTCTGACGGAGATGGGCAAAGAGATTCATGTTGTTTTCATGCCTGTCAATGCAACATCCACTCTGCAGCCCATGGATGAAGGAGCAATTTTGACTTTCAAGACTTATTATTACGGAATTCATCTCATAAGGCTATAACAGCCATCAATAGTGATTCCTCTGATGGACCTGGGTAGAGTAAACTGAAAACCTTCTGGAAAGGATTCTCCACTCTAGATGCCGTTGAGAACAACCACAGCTCATGGGAAGAAGTCAAAATACCAACATTCGCAGGAGGTTGGAAGAAGTTGATTGCAACTCTCGTGGACGACTGAGGGTTCAAGACTTCAGTGGAGCAGGTAACTGCAGATGTGGTGGAAACAGCAAGAGAACTGGAATGAGACGTGGACCCTGAAGAGGGGGCGGAATTGCTGCATCTCATGATAAAACTTGAATAGATGAGGAGCTGCTTCTTATGGATGAGCAGAGAAAGTGGTTCCTTGAGATGGAATCTCCTCCTGGAGAAGCTGCTGTGAAGATTGTTGTAATGATAACAAAGAATTTAGAATATTACATAAACTTAGATGATGGAGCGCAGAAGAGTTTGAGACGACTGACTCCAATTTTGAAAGAAATTCTATCATGGCTAAAATGCTATCAAATGGTATTACGTGCTACAGAGAAATTGTTCATGAAAGGATGAATTAACCTGTGTGGCACTGTTCACCATTTGTCTTACTTTCAGACATTGCCACAGCCACCCCGACCTTCGGCAGCCACCACCCTGATCAGTCATTGGCCATCAGCATCAAGGCAGGACCCCCCTCCAGCAAAAAGACTGTGACTCGCTGGAGGCTCAGATGATGGTGGCATTAATTTGGCAATATTTTTTAATGAAGACATATATATTGCTTCTTTAGACATGATACTATTGCACATTTAATTGTGTAAACATACCCTTTCTATGCACTAGGAAACCAAAACATTTCTACAACTCATTTCATTATGATATTCACTTTATCAACTATGTTGAAATGTCTCCAAGGAATGCTTGTTCCAGGCACTGGACAGGCTCTGATGCTATAAAAATGATCAAGACACAACCCAGCTCTAAAGGCACTCCCCATATAAATGGCCCCATTATAATGTAATATGCCAGGTCTCAGGCTCTGAGGCCAGACTCTTCCAAGTTTGAATCCTGCCTCTGCCACTTACTGTGTGGCCTTAAGCAAGTTACTGAACCTCTCTATGCTTCAGTGTCCTTATCCTCAAAACAGGGACAAAGAAAGCTCTTACCTCCCAGGGTCACTGTGACAATTAAAGGAAGTAATGTGTGAAGTGCTCGGCATGGTTGGTTTCCTAACTTGGCACGGTTGGTTTCCTAGCTATGGTCACTAAAGGTATGACTCTTTCCAGCTCAAGAGAGAAATGTCCCCACAGCAGTAGGAGCTGTGATAGTGGTGCCTGCAAACACAGAGGGGTCAGGTGGAGGGAGTGATTGAGGAGTTATTTACATTGTTTATACTCTTTTTTTTTCTTTCTTAGGGCTGAACCCATAGCATATGGAAGCTTCCAGGCTAAGGGCTGAATCAGAGCTACAGCTTCCAGCCTACACCACAGCCACATTGATGTGGGATACGAGCCATGTCTGTGGCCTACACCATAGATCACAGCAACACCAGGTCCTTAGCCCAGGCCAGGGATTGAACTCACTTCCTCATAGGTAATAGTTGGGTTCCTAACCCACTGAACCACAATGGGAACTCCTCTTCATTTATATTCTTTACTAATATTTTTCAGGCGTGTTCATCTCTGCACCTCGAGGGTGGGGCTGCACTCTCTGCTCTTCTGCTCGGACACTGGAAGGTCGTGTGCGTTACCTGCTGGCTTGTTGGTGGAGACCAACTATTCCAGTTCAGTTGCCATCAAGACACATTTCTCAATAACCCACGCATTTGTTCACCAAATGTTCAAGGGTCCCCTGGTGTCCCAGGCACTGGCGATGCTGAGATGAGCTTAGTGGTCTGCTGCCACCATTGCTGGACAGCAGTTTTAATACTAATAGTGCCGATGATAACACCCAACATTCGTGAAGTGCCTACTGTGTGCCAGGCACTGCTCTGGGATCTCCATGGCCATGACCTCATTTCACCCTCACAGAAACACCAGGAGGTGGGTATCGTGGTTGTCCCCATTTTATACCCAGGAAGCATGGGGCTCAGAGAAGTTAAGTGATTTTCCTAGAAACACAGAAGCCTGCCACCTGCCCTTTATAGCTGTTGTGTATATTTATGCTCAGAATCTTGTCATTGTCAACAAATCCTCTTGTGGCCTTCAGAAAGCCCCGTGTTGAAAACCCTTTCTGGTGTGTATTATACATCTCTGCATGGGCCAGACAACCCCCTGACTCTGGCATCTATCTTGGCTTAGCATTAGTCAGCTAGTTAGACACTTACCCAATTCCAAAGTTTGATTTGGTCAATCTTAACCCGTAAACCTGTTACCATACATACTTGAATGCAAGAAAATCCTAATTCTTTCAAAATCATTTGGTTTTAGTAAGACAGACTTCTCTTGTCTCCTTTGAGTGAGGTTTCAAACAAACAGTAATTGGTGTTTCTTTTTCTTTTTTCTTTTTTTTTGTCTTTTTGCCTTTTTTAGGGCCACTCCCATGGCATACGGAGGTTCCCAGGCTAGGGGTCTAATCGGAGCCGTAGCCACTGGCCTACGCCAGAGCCACAGCAATGCAGGATCCGAGCCACATCTGCAACCTACACCACAGCTCATGGCAACGCCGGATCGTTAACCCACTGAGCAAGGGCAGGGATTGAACCCGAAACCTCATGATTCCTAGTCGGATTCGTTAACTACTGCGCCGTAACGGGAACTCCAGTAATTGGTGTTTCTAAAGAGATATTTGCCTGGCGCATGGCACAGTCCTGGGAAATTCGAGAGCAATCTGATCTTGGGGTGGGACAGGCTTCAGGGCAAGAAGTGCTGGCTCAGGATGGAAACGAAAATAAAAACAAACCAACCAAAAATAAGTGCAGGTGGTCCCTCGTGAAGGAAGGCAGGGACAGAGGGAAAGGTGAGAGTATCTATTGAGTGCTTGCTGTGTACTGGGGCTGTGCAAGACCCCTGACAGGTGTCAAAACACCCTCCCCCCAAAAAAACAACTTTGCCACGCTCTATACAGAAGCACTTCTAGCCTAAGAAAGAAAGAAAGTAATGCTGAATAACTGTGTAATGCTATGGAGGCGTCCTGGCCTTTTAGCTGAATACAAGTTTGGTTTGCTCACCAATTTCTATTTCCTAAAGCAGGAGGTGGCACACATTTTATGTAAAGGGCAGAAGGTAAATATTTTAGGTTTTGCAGGCCATACACTTTGCTATTGAAGTATGAAAGTGGTCTCAGGTGACATAAATGAATGGGCTTGGGGCAGTGTTTCCAAAAACATTACTTTTGGATCCTGCAATTTGAACTTTATAAAATTTCCACGTGTTGTGAAAAACTCTTTAGATTTTCTTAAAAATTAAAAAAAAAATGTATCAGGGTATAGTTCTTTGACAGGGTTGTATTAGGGTCTCTTCTCTTGATTTTTAAAGAACTTCAGGAAATGTAAAACTGGGAGTTCCCGTTATGGCTCAGTGGATTAAGAGCGTCTGTGAGGATACAGGTTGGATTCCTGACCTCGCTCAGTGGGTTAAGGACCCTGGCATTGCCACAAGCTGTGGTGTGGGTCGCAGACATGGCTCAGATCCTGTGTTGCTGTGGCTGTGGTGTAGGCCAGAAGCTGCAGCTCTGATTTGACTCCTAGTCCGGGAATGTTCATATGCCCCAGGTGTGGCCCTAAAAACAAACAAACAAACAGAAACTGAAAAGCATGCCAAGTTTGCAGGACATACGAAAATAGATAACAGGCCAGGTTTAGGCTGTAGCTGGTTTGGCGACTCTTGCGATAAAGAAGAATCTAAATTGTAGCTGGGTAGAAATCATACGTGAGGATAATAAGCCTTAAAGGGAAAAAGTGAGCTTTCGAATAAATGTCTTTAACTGTGGTCATCCTAATACCTCTCGAGAAGCGGACGGTTAATCTATTAATCCAAATATTTAGGTACAATTTCCATGCTGACTGACCTGTGTTCAGATTATTGAATAAATCCAACAGCAGGTGAAACAACTTTGTTTTTCTAACCCTAATTCAGGCATGTGTGCCAATGGCACCTCGACTATGTTTGGGATTTTGATGAGATAGAGAGTTGAGCTGGAACGTGTTAGGCAGCTGCTAAGATGCACATTTGAGCCATTACCCTGCTTCTCAGCTCTGCCGGCTTCAGAAGGCGTTAGTTCATGGGAGGAAATTCGTGAGAGCCGGCGATAAATTTTTAACTCACCATGTGCACCTCATGAGCTGTTTGTACTCAAATTTACCTTTCTGTGCAGACACCAGACTATCCCACCTGCCAAACGCAGTGGGGAGACCCACTGTGAATACGTTTCTGTCATTCCCATTTCTTTACCATTTCTGAAGCATCTGCCATTTCAATACCTTGAAAACCAACAGATTTGAAGAGGATGCAGGCTGCAAAGGATAGGAAACCATTATTTATTTATTTAGTTTTGTCTTTTTAGGGCCGCAGGTGTGGCATATGGAGGTTCCCAGACAAGGAACGCCACAGCGACTCTGGATCCAAGCCACATCTGCAACCTACACCACAGCTGACAGCAACACTAGATGCTTAACCAGCTGAGTGAGGCCAGGGATGGAACCTGCATCCTCATGGATGCTAGTCAGATTTGTTTAGGAAACCATTATTAAAAGAAAAGAAAATTTCGCAGGGAGGGGTATGGAGGAAGTGAGGGTGAGGGAGGCAGGAAAAGGGGGAAACAAGCAGGAAGTGGGAAAGGAAGGAAATTTCAAGATTAACAGCATTTCTGCCTTCCTGGAAAATCTAACTGGTCTGCCTGATAGGTGAACAGCCAGCTTGAGGATCACTTAGTACACCAAATGTTCTAGTCTCCCCCAGCCACCCGATCTTTTGGTCGAACAGAGCTTTCTTTTAAGTAAACATTTAAGGCCTAATTGGATCATTGGTGTGGTGTCACAGTAATTAACGCACAGCCTGGAGTAGCTACATAAATGTCAGTCTGGGCAGCTCCAGGGCTGGGGAGTCAGGGAGAGCCTGAGGGGTCCAGCCAGTGAGACTCGTGCCCAATTGTTCTTGGTGATGAGGAAGAAATAGCAGAAATATCTCCAGGATACCTGGTGTGTTAGACAGAGGTTTTAAAAAAAATCTCAACAATGGCTGACTGGTGATTAGGGCTTTATTATTATGCTTAGTTAAGAGTAGATGAAAATGACCCCCAAAAGAGAGGGCAGTATTCTCATTGATTTTATGTCCTGTTCTGTTAAGACTGGAAGGTGGAAACCAATGTGAGCTAGTTTCAGCCTAACAAAGGGATTCACTGGAAGGCTATGGGGGTGTTTTGTTGGAACCTGAGATCAGTACTGCTCAACCTCTTGAAGGGAGTGGCCCGGGATTAGGAAAACTGGCTGTGCTCTCTCCACGTTCCTGTCTCTGTTTCCGGAAGCCACTGCCTCACTCTTTCCCCCTCTACCTAGAAGTTTTCTCCATTGCTGTGCTGGTAATGTCTAACAACCAATTTCTGGGGGTCCAGGGAAGCCTTGCTTTTGAGTGTTTGCCGATTTCCATGGTGTAAATATTTCCACTGTGGCTGTTTTGAAGCTACCAACATGAAGGCTGAGCCCAGGAGCCTGTGACTGTGCAGTGTTTCCACCATACAGATACGTGGAGGTAGATCATCTCAAGAGCAAAGATAAAATAAAACGTAACGTTATAATAGCAGTGTGAAATAATAGGACATAATGAGGAAGGGATGAGTGTTGAGTATTTATTACCTTTGTTTTAAATATAATTTGTTTACTTGTAATTATTAATTTTTAATAATGGCTGTGTTTACAATTTTGGCTTGAAAAATCTCCTATGATTTCTAATCAGCTTTTGTGAGCTGGTATGTATGACGGCACCGCTGGCTTTTCCTTACTTTAGTGCATAACCTAAAGGAGCAGTGCCCACCCCATAGCGCCTGTGCTAACTTCAGGTCCAGTTTCACATTCCTGGGAGAGAAGATCTTACTGGTTGAGTCTGTGTCAGGTGTTCTTATTTGTCCAAACAGCTCTGGCTGGAGGTGAGGTAGAAGCTCTTCTTTCCAGGAAGGGGCAGGGATTCTGAGGGTGTTGCAAGAATTTCTAGCAGTTGCTGTGTCCATGGGAAATATTCATAATGTAATGTTCAGGATTTACCATATACCAGACACTTTACATTTTCTTATTTTATCTTCAAAATTCTGTGATCTGGGCACCATTGTTCCCATTTTACAGATGAGGAAACTGAGGCCCAGGGAGGTTTTGTTACTTGCTTAAGGTCACGCAGCTAGTCAATTACAGAGCTAAAATTCATATTGAAGCCCACCCTTGCCCCAAAGCCTTCTTTCCACCAATCAGTGGTCTCTCATTCAGAGATATCCTACAAAATGGGACACTTGACCCACAGTAATTAAGTTCCTGACCCTGTAGAGGAATTGAAACAGTTGGGATGGAGGGAAAAGCAGGCAAAAGAAGAGAGGTTGAATGAGTAATGAGAGCAAAAGCATGTATTTTTTTTTTTTTACCTCCCAAACCCAATCTCTCCGTTGCTGCCTCTCTTTTTTCTTCTAATCTCTGAGGGGCAAGAGGCAGATACTGGGTTCATTGTAATTTAGGGTTTTGTTGCAGACCAGGGGGAGTTGAATAGGGATGTGGATGTTCATTTTTACCTTTTCCATTGTTTGCCTTTCCCGGTCACTTTTGTGTGTTCCTGCCCCCAGGTACTGGGCACAGTTAATTCTTCCTGCAATTAGTATTCACGGTCAGCTAAGCAGAACTAATGCAGCAAAGCGTTTTTACTTTGAAGGTTATATTACATGATTCCAAGCTCCTGCGGAAAAGGCTCTTTATGAATAAGATATTCTTGACTATCTCTAGGAATTTAATTTTCCCTTTTTTGAATTTTCAAGCCTGCCTATTGAATTCTTTAATGCGATTCCTCAGGAAGCACCCAAGCCAGACAGACAACCGGATGTAGCCAAATTGTTAGCATTAAAAAAAGTCCTTTCTTCCCTGGGGGCGCCAGTCAAAAGTACATGCCTCTGCTTGTTTAATTTTTTTTTTTATTTAAAAAAATTAAATTTCATTTTTATTTTTTGATCAATTTTTTAATGTATAGGTGATTTGCAATGTTATGTCATTTCTGCTGAACAGCAAAGTGACCCCGTCATACACACACACACACATATACACACACACGCATTCTTTTTCTCAGACTAGCTTTTATCATGTTCTATCACAAGAGATTATGATATAGTTCCCTGTGCTGCACAGTAGGACCTGCTTTTTTTTTTTTAGAGTGGTACTTGTTTCTTTTTACTGATTCCTTTGATATATGGATATGAGTACTATCAATTGCATTGGTTAAAAAAAATGCCTGTTTATTTAAAATAGATACAAGGAGGGTGCTGAGAATTCTGAGTTCTGGTCATTTCAATACTGTATTCAATTATTGCAGGTAATGTCGCAGGCCATAGGAGAAGTAAGAAATATCCTTTTAAAAAAAAAGATCCTTAAAAACTATTTTTAGAGTAGCAAAGTGACTCCTTTAGACTGAATTCATGATACCGATTAATATTTTAAAGGGTCAAAAATGCTCAGAAAATTCTCATAGCAGCTTTGGGAAAATTCTAATGCCTCCAAAGTGACAGTGTAAATCAGCAAATTTACAGGTATTTAAATGTAGTTTTGCAGGTAAACACATCCTATCTTCCAGCTGTTCAGCTTTTAGGTGCTGACAATATGATTTTGCTGTATTTTCTTTTTTATTCTCCCGATAGTTAAAATTAACATCAGAATTTCAACTGATGTGCTTCATGTTGCATGAAAAAACCAAAAAAATCTAGGAAAGAAGTAATATCTGAGTTTTTAAAAAAGATGGCTCTAATTTTTGGTTTCTGAATCTTATCATCAAATTTTATGACCAAAAATCTTTTCAAACCAAAAGATTTTTTTTCGTGTGTGTGAAATTTTATTTTTATTTTTTTACAAAATAAAATACATATATTTAAATACAATTACATTCACACAGATTATTATATCATGGATCTTAAGAAAGAGATTAAGTGACTCCCTCTGGAGAAGTGGAATGGAAAATATGCTGAGACAAATAGGAGATTTATTCTATACTTTATCCCATTTTGTATGGCTTTCATCTTTACTATTTAGTATTATCCATTACATTTCAATTTTTCTTTAAAAATAAGCATTATATTAAAATTGTGTATATTATGCAACTAAAATTTATAAAGAAGGAAACCTTATATACCGTTAAATATTTTATATAGCATAATAAAAAGAATAACTTAACTGGTAAGAATAACAAAAATAATACACCCTCTGAAAATAAGTAAAATATAAAATGCATAAATTGGTTAAAAAACGGTGTAACTATATAAATATGTCCTCACAATTTGTTACATCTCATTGATTCTTCAATAAAGGCATTACACCATTCTAGGTGATGTGATAAAAGTCATTATAGACATTACATTGTACCATGGAGAGAAATGGTTATTAATAATACAGTTGTAGAACTGTATTATTTAATTGTACAGTTGCATTATTTAATTATAATTATCATAAATTCTTTGATGGAGAGGAAATCAGAATCAGATCTAAGAAGACTTCAGCATTCCAAGAATGATGTCAAATGACCCCCTTCATGGTGGATTATGCACTTATTTACTATGAGATATATTTCTTGTTCAGAGATTCCTTGTTTGTGTATCAATTGTAGTTTTTCGGTTTGCAGTTATTCTGAAGTTTTGATGTAAGAGTCTATATGTATATGGATTGTTTTAAGGTGTTGTTCTCTTAATTGCAAGTTCATCTCCAGTGTCCCGCATTTGTACCCACCTCTTCTCATGATTTCCGATTTTGGTGGTATAATTGTGCATGGATGATTTCGTATCTTTACTGTATATATACCGTTACTGGTGAGCCTTGTAATTTGTGGAATTTTTGTTTCCTGTTGCTGTCTTTTCTTTTCTGCCTAGAGAAGTTCCTTTAGTATTTGTTGTAAGGCTGGTTTAGTGTTACTGAATTCTCTCAGCTTTTGCTTATCTGTGAAGGTTTTGATTTCTCCTTCAAATCTGAATGAGAGCCTTGCTGGGTAAAGTAATCTTGGTTGGAGGTTTTTTCCTTTCATCATGTTAAGTATGTCATGCCACTCCCTTCTGGCCTGCAGAGTTTCTGCTGAAAAATCTGCTGACAACCTTATTGGGGTCCCCTTGTATGTTACTTGTTTCTTTTCCCTAGCTGCTGTCAAGATTTTCTCTTTGTCTTTAATTTCGGTCAGTTTGATTAATATGTGTCTTGGGGTATTCCTCCTTGGGTTTATTTTATATGGTACTCGTTGTGCTTCCTGGATTTGAGTCAGTGATTCCTTCCCCATTTTAGGGAAGTTTTTGGCTATTATCTCCTGGATTATTTTTTCTGTCCCCTTCTCTCTCTCTTCTCCTTCTGGCACCCCTATAATACGGATGTTGGTGCGTTTCATGTTGTCCCAGAGTTCCCTGAGAGACTCTTCATTTGCTTTCAATCTTTTTTCTCTTTTCTGTTCTGCATCCGTACTTTCCACTCATCTGTCCTCCACCTCGCTTATTTGTTCTTCTGCCTCCTGTATTCTGCTGTTAGCTGCTTCTAGTGCGTTTTTTATTTCAGTTATTGTATTTTGCATCTCTTCTTGTTTAAGTTTTATATCTTGTATCTCTTTGGTCAGTGTGTCCTGTAAGTTATCCATCTTTGCCTCCAGTTTATTTCCAATGTCTTGCATCTTCTTCAGCATCAACAATCTTAAAATCTTTTTCCTGGAGGCTAAGAATCTCCTCATTGCTTAGCTGATTTTCTGGGGTTTTTCCTTTCTCCCTCATCTGAGTTATCGTTCTCTGTCTTTTCATTTTTATAGGTTTTTGGTGTGGTGACCTTTTTACAGATAATAAGGTTGTAGCCTCTCTTACTTCTGGTGTGTGCCCCCCCTTGTGGCCGAAGTCGGTATGGGAGCTTGCTGTAGGCTTCCTGATGGGAGGGACTGATGCTGCCCCCTGGTAGGTGGAGCTGATTCTGATCCCTCTGGTGGGTGGGGCTTAGTCTCTGGATGGGATTAGAGGCAGCTGTGTGCCTGAGGGGTCTTTAGGTAGCCTGATTACTGAGGGGCAGGTCTGTGATCCCAACTGGATTGTTGTTTGCCCGGGGGCTTCTCAGTACTGACTGGGGTGGGGCCAGATTTTCCCAAAATGGCCACCTCCAGAGAAAGGCAGCTGCTGAATATTCCCGAGAGCTTTGCCTTCAATGTCCTTACCTCACAACAAGCCACATTCACCCCTGTTTTCCCAGGATGTCCTCCAAGAACTGCAGTCAGGTTTGACCCAGATTCCTATGGAGACCTCGCTCTGCCCTGGGACCCAGTGCACGTGACAGTCCGTGTGCGCCTTTTAAGAATGGGGTCTCCGTTTCCCCCAGTCCCGTGGAGCTCCTGCGCACAAGCCCCACTGGCCTTCAATGCGAGATGCTCCCGGGGCTCTCTCTCCCAGTGCCAGATCCCGGCACGTGAGGGTTTGATGTGGGGCTCAGAAATCTCACTCCTGTAGGTGAGTTTCTGTGAACCAGTTAGTTTCGTCTGTGGGGCTTCCCACCGGGAGGTATGGGGTTGTTTATATCACAAAATTGCCCCTCCTACCTCTTGATGTGGCCCCCTGTTTTTCTTCTGGAGTAGGGTATCTTTTTTAAGGTTTCCGGTCCATTTGGGTGGAGATTGCTCAGCTTTTAGTTGTGAATTTTGTTGTTTTTAGGAGAGAAGTTGAGCTCCAGTCCTTCTATTCTGCCATCTTAATCCTCTCTCCAAAAGATTTTAACTTATTTTTAAATATACATTTCTGGATTTCCCACCATGGCACAGTGGGTTAAGAATCTGACTGCAGTGACTCTGGTTGCTGTGGAGGTGCAGGTTCCTGGCTGGTGCAGTAGGTTAAAAGATCCAGCATTGCTGCAGCTGCAGACTAGATCATAGCCGTGACTGGGACTCAGTCCTTGGCATGGGAACTTCCATGTGCTGCAGGTGCAGGGATAACATTCTAAAAATTTTTAAAAAAAAGTACATTTCTTCTTTTGTTAACAGTGAATCTTATGTCCATAAGATTGTTTTTTCCATTTTGCTTTGGCCACTAGGAAGCTCTGAGCCCAAACTGACATCTTCCAGCAATGTAGAGGGGTGTATGAACCCAGTTCCTCTCTATGTCACTCCCCCACTTAACTTTTTCTCTCTTAATTGATAAATTTGTGTTTGTGGATTTCTACAAGCCACATACCTCTTTCTTCCACCTCTAAAAAAATAAAAGAGGTATTCAAAGTATGAATACAAAAAATTTTCTTATTGAGAAAATGAGATGCCACAGAGAAGTCGTTTCCTCTTTTTCTGCTGGGGTTGAGATCTCCTACCTGGGTGTCTCTGCTTCATTTACATCTTGCCCCAGGATCTCGACCAGAGCTGGACCCTCTAGTGCCCAGTGGGAGAGCAGTACAGAATTAAAGCCAGATGATATGGTGGCTGAGAAGGGCTTACAAGCAGGTCCAGGAAGCGCATTCCCAAAGGGCTCTTAAACTTAATGAGAGGAAGCAATTCTGGTATTTGTGAGTGAGGTCTTCTTGGGGTCAAGGCTCTGGAGCATGGCCTTGGCACGTGCTCCATGGGCCTTTCAGGCTGGGTGGGGGTTCTGCCCCCAGCCTGGAGATCATCATCTGCAGACCCTCTTGTGATAAAATCTGCTGTTTCCATCTCTATTTACATATGTACAAACAATTATTTATTTACTTATTTAATTTTTTCCTTTTTAGGGCCACACCTGTGGTATATGGAAGTTCCCAGGCTAGGGGTGGAAATGGAGCTGCATCTGCTGGCCTACACCACAGCCACAGCAATACCAGATCTGAGCTGCATCTGCCACCTGTGCCGCAGCTTGCAGCAACACCAGATCCTTAACCCACTGAGCGAGTCCAAGGATCGAACCAGCATCCTCATGGATACTAGTTGTATTCTTTTTTTTTTTTTTTTTTTTGTCGTATTTAGGGCTGCACCTGCAGCACCTGGAGGTTCCCAGGCTAGGGGTTGAATCAGAGCTGCAGCTGCCAGCCTACACCACAGCCATAGCAACTCGGGATCTGAACCACATCTTTGACCTACACCACAGCTCACCACAGTGCTGGATCCTTAACCCACTGAGCGAGGCCTGGGATTGAACCTGCATCCTCATGGATGCTAGTCAGTTTCCTTTCCTGCTGAGCCACAATGGGAACTCTTCTATTTGGGTTCTTAACCTGATGAGCCACAGTGGGAACTCTGCTAGTTGGGTTCTTAACCTGCTGAGCCACAGGGGGAACTCCCGTATACATTTTAACTGATCCTGCTCCTTGACTCCCCAGTTCCCCACCAGTTTTCCTGTGGAGGTGGCTCCCTGCCAGAACCTCCAGAGACCATATTCCCTGGGAGGAGATACGCTCGGATGCTGCCCTGCCCTGTTCCTGCAGGGCCCTTGCTTCAGGGGAGGAGCGGGTTGGGGAGCCTCCTTTAAAACACGTACTTTTCCTAGAGGATTCACTGTGGAAAACTCCAGCTGCCTCTGGAGGGAAAAGTAAAGTGGGGTTTTCACTCTTAAAATCTATTTAGTTAATTAGGCCCCTAAACAAACAGACAAACATATAAAATGCAAGGCGATTTTTTGGCTGATTGAAGTAAAGCCTCTATTTTCTTGACCACACCAAATGGTCATGGCTTTTTTTCCTTCCTACAAATGCTTCAGACCTGTTATCCTGTCTATCAGCTGTTCATTTCTTAAAAAAAAAAAAAAAAAAGTCAGTTGGGTTTCTTCTCCAAATGTGTGCTTAGGACAGCAGAAATTTCTGACGAGTCAAGTGCAGGTGATTAAAGCTTGCAATGTAAATCAGTTAACATCTGTAATTTCCCTTGTTCTCAGATGCTATTAGTTATTTAAAGGGTAAAAAAGGATGTTTTACTTAATTTTTTTGAATCTTACTAGGTACCCGTAGCTTAACTTAATGATTTGTATAAGTGATAGTAATTGCTGGGACTACAGTTGAGTATTATTAGCTATAAAATGAACGTGGTTATATGTCCAACAGAACTAGCAAGGGACAGAAATGCAGTTGTATCCAAGAGAAAATAATTACAGCAATAATCAGTGTAATTCATGATAATGGCTGAATTGAATTTCACACCATAGCTCCAAGCACTTACATTTAATGAATGTAGTTTGTGCTTGTTTACTAAAAAGGTTTTTAGCAGAAAATCGATAATGTAACTTCAGTGTTTCTAATTGCAAATGCAATTATTTTTTTTAAAGTAGTGGTTCAATAAGGATTTTGTAGAGAAAATTGAGGTATGTGAGTGCTGCAAATGCTGGCGCTTTAATTAGTCTACCTGTACATTAGTGCCATGGTGCCTTAATATCTATTTATTACAACATATTGATTAAAATGGATTTGTATTCAATTTTAAGGCTAGCTAATGTAATGGACATCGAAACTTTTCTGGAAGCATTGGCTGGGATTACAACATGTCACTGGGTAATGAGCCTCTCCCTCAAGAGGTGATTTTAGAAATCATCCCACAAACTCAACCGCGGGGCAGAGCAGGGGAGGGTGTGGACACGTGCTGAGCCAGTTTCCAAGGAGCGAGTGGCAGGGACACGTGTGGCGTTTGGTAAAACAGGCGATGTGTGGATTGATAATGTTGTTACAGATTCTTGCTTCCTTGGGTTAACTTCTGTTTGAACCTCTTCCAAGCCCAAGATCTGCCTAGAATGGAGGAGTTCCCACTGTGGCACAGCAGGTTCAGTATCTGGTCTTGTCTCCGGATGGTGTGGGTTTGATCCTCTCCCCAGCGCAGTGGGGTTAAGGATCTGGCATTGTCACAGTTGTGACAGAGGTCACAGCTGCAGCTCCGATTTGACCCCTGGCCCGGGAACTTCTCTAAGCTCTGAGTGTGGCTGAAAACAAAAAGGCCTAAAATGGTTATGTTGGGGTTGATGGTCTCCTCCAGAGGAAATCCTCTGGGCAGGACTCTGGGTTTGGTGATCCACAGCTAGTCTGGCCTGAACCCCTCATTCTGAAGAAGCTGGAAAAGTGGATTGTCTCGGGTCTCAGGCCTGAGTTCACGACTCACCCTGATGACCTCAGTGTTCTTTGCCTCCTGGACCCCTTTCTCAAAACCAGCCCTGAGCCTACCCTTTCCGCCTCTTGCGTGGCTCTCATGGTCACCAACAATCACCATCACCACCATGTCTGTCACCATCCTTTTTCTCGGTGTCTTATCACTGCGGTGTGTACATTGGATGGGATACGGGTCTTGCTAAACATTGTGGGAGCTTTATTCCGCAAGATGGGGTAGGATCCAACTCTCACCAAGATGAAATCCCTTGATAGCCTAAATTCTAAACGTATTCACTGGACTGGGATTTCTAACCTTGTGTCTCTGTCTCAAAAAATTATTTTTAATGAATTTTAATCTTGAATACTTTGAATGGAAGGGAAGGAGAGGGTTGTGAACTACAACTTTTTAATTTTTATTTTATTTATTTTAAGGCGGCACTTGCAGCATATGGAGGTTCCTAGGCTAGGGGTCAAATTGGAGCTGTAGCTGCCGGCCTACACCACAGCACAGCAATGTGGGATCTGAGCCGCATCTTCGACTTACACCACGGCTTGCAGCAACACTGGATCCTTAACCCACTGAGCGAGTCCAGGGATTGAACCCCATCCTCTTGGATAGTTAACCCACTGAGCCACAGCAGGAACTCACCAACTTTATAATCGGCAGGGATACGATGTTGAAATGCAAAAGATTTTAAAGTCCCGACTCACATGATATTGCTAGGCATCTAAGTGAGAAGCAAACACACCAATAAAACCTGAGGGTTTTCTATCCTGCCTTTATTAAAAATGAGCCCCTGCCAGGGGGCCGGTTGAGTTTCTGAATCACCCCGGCAAAGCCTGGGGGCTCCTTTAGAGAGAACTGACCCTACCCTCCAAGGGCCAGTTGGCCCCCTACCACCTTCAGGAAACCACACAAGAGGAGGAAAGTGTAGGCTTGGGGTTGGTTCCTTCCTCGGAACCAGAGGCTGTAGGCCACGCCCTCCTCTGGCTTCCTGTGATGCATCAAAAGGGGGCGCTATTAGCGTTTCCTGTAAGCCATGCCCTGTGCTGGGGGCAAACCCCGGGTCAGCTCCTTCTTTTACAATAGCCCTTCCAGGCAGCCAGTACTGTTACTCCCGTTTTCCAGATAAGGACACTGAGGCTCAGTGAGGTTAAGTCAATGGCTCAACATTCAGATGGCTGGAAAGTTGGATGCAGGAGCTGGAGTTGCACGTGTTTCCTGGAAGCACTGGCTCCCCGGCTCCCTGGTGTCTGTCCCACGCGTTCCACGTCGACTCTAATTATTATTATTAGGATGAGTTATCAGAGGTGCATTTTTCTCATGGCTGGGCTAAAAATTAGATTTCATCCTACTTCCCCTACTCCCTACTCCCTTCCCTCACCACCTCCCTCCACTCCTGGTACCCTGCCCATGAATCAATAAATGTTAGCTAAGTGAGCGATGTCAAGCCCCCAGGGACTCTGACTTAGTTGTGTCTCTCTTTTCGCAGAGAGCCGGCTGCCTTCCACATCGGGGGTGAACCTCCTGTCTCCGGGGCGTCTGGATGCTGCGAGTGTGGCCCATTTCCGTGAGCCGAGACCCAGTTGGCGCCTGCGCAACAGCACCAGGTATGTGGTTTTTATCCTTACGCGTGCGTCCTCCAGAGTAAGTGAGATGGAGAGCTGGATGCAGAGCCTGCATTGTGCTGGGGCGGGACGATGGCATGGGAGGCAGGTCAACTGTGGGACCCCTGGGGAGCCCTGCCTTTCATGAGCCTCAGTTTGTATGTCTGCAAAGTGGAGCTAAGAGCCCCTGCCCCTACTCGCTCCTGGACTTGCTGATAAGGCTCAGCTGGGGTGTTTTAGTCTCCCTGCATTTTGGAAACTTTGAAGTGCTTGACAAGGGCAGGGCATTTATCTAATTAAGGGGAAGGATAAACAAAGGCCACCAGATCAATGAGGTTTTGGGGATGCGATGTAGTCCTACCCATAGGGAATAAAGCGCCCCCAGATGCCTCCGCCTTTGCTGCCCTAATGAGGAATGTGCCCAGTCCTTCCCTAGCTGGAGTCATTAATCTATGGTTACAAAGTTAGTGCTTGGCCAAGCTTCCTTCATCCTTTTGGGCACATGGCCTATATTCAAAATGGCTCCATGGAGCCAACCAGGAGCCCCTGCTGGACGGAATGATCTCTGTCAGGCTGGAAAAGACGACAGCCTAACTGTTTGACCAATAAATGTATAGAAAATAGTGGCCAGGAAGCAGCAATTACGTAATAATCTTACCCAAAGAAAATGTGGGCTCAAATTAAGATGATTTCGCCAGGAAAACATTAAGGTATACAAAGAGTTCTTAATAAATAGAAATAAATAGTGCCGTGGTTATTTTCGATGGTTATCTGCCTCGCCGCCGCTGCTCCGGCTGCATTTTCCGCGGGGCTCAGAGCGGCATTTTGCTCTACAAAAACAACTAGCTCCTTTCCAGCCAATGATTACTTGTAATTATGCTTTCCCCTGCTATTATTCTAATAGACCTGTCATGTTGCTTGAAGGACTCTGGTGTTTGGAATATACGATGGCTTTTATGGATGGACTGCTGGAACACTTAATATAGCTCTATTTTTGAATTCTCGAGTTCTATCCTTTTGAAGTCTGTGTTAGTGGAACTCCTATTTATGAGGTGTGCTGTGCTTAAAGGTTTGCTATTGATGAAGAGGTCCAACAGAGCCTTTATCGTAAGTACGGCAGCATTCTCCCCAAGAGATAAATAGCCGTGCTAAAAGGGATGGTGTGTACCTAGGCTGCAAATTACTAGCCAAGTACCTCCTAACAGTGTACTTCAAAAATACCTTTATGCTTCTTGTTTGTTCTCTTTTCCATAGAGATGAATGACATTTCTTAAAACATAGAGAGGTGGAAGCCTGCTGGTCATCATTGGTCATCAACCCTACTCGGGCTTGGGGAACGTGTTTGTTCCCGCACTGGGTGTCTGGGTAGATGCATCCCGAGTGGCTTACACCCTCTGTGCTCGCTGTGTCATGGGTTTGATTTTCTTGAAGTTTCTTTAATTGAAAAGTGGACGTGGCTGGACTCAACACTTTTTGGAGGGGAGGAGGGTCTATGAACAGGGAGGCTTGTTCTGGGGGATCTGGAAAAGCCTCCTGAGGGCAGAGCAAGGGCCTCCGTGGCGACCTCCAGGTGGTGATAGGTGCAAAGAGTGGGCGGTGGCTTTGGCTTCCGGTTGACTGGCTGGGCTGCAGGTAGAGATCTTAGAAGGGGGTGGCCTGATGGAGAAGTTGTCATCAGAAGTGATGTCCAAAGGTGTGATTATTTGGGCAATTTGAGGAGAAACACCAGGTGGAAGTTTCCTTGAGCAGTTCAGCCAGGTTGTTCTCTTGTGGACCCAAAGTTGTAGGCTAAAGTCATCGGGCAGTGCGGGCACATTCTTGGACCTTGGGTGGATGTCCCATGCAAAGACATCACGTGGTTCCCACACAAGGTGGGGTGGAACGGGTGGTCTGGCTGCCTTATGGTGTCTAGAAATGCACTCAAAATACTCCAACTTTCTAGCAAGCATCCCAGATGCAGACAAAACTCCCTTGGCAGTTGACATCAGAAACACAGAAGCAGGGCGGCAGAGCAGCTTTTGACCAGGCAGCGAGAATTTGCATCGATTCCCCCAAGAAGGCAGGCTGCTGCTCCGCAGTGTTTGCCTGGTGTTTTTCATTTGGAACCTTCATGCATCAGCACCCTGACTACACACGGCCTGTCTAATTCGTCTTCACCCATATATTTTACCATTATGGATAGCCTTCCCCTTAAGCTTGTCTATTTACTAGCTGGTGTGACAGATGACAGCGACTCTGAGCCATGTTCGATGGCATTTGTATGGCTCTGATGCCAGAAGCGTTCTGAGCACCGGTGTTGCATATTTATCGATCTCCATATTCCCAATAATCTGATGCCGTCACATTTGACAACATTATGAGGAGAGGTCAGCTAGATGGGGCTAATGAAACTGTTTCCAAGATGGATGTTGTTTTCTACAACATTTACCCTTGCAAATAGCTGTCAGTGGGGCATTTCACTCTCGGGCGAGGCATTTGAGGACCTTTTTTTTTTTTTTCCTCCCCTAAATAGTTGACGTTAACATTGAACAAAACCTGCAGCTATTAAATCTCAGTATTTATATACGATAGAAAACATGGGCGCCCTGGCATCTTTCCAAATGAAAATCTTATTAACAGACACGGCGCTTGTGGCAAAGTCCTTTAGCAATTGGAGATTGGCTTGGCTGTCTGAAACGTGTGACGGATTAGTCCGAGACGATATGAAGGACCAAATGGGAAACGGCTGCAGTCTGGAGGATTCAACTAGCAAATAGAAAGGCCTGCTGTGGACCAGAGGCCTGTGGTGCTTTTCCGACTGTTTCCAAGCTTCCACACGTCTTCGAACCACCAACACAAAGGGCACTCAGATTTAGATGAAGGTTTTCAGGAAGGAAGGAAGAAAGAACATGAAATAGCATTTGCAGAGGGGATCCCATTTAAGGAAATGCTGCATGTGAACCGACACCGGAAATGCTTCGGGAGCAGCAATGCTTATTATTTACGGTGATATTTACTAAAGACAGGTTTCCTGGACCTGAATCCAGAACCCTCTGAAAGCCCTACAAGGCGACATTTAGAGACTTTCCCACTGTCTGTCCAGAGGGTTACCATGTTGGATAGTGATCCTGATGGCCCTTCTAAAGGATCCATCCTGGCTTAAATCTGGGCGGGTATATATTGGTTAAATAGTCATCTAGGAGTGGCAAGCAGCTTGGTGTCAATGTGATTTCTGTGAAACTTGTTGCATGTTTCAGTAGGATCACTGAGAATTTTCGGTTCTTTGAGAAAAACATAGTCAATCTTTAGTTTGAAATGCATTGTTTTACGAAGGTGGGTGTATTTAATGGGTTTCTTTGCGACAGTGCCCCTCTCCCAGCTCTATCCCAGAGCAGACACAAACCAGGATGTGTAATGAAATTAATGGTACTGGGCTACAGGCTCCTCCAGAACTTTCTCAACAATGAAGTCATTTACTCAGTGCTGGCGCTTAGGAACATTAATCCACTGCAATGCTTACAGTCACAAAAACTGAAGAACTTCTCCATGTGTTTATTTTGTAGTGTTGAAAGAAGGGTGCCAGAGAAGAGATGATTGACTCTTGTGCCTTTTCCTTTAGTGGGTCTCAGTACCTCTTTCCATCACGCCCTTTTCAGGTTATGCCTTTTGCATTGTGTTGAATGAAGAGGGAGAAAAGAATGGACGAGTTCAAGAGCAGCGAAGTTCATCTCTGGGCAGATGCTTCTGTTCTTTTCAGACGAAAAACTTGCTTCTTCATCCCCCCTCCTCCACGTCCATGGAATATACAGACCATTAAGAGACATATTCTCTTTTAGAAGAATGCCTAAAAGCACTAGGGAAACAAAGTCAGGTGATGACAGAAGCTAGCTCCACGTAAGTAGAGTGGCACAGCAAGCTGCTGGCAATTTAAGAGACACAGTTCTCATTAAAGAAAGACACTGGAGTTCCTGTTGTAGTTCAGCAGAAACGAATCCGACTAGGAACCATGAGGATGTCTGTTTGATCCCTGGCCTGGCTCCGTGGGTTAAGAATCCAGCGTTGCCGTGAGCTGTGGGGCAGATTGCTGATGCGGCTCGGATCTGGCGTTGCTGTGGCTGTGGTGTAGGCCAGCAGCTGTAGCTCTGATTCGACCCCCAGCCTGGGAGTTTCCATATGCTGCGGGTATGGCCCTAAAAATAAAAAAAAAAGAATGACACCAACAAAAAAGTCATATGTGAGAGATGCAAGTTAAGATACCCTAGGCAGCTTTAATTTAGGCAATGGCAAATTACATGAATAGTAGTTGCTATAGTAACTAGTAGATAATACGGTGTTTATGTTGCTATTGAGATATCTTGTTACTCCACCAGAATAAGAAATAAAGATTTCCAAGGGCACATAGACACAACAATGAAGGGAATGTTTCTCATAACCATTTTACTTCTTTCATTTTACTGTTTATTTATTATGAAATGGATATCTACAATTATACAGAGCCCTTAGTTTGGTTTGTTGTTAGTGATATTTTCCTAGCTGAGACGTAATCCATTAATATTTCTTACTTGCAAGGGTTCCTGTTGTGGATACTAGTTGGGTTCTAGTATCCGACTAGTATCCATGAGGATGAGGGTTTGATCCTGGCCTCACTCAGTGGGTTAAGGGTCCGGCATTGCCGTGAGCTGTGGTGTAGGTCACAGATGGGGCTCAGATCCTGCATTGCTGTGGCTGTGGTGTAGGTCAGCAGCTACAGCTCTGATTTCTACCTCTAGCCTGCGAATTTCCATATGCTGCAGGTGCAGCCCTAAAAAGAAAAAAAATATGTTATTTCCTACTTGTAAAATGCTCTTAATAATACCCACCTGATCTCAGACTGGATGGAGCTGGAATGCTCTGGCTGAGCATCTGGTTGTGAGTTCCAGCTCTCAACAGCTGTTTCTTAATCGGCACATCTGTTTTGGCCAGTCCCAGATGTAGGTGACTCATTTGATATCTCTGCTTCAATTTTCTTACTTGCAAAATGGTGTCTCTGGCCTTGCCGGCCTGAGATACCCAGCTGCTCCTCTCGTTCTGAGGTTATAAGGCATCAGCTCTTCCAGGTTCCTAAATGTCCTTCCCTTAAGAAGTGTGTGCAAAGACCTCCAGAGTCTTCGTGGCCAAATACAAGTTCCCCTTCTCTTCCTGAGTTTGAAGATCTGCTCAATCGGAAAGTTGGTTGGGCACAAAGTCTTATGTATATTCCAGGCACGGCCTCTGGGCTAGAAGGAACGAAAGAAATCAACTTGAACTCTTTGCTTTTAGGCTGATAATGTGTTTTAATTCCCATTTGACGAATGAAACAGCTGAATTTTCTGGAGCTGAAACGAGCAGGGCAAGGCCTCCCCCCGACCTCCCGCCAGGATTTTGGTAGCCTCTCCTGCTCTACGTTTATGCCCCCAGGGGGTTCATCGGAAGGGGATGGTTCCAGGGAAAAAATGTTGAGAGGAGGAGGCTAGCGCATAGATCTTCACTGAGTCATTGTCAAAGCAGATGCTGCATCACAGGGAACATCCGATGGGGGGCCAGGAACCCACGGGCAGAGGGAGGCGGGAGAGGGAGGGATGCTGAACTGTTTGAAGAGCAGCGTTTGGTCACCTGATTCATAATTCCCATCCATCTCCGAAGCCCTCAGTACCTGAGACCCTTCAGCACCTCACCCCGCACCATTGCCTCCAGATTGCAAAACTCATTAGACTATGAAGTAAGCCGAGCAGGAATCAATTTTTTGTCTAGCCCCAGAAATTCTTTGGAATAATATGTCAAAATGGTGATCTCGTCTGTTGCGATTGGCGTGAAAATATCAGAATTTCTATGGCTCTTTCTGAGATTTCCCTGTGCCATCTGGCTGCCTACTTGTATGTGTACCTACACAGATGCCTGGCTTATGTACAGGGGAGCCAAGCACATTTATTTTTACAGGGGGTAATTATTACTGTCTCTCCTTCTAGAAACGAGCCTTTTGTTTTATATTTTCAGCGAGAACTTGTGAAATATTAAGATATTTTACTGCCTTAATGTTCTGAATTGTTTGCCTCTCCATATTGCAATCTAAAACTCATTAACAGTTGAACAATTTAATCAGAATGAATCAAGTTGTGAAATGGATTCACGGGCAGTTCACCTAGCCATAAAGCACGGCTGAAACTTTTCTGAACAGCTTAATAAAACTTCGAAGGCAGCAGGAAATAAATGATTATCCTGGACAATATCGGGGTAAACAGAACCTGGAGCCATGAACATGGTGATTGTTCTTCCATACTCAGCACATTTGCCAAGGCTTGGTCTTAATTCATGGGATGGACCAATGAGAACAGGGATTTAAGGTGCCAGGGCTTCCGTAAATTTTTTCACTTAATAA
The DNA here is from genome assembly GCF_016906955.1 of Phacochoerus africanus. Lineage (NCBI taxonomy): Eukaryota > Metazoa > Chordata > Mammalia > Artiodactyla > Suidae > Phacochoerus > Phacochoerus africanus. The sequence goes on from NC_062558.1 coordinate 133,138,700, forward strand.
TAAGCATGATCAGGAAAGCAAAGTGAAAGTGGAGACATTAAGCCTGACTTTAAGTTCCAGAAGTTTTCCTCCGTTAAAAATATATACATATGACTGAGTCACTTTGCTGAGTAGCAGAAACTGGCCCGACCTTGTAAATCAGCTATTCTTTAATAAAAAAAATTTAAAAATAAGAGAGTAACATAATTGCCAAAATATATAGTAAATTACTGTCCCATAAATGCTGAAGAAAGAAAAATAGAACATTAAAAAAAAAAAAAAAGTCCCTAGGGAAGCTGGGAGGCTCCAACCCACAGCTTTTGGGAAAGATTTGAAGAGAGACTTATTCACTGTGCTTTAAAAATATCAGGAGTTCCTGTTGTGTTTCAGTGGGTTAAGAACTCGACTAGTATCCATGGGGATGCAGGTTTGATCCCTGGCCTCACTCAGTGGGTTAAGGATCTGGTGTTGCTGCAAGCTGTAGTGTAGGTCACAAGTGTGGCTCAGATCTGGTGTTGCTATGGCTGTGGTGTAGGCCTCAGCCGCAGCTCTGATTTGATCCCTAGCCTGGGAACTTCCATGTGCTGTAAGTGGGTCCCTAAAAAGAAAAAAAAAAAAAAAAATCATTCATCCCAGAATTCTCCCTGCAGAGGTGTGAAAATGGGTTTTAGTTTCATTCCCAAGGTTGAGTTGTATCCACATCAAATTTTTCTGACAGGTTTGGCTGTATGATACATTTGAATTCAAGGCCACAGTGGAGGGACCAACTCGTCCTCAACTGCCTAGAGCCCACTGACTCTCAGACAAACTGGGATGGTTGGTCCTACTAAAAGGTCCAGATTCCCCGATGTTTCTTGGCTTCAGTGCCTGAAATTACTCTCCTTTCCAATGTAAGAATTTGCCTGCATCTTCTTAATCAGATGATTACCCAGAGTTGTTTTATATATATATATATATTTGTTTGTTTGTTTATAATTTTGATCCCATCTTCTGTGGATGAACTGAAGCATCTATGTAGGCTTCCAGTGAATGTCTGGGTGTTTGACGTTTCCCCATCCCTCCGTGGTCAGCGAGAACTTGCTAAAATAACAAAATACGGTTTGGATATGATATATTTCAGTTGCGTGTCCTACGCCATACCTCCCTGTTATTTTTGTAATTTGTACCAGCAAAGCACCGTTCCTGTTCAGCACAGGCTCGAGGGGGCGCAGTTAACGCTTAACACTCTCGTCGCATTTCTTTCTTTCTCATTGTTAAGCTTTCACCTTCAGGGTTTGGTTTTTTGGACAGACATGGGCTTTTCAACATCCATTCCTCTTCTGACCCTTCAATCCGATGGACTCTAACCCCACCGCCTCCTGGCTGCGTCACTGTGGACAGCTGCAGTTTCACATTACGCCTCAGTTTTCTCCTCTGTGAAGTGGAGGTGGAGGGCTGAGAACGTTTGTGTGCCAGAGCATATGCCTGGCCATGATTTGGCCAAGTCCTATTGGGAGCAGTGGGCTGTTCTGGCAGGCAGGGGCCATTAGCAAATGACTGGGACATGCTGATTTTAGGGTAGGCGCAAGCCTCTGATCCATGATTTCAGGGATGCCTCATGGCCCATGGTCAAAGAGGCACTGTCAGAGAAAGGGCCAGCTCAGTTCTTTTTTTTTTTTTTTTTTTTTTCCCCCCCTCCGCTGTAGCCAGCTCAGTTCTTGATGAACTATTTCTGGGCTTGTGGAATGTTTCAAGTTCAGGGTCAAGTTGATAATCTCATCAGAGTTTGTAAATAGAATAATCCCTTCCTAGTTCCTTGCTTGAGATTTTGGTCTACCTGGGTTCTCTTCTGAATACTTTCCCTAGCTACCCCTCATGGAATTAATTAAGATTTAGAAGTGATTTGTGTTATTACTGTTGGTTTAGTAACTAACCTTACATTTTAACATGCATACTTCTATTAAGAACAAAGTTTCTCAGTATCTTTATCCTTCTTCTAGATTATGAGGTCCTTTTCTTTTGGCGGTGCCCACAGCATGCAGAAGTTCCTGGGCCAGGGATCAAACCCAAGCCACAGCAGTGATCATGCCAGATCCTTAACCACTAGGCCATGAGGGACCGTGAGGTCATTAAAACATTGTTAGTAGCCAGTGGTAACAATGAACATTTTAGCAATGTTATTTCATCTAACAGTCTCATTATTATTATTACTATTGTTATTATTATTATGGACTATTTTATAGCAAATCCCAGATATCCTGTCTCACCACCTAAAGAAATACTTTAGCTAACAAGAACTTTCCCCTTAATATAACCACTATGCCCTTATCAGCAAATGGAATGAATTAGCAATAATTTCTTAATATGATCCCTCCCATATTTAAATTTCCCCAGTTGTCTCCAAAATCTCTTTTTACAGATGGTTTGTTTGAACAAGGGGCCAAATAGGCTTTGCATATCACACTTACATTTTAAAGAAAATTGTAAAATGCCCTGTGGCCTGATTTTTGCTTGTTGCTTTTACTTGATGTATTGTAATTTCTTCTTCTACTTCCTGAGGTATTATAAACTCAAGTTTAAATTTAGCGACTATTTGAGGAATTCCCATTGTGACTCACTGATTAATGAGCCTGGCTAGTATCCGTGAGGCTATAGGTTCGATCCCTGGCCTTGCTCAGTGGGTTAAGGATCCAGTGTTGCTGTGAGCTGTGCTGTAGGTTGCAGATGTGGCTCGGGTCCTGCATTGCTGTGGCTGTGGCATAGGCTGGCAGCTACAGCTCTGATTGGGCCCCTAGCCTGGGAACCTCCATAAGCATTGGGTGCAGCCCTAAAAAGCAAAATAAATAAATAAATAAATACAGTGACTATTTGATACTCAAAATTTTTGGTAATAACACCTGAGAGGTGTTGCCGTGTTGGACTGATTGCATCACATCAAGATTCATGGAAATGTCTGGAGTCCCACGGGTTTATTGATGCCAAACCTGATTGGGGTTCAGATGCTATCAGCTAAATCTCTCGTTATACGTTTTTCCATAAAGGTTTTTGTGTAATGCTTTTTCAAATGTTGTGGTAAAGTATATATAACACAAAATCTGTCATTTGAACCTTCCTTCCTTCCTCCCTCCCTCCCTTCCTTCCTTCCTTCCTTTCTGCTTTTTAGGGCTGCATCCGCACCACATGAAGATTCCCAGGCTAAGTTGCCGCTTGGAGCTACAGCTGCCTGCCTAGGCCACAGTGGCAGCAACATGAGATCCGAGCCACATCTGCGATCTATACCACAGCTCATGGCAACGCTGGATCCTTAACCCACTGAGCAAGGCCAGGGATCAAACCCACATCCTCATGGATACTAGTTGGGTTCATTACTGCTGAGCCGTAATGGAAACTCCTTTTTAAATCAATTTTTAGAAACAGCTCCTCGAGTTTGTTCTAGTGTCCTTTGACGCGGCTGCAGTGGTCTTTTATCACTTCTTTTATTTCTGGCACAACAAGGTGTCCCAGACTAATCTTGTATATTTCCTACCCGAAGGGAAAAAACTCCTTTTCTCTGTTCTCCTCACCACGCTGCTCTCAGTGCTTCACTTCTGGGCAGTAAATGTGAGTTTTCCCCACATCAAGCAATTCTCCAATTTTCTGTGGATATCCTCTGAGTGTCCTACAGTTTAATTCAATTCTGACACTATCGACTAGAGATAGCATCGGATCTCCCAGGGTAAGAGCTCAGTCCCACAGGACGGCCCCTTACTTCTCTCACTTCAGACACTAATTGCAAGTGCAGGTTGTCACCTGTGCTTCTGACTGACTATAAACTGGGGGTTCCCATCACCCCTCCCCATGTTCCATATTTACTAGAATGGCTCATGGAACTCAGGGAAACATTTATGTTTACTAGTTTATTATAAAGGGTACAGCTTGGGAATAGCCAGATGAAAGATGCAAGATATGGGGCAAGGGGTCCTCTCTAGGCAGGGGTGCCAAACCGCCCCAGCCCCAGCACTGCCATGTGTTCAGCAACTGAAAAGCTCACCAAACCCTGTACTTTAGGTATGCTCATGGAGGCCCCGTTCAGTAGGCAATATTGGCCATTGGGGTATTAATTCAACCTCGAGCCTCTCTCTTCTCCCCTAGAGGTTGAGGTAAGGCTGCAAGTTCCACCCCTCTAATCACTTGTCAACAAGCCACCATCCTGTGGTGATCTGGGGCTTTCTAAAAAAAAAAAATGAGCCCATTGACATAAGCTCAGGTGTGGTTGAAAGGGGTTTGTTTAAGAATAATGAAATATACTGCTTTCACTTTTATCGTTCTTAACAGGAAATTCTAGTGATTTTAGGAGCTCTGTGCTAGGAATGGAGATGAAACAATATGTATTTCTTATTATACATCACAATATCCCACTATTCCTTCCTAAAATTCACCATTTTTCCAATAAGACCTGGTTTTGGGGGGTATGGTACTTAGACACTACAGTCTGAGTACTTGGTGTGCTCACTGCTAGGGGATTGTCACTGTTTCAGGTATTTTTTTTTTTTTGGTAAACAGAGCTAAAGTGTGTATTTTTTAAAGGGAAAATTATAAATTCATACTGATATCTTTAATTCAAAGTTAGGATCACTGGGTTTTTAACTCCTTTGATTTTATGCTTGTACATCTTTTATGATGAAAATCTTGGTTCTGTTAAATTAACATAATTTATTCTAGACTGTATAGTGGTTAAAATAATAATATCAACAAATTTAAATAAGATACCGAACACAGTCTTTTTTTTTTTCTTATTGTTGTCCTTACATTCTATCCCATTAGGGATGTACAATCAAACACTACTTTAACATCCTTTACTTCAATTAAACGGAATGTTTTCTTTCTGTGTGTCTATAACACCAACTTGATTTACAGTTAGGTTCATTTGTTTTAGCATGCTTTTAATTTTTAGGATTTTTTTTTAACAAAGAAAAATGTTCTGAAGTAAAAAGAGACTACAGGTAATATATATTAATGATGTACATTTTAATTATACATAATAGATATATCACAGAAGCATTGCTTCCATCCTTTCCTGTTCTGTTTCTTCCTTCCTAATGAAATGTAACCATTTTCATTAGTTTTTGGCTTATGCTTCAGTTGTTTCCTTTTGAAATTATAACCCCCCCCCCCAGCATGCACGCGTGTGCGTGCACGCGCACACACACACACACACACACAAACACATTTTTCTCTTTTCTTAGATGAAAGATCCATACCTTTTAGTGTGCTTGGTGCCACATTGTGATACCCTCATAAGTGTTGAAAATTTGGGTTATTTGCATCATTTAGCTCTTGTAATCGATGCTGAAATCAATAGCCTTGTGATTACATTACTTTGCCTTTTTGCCAGTGTATCTTTGGGATGGATTTTTAGAAATGGATTGCTGGGTTAAAGGGTAAATGCAGAGTAAGTTTTTCAGATGGTGCCCAAGTCCCCTCTTTGTTGTCGTGCTTTATTGTCACACATCCTGGTAATCACCTGTGGCGTTGGAGCCTGCCTGCCTAGAGCCTCGTCACATGGCAATATTTCTCTGATTCGTCTTCTTTTTTTTTTTTTCTTTTCATCTTTTCTAGGGCCACACCCATGGCATATGGAGATTCCCAGGCTAGGAGTCTAATCTGAGCTATAGCCGCTGGCCTACAGCAATGCCAGATCCGAGCTGTGTCCGACCTACACCACAGCTCATGGCAATGCCGGATCCTTTAACCCACTGAGCAAGGCCAGGGTTCGAACCTGCAACCTCATGGTTCCTAGTTGGATTCATTAACCACTGAGCCATGACGGGAACTCCTCTCTGATTCTTCTGAAGGTGGAAATTTTCTTCTTCTTTTTCAGGACCGCACCTGTGGCACATGGAAGTTGCCAGGCTAGGGGTCCAGTTGGAGCTGAAGCTGCTGTCTTACGCCACAGTCACAGCAACGCCAGATTCGAGCCGTGTCTATGACCTACACCACTCCTCACGGTAATGCCAGATCCTTAACCCACTGAATAAGGCCAGGGATCAAACCTGTGTCCTCATAGGCAGGGTCAGGTTTGTTACCACTAAACCACAATGGGAACTCCCTGAAGGTGGAAATTTTCTGGTCACATTTTGGTGGAGGAGGCAGCCTTTTGAGGCCCTTCTATTGTGGTGTGTCTCATTTGGGATTCCTTTCCCACGTGGGCCAGTGCTCAGACCCGTGTCTTCATCTGGGTGTTCTGTCCTCCTCCCTGATCCTTGGAGCCTGTATCTGGATCTGTTACCCACTTGGCCACCACGTTTCCATCTCCTGTGTGCACACGGTGGTTTCGAAGGCCCTCTTTAATTCCGGTACCTGGCGATTTCCCTTTCTTTACAGCCTATCAGCGTATTACATTTTCTGGTTACATTTTACACATGCATTTCTCTGTATAATGAGTGGGAGAGGGTTCTTCAGAATCTCACATCTCCACGTGGCTGGGGGAAACTCAATACAGATTTTTATAAAAGTTATATCGGGTGTTCCCCTGGTGGCCTTGTGGTTAAGGATTTGGCACTATCACTACTGTGGCTTGAGTTCAGTCCCTGGTCTGGAAACTTCCACATGCTGCAGGTGCAGCCAAAAGAAAAAAAAAAGCTATACCAAAGTGGGGAAGTAAAATGGAAATTGGGAGTGAAGGGATTATTTGCTATGCAAAAGTATCCTTTAAGAATGGACTTTTCTTCATGTGTTGAAAATTTTATCTGTAACAAAATTGAGTTGGTAATTACCCTCTTACTCCAAATGGGGTATACCTGTCATGCTTTTTTCTTTATTGTCTCTGTCCCAGATACGAGGACCAGGGCCACGGGCTACACCTTTTTTGCAGTGTAGGCCTGAGTGGAGAAAAAAAAAAAAGCCACCAAATTATCCTTTTGGCCTCATTCCAAAGTTCCAACTCCAAACATACCACGAAACATAGTGTACCTGGCAGGCCTCTGGGAGGAACAGATCATGAAGCAAGAAGAAACCAGGATTATCCCTAATGGGATAATTAGGGAAACCTTTTAGTCAATACTGTTTAATTTCCTTTCAAATTCCTAGTTGCCCTATTCACAACCTAATCAGTGCTTTCTGATAATTTCTAAGAGGACCTGGAGCTGACCTTTCCCCTTCTGAAGGGTGCGTCTTTGGCTTCTCTTCTGCAACTCCAGGTATTTCTGAATGCTGGGCTCTGTCGGCTGCGGTTTCTTGACAGAAATCGCGTTAGGCTGAGATTAGCCCAGATGGTGTTGAATGGAATACAGTGTGTTGAGGTTTGCTGTGGTGCAAGACTGGCTCAGCTTGTGTGCTGATGAGCCTTGGCAGCTCCCAGAGAACAGGTTTTGGTGTTACCTGTTGCCCTCCTTGACCTGCCAGTGGGTGCCCTATTAGGTGTGGAACTTCTAAACCTCTTTCCTTGGAAACCATCTCTAGCTGGATAACTCCTAACTGCTCTTCCTTCCTTTGGTTTCTCTCGTATTTACAATGTGCTCAACGAACAGGCCAAAATGAAAACTCTGTTAAGTTTCTATACAGAGTCCTGATTCTATAAATCTTCTGCTAAAACCTCTTTGAACCCTGAAGAACCAAGTCCAGTCTCCAGGCCTGGTGATCCAGACCCTCTGAATGGGGCTTGGTGGTTTTCTCTTCCAACGCCGCCCTCCCACTCCCCCAAACCCCTGGCCTCAGATGTCCCAAGCTCTTTCATTTCTTCCAGGCTTTGCTTGTAGTATTCCCTGAGCCTGTGAACCATCTGAGACCGTGCAAATAACCCTTGACACTTGGGACCATATGGAGACCAAGGACCAACCAAGGAGAGCTGTGCCAGGACTCCTGGTCCATTGCTTTTGAGCCCCTGTGATGGCTCTGTGGCTTTACCTTCTCTTTGTGCTTTTCCAGCTTGCTGTGGCCCCCTGCTGGGACTGGACTGCTCAATTCTGCCTGCCAAATTCCTGCGTAGCCTCAGGACTCCCTGCTCTGCCTCCCACAGCGTGTCCTTCATATTTCTTATCTCTTTTGAGCATCTGCCATGTTAGAATTGTAAACCTTCTCCAGTTTTCCTTGATGCCCATGGTGCCCATGTCAGAGGAGGCATCTTGCCTGGTAACACTGAATTAATGGGGGAGACAAATGAGTGAAAGGATATTCAAATGGATGTTTGGGGTTGGCACCATTTTGCCTGGGGAAGTTGGAGCAGCGTATCTGGTGGGCCCCTGTCCTACTGTGGGAGGAAATGGGGCAGATTTCATCCTATTATTGGCCATCTTATTACCCTCACTCTGGCTTGCTGTGCCATCAGGGTTAGACTAGTTTCCTAGACTGAAAGTATCAGAGGAGAGAGACTAGAACCTCTCGATACTCTGTAAGGGGAACTCTTCCTATCAGAGATGTTGAGTAAGTTGATGAATGAATCAATATGAGTCTGTAAAGGGGGAGAGAAAATCTATGACCATGATGAAAAAGGAATATATGGGAGCTTCTGGAAAGGATCCAAGGACCTGGTATGAACAGGAAGGTAATACAAGATTATTTCAGTCTAAGGAGAAAGACTGAGCTATGTGTGTAAAAGAGCCAACTGTAGGCATAGTGAAGAGAGGAATGGAGTCAAAAGGCCTGGATGTTGCTTCATTGTGACCTTAGGTCATTTGTACCCAACTGTCTAGCTGGCCATTCAGTGTCCATCCATCTATTCAGCCATTTATCTCTCTACTCAAACACCCATCCATTCATCCATCCATCTAGACATTCATTCACCTGTCCATTCATCCATTTATACATCTGTCCCTGCATCCACCCATCCCTCCATCCATCTACTGTTCATCTGTTCATCCATCTGTCCATCCATCCATCCATCCATCTATCCATCTGATATTACCATACACCCACAGTTTCGAGGGACCGGAAACCCAAATATGAGAAAGACACTTTCTCTCCCTCCATGGGATCCAGTGTGCTATGGGAAGAATGTCATACAAATCATGACTGTGTAATAAGATAATGACTTCAGAGGAACCCTCTCGCCGCTGTGTTGAGAGCAAGGGGCCCTTAGTTTGCCTGGAGTCAGGACCAGCTTCCCAGAAGAAGTGGTGTTTGAGTCCAGATCTGAGCAAGGGGGTGCTCATGGCCTTCGGCCTCAAGTTCCACACCTCGCCTGTGCAAGGGTGGCATGGGGCCAGATGCCAGCCATCTAGAGATTTCTGTTCTTTCATGAGTGGCAGGTGCAGATTTTGTATTGGACCCCAACAAGAGGTGTGGAGGGCTAGTGGGGAGACAGAACCAGTTAAATTCTTGGCTGGAAGGGGGGCACCCCTTCTTTGAGAGGCCCCTAGACTCTGTCCAAGAACTAGTCATTGCTGATGGGGGGTTAGAGGAAATGCTTGCTCCCTCCGGTTACTTGTTTTCTGGGACAAGGCTAGAAGCTGGCTTTCTAGACTTTATTTTGGGCCCAGGACCCATGATCTGTAGTGTGCCAGGAACCCTATGAATTTTAATAGCCTCCATTCAGAGTGATGAAAACCTTAATGAAATTTAATTATCTCAATGTTAAGTATTTTGTGTTAAGTTATTGCATTCTGACCACTCATTGTTCACTGCAAACTCAGGGCAGCTAACCTACCTCTACCTTAATGGAAAGGAAAGTTGAATATATTTAAATGAAATTCCCTCCAAAATAATGGCCCTCCATGAAACACCAAGGAGGCATCAGGAGAGAATGTATAAACGGGGCAGCTGCAGAGGAGAGCGACCACGTTTGGAATGGTTTTCATTAATCCGGGGTCTCCAGAAGGAGCGATGTGAAAAGTTCAGAATGTAAGTGACAGGTGTTTATGGTTCTCAATTGCATTAAACAGGCTCTTAAATGCAGGTTAAAGGCCTCTGTGAAATATAGAATATACCTCCAAACGCGGCCTAAATTTCTGCCATTTTGGACTTTGCATTACTTACCTACAGAATTAGCAGCGCTTTCGGTTAATCAACTGTCAGCGTAAGTTGTGGTTGAGCAAAATGCTTCTAAATACCAGTAAGCACAGTTTGCTTGGCCTGTTGCTTTTTTTTCCCCCTTTCTTTCTTCTTCCCTTGGGCCTTCCAAAGGCCTTCAGCTGATGGAGAGCTTTTAATTTCACATTTTGGCCCCCACCGCAGGTGATAAACAAAGGTTTCCCCGCTGCTCTGGCTGGGGTCAGTTATCCGGCCTCCCTACTCCCCGTAATCACACACAAAAGGTGCCTGAGATCCACAGCTAATTTGCGGCCTCTGTTTAGCAGAATTTAATAGCAGGTATTACTGCTGCCGCAGTAATTAAGGACCTTTGTCAATAAGACGAAATGGATGGCCACACTTGGTTGTAATCAGTGGGCTCTCGAGAGCCAGAGGAGTGAAAAGGGAGAGAAGCAATCCATTTTGTGAATAACACGGTCCTCCCGGCCTCCCTCCCTCCCAGATTGGGCAGTGGAATAATAATTCCCCAGGCAATGAAAGTACAGGAATAAAAGTACTTACCCTCCAGCCGGTGATTTTTTTTTTGACTTTTTATTTACTCTACTGAGCTTTCTTATTTGCTCCGGGCTGCATTTGATGAAGTATTGTTTAAACAGCACAGAGCAAAATGGATGTGGGGAGGTGGGGAGAGGAGGAGGAATTTTAACCAGGTGGCGGGGAGGCGCCCAGCTTGAAGGTGGACAGCCATTCGGTTTATCAATTATTTCTCCGGGGTACAGAAAAAAAAAAAAAAAAAAAAAAAGAAAAAAAAAGGAAAAAAGACAAAACCAAGTGGCTTCGTGAAGAGGTGGAGGGTGTCATTTAGAGCTGTCTCTGAACATAGTCATTCAGCTCTAAATGGGTCGCCTGTAACAAGCGCGAAGTGAACTTGGGGGAGCATTGTCACCCTCAGCCTCCTCCCTAATGTACGGCTGAATGGCCCAGCAGAGGGGGGGCAGGGAAGGGGGGGCAGGGGCTGGCAGCCACAATTCAAAGAGACCTTCAAGGTGTGTGCCCCTCACAGTAATTGGAGAGGAAGCTGCCTTTCCCTCGCCGATTCCCTGCCTTTTTCTGGTTTTAACAAGCATGATGCTTTTAATAGTGCTTTGAGTACCATCTCTTTATACGCCTCTCCCTTTTTAAAGCAGCCTTAACTATACCCTTTCTGTCGCTAATGTCTGAAAAACTTCTACCTTTAATCATTCCGGGATGAGGCGGCCAACAAGCGGCCCCTCTCCTTTAGCAATTATGGCTGGATAGTCACAGGCGGGAGGGAGCAGGGAGTGCGAGGGTGCGGGTTGTGGGGAGCCGAGGCTGGGCCCAGCGCTTGGGCACCTCCAAGGGGCTTCTTGTTAGCGGGAGCCTGGGGGTCAATTTTAAGAGCCCCAGTCTGCAAGGTGCGAGACCCCCTCGAACAATGCCCCTGGATTTGGTTGATAAAGAAAGATGGCAGTTGGCTTTGCGGCCCCTCCAGGACACCTCCCCCATTCACGCCCAATCCAGCACACACAGTGTGCTTCTTTCCTGCTTAAGAGTCCATCCCAAACTGGGCTGAGGGGTGGAGTCTTTCTGTGAGATTGAGCTAGAAGGGTTTCACAAGCACCTCTGGGCTGGGAAGGGATTCAGGGTGGGCTGGTTCCAAGTGCAGGCTCGTAAATACAGACGGTGCAGGTCGGGTCCATCTGCCCTCCCGAGGACTAGCATGCACGCACGCACGCACGTGTGCGCACACACACACACACACACAGACACACAGAGACACACACAGCTTTTGGGTCTCTCAGAAAGGCAGCAGGGGTGAGGCCAGAAGCTGCAGGGCCTCTGGCAGGGCAGGGGTGGAACCGGGGCAGGGAAGGCCATGATAGTCCATTTCCTCATCTGTTCCATTTCCGGCTTCTGAACACAGACTTCTCCTTCTGGAACAATCTGCACACCAAATTTGGCAGAGGTTTCAGAGGTGAAAACCTTCACAGAGAGAGGCCCTGAGGAGAGGAGGGAGGCGGGGACTTCTTTAGAGCTTCTGAGCATCGCTTCTCCAAAGAAGCAGCCAGGAAAGCATTCCTTTGGTCCCTTTCTCTCCAAGCATCAGAGCTCGAGTCCTGACACTGGAGCAGCCTAGCTCAGCATAAGGCAGTTTTCTATGTTATGTTATTTTATTTTTATTTTTTGGTTTGCACTTGAGGCATATGGAGGTTCCCAGGCTAGGGGTCAAATCAGAGCTATAGCCGCCGGCCTACACCACAGCCACAGCAACCTTAGATGCCAGCCGTGTCTACCACCTACACCGCAGCTCATGGCAATGCCGGATCCTGACCCACTGAGCAAAGCCAGGGATCGAACCTGCAACCTCATGGTTCCTAGTCGGATTTGTTTCCGCTGTGCCATGACAAGAACTCTCTAGGCAATTTTCTTACCAGTAAAATGCAGGTGAATAGCTCCTACCTTCTCAGGGGAACTTGTGAGCGTTCGCAAGGTGATGCTGGCAAGACTCACTGCCTGAGGCAGAGGGAGCCAGCCCATTCGTCATTGATGTTGTTTTGCCTCTAAAGTTTCGTTGGACTCCTCTCAATTTTTCTGGAAAATGGGGGTGGGGTTGCAGCCTGATTTGGGGGCTCAGAACAGGAGAGCATGTTGTGAATTTCCAGCGGCTGTAGGTTTGGGACTGTGTCAACATACTTACAACACCAGACAGCCATGTGGTTAGCCATCACTTAGGAAAGTTGTGCCTTGTGCAAAATTACAGGGGAGAAGTGAGGGAAGAGGTGGCTGGCCAGGGAAAAAGGAAACCTCTTTCCTCAGTCTGCTGCCCTCCGAGCCAGAGGAGGGGTGCTATAGTAGGCTGAGACCAGCCCTAAAGATACGGTGGGCCCTCCACATCCAGGGGTTCTGCGTCCGTGGATTCAACCAGTGGTAGATCCAAATATTTGGGGAAAAAAAAAATCCAGAGTTCCAAAAAGCAAACCTTAAATCTGCCATGCTCTGTCAACCATTTACGTAGTATTTATGTTATATCTATGACTATTTACATGGTATGTATAACCATTTACATGGTATTTATAACTATTTACATGATATTTACATTGTATTAGATATTATAAGTAATCTAGAGATGACAAAGTATACTGGAGGATGTGTGTAGGTTATATGCAAATTCTAGGCTATTTTATACAAGGAGCTTGAACATCTCTGGATTTGGGTATCCACAGAGGGTTCTGGAACCAATTCCTGGTAATCTATGAATGTTACCTTACAGAGAGAAAGAGTCTTTTCTTTCCTCCCAGATTTATTGAGATATAATTGACATATAAATTCAAGGTGTACATGCAACATAATTCTTTGATATATAGATATATTGTGAAATGGTTGTAAGATTGGTTAATATTCATCACCTCACATAGTTATAAGAGATTTTTCCCTTGTGAAAAGAGTTTTTAATATCTACTCACTTAGCAATTTTCAGATGTACAATATGGGATTAGATGTAGTCACCATGCTGCACATTTTCCTCAAAACTGGAAGTTTGCACCTTTTGACCACATTTACCCATTTGCCCCACCCCCTGCCTCTGGCAACTACGAATCTCCTGTTTCTTTGGGTTTGGTGTTTTAACATTCTACCTGTAAGTGAGATCATACAAAATTTGTCTTTGGCATTTCACTTAGCTTAATGCCCTCAGGGTTCATCCATATTGGCACAAATAGCAGGATTTCCTTCTTTTTCATGGCCGAGTAGTATTCCATTGCATCCACCATATTTTCTTCATTTAGTCATCTGTCAGTGGACACTTAGGCCATGGCCATGTCTTGGCTATTGTGAATAGTGTTGCAATGAACATGGGGGTATAGAGGTCTCTTGGGACAGTGACTTTGTTTTCTTTACATATATGCCCAGAAGTGGGATTGCTGGATCCTCTGTTAATTCTCTTTTTGATTTTTTGAGGATGCTCCATGCTGTTTTCCATGGAGGCTGCACCAATTTACATTCCCTCCAACAGTGCAGAAGGGTTCTCATTTCTCCACATCCTCACCAGTGTTAGTTATTTCTTGGCTTTTTGATGATGGCCATTCTGATAGGTGTGAGGTGAAAAAGCGTCTTTTCAGATGCGATTAAATGAAGGGCCTCTAGATGGGGAGATTATTCTGGATTGTGTGGGTGGATCCTCAATGCAATCACACATGTTCTAATAAGAGAAGCAGAGGAAGATTCAACATGGGCAGAAGAGCATAAGGCAATGCAGAGATGGAGGCAGAGTCTAGGGCGATGCTGCCAGGAGCCAAGGAATGCCAACAGCCACCCTAAGCTGCAAGGAGTGAGGAGTGGACTCCCTGGAGCCTGCAGAGGGGGCACAGCCCTGCTAACAGCTTGACTTTGGCTTTCTGGCCTCCAGAACTGTGAGAGGATAGATTTGTTTTAAGCCACCCAGTTTATGGTAATTAATATAGCAACGGAGTTCCCCTGTGGCTCAGAAGGTTAAGGGTCCAGCCTTGTCATTGCAGCTTGGGTAGCTTCTATGGCATGGGTTCAATCCCCGGCCCAGGATCTTCCACAGGCAGCAGTACAGCCAGCCCTCCCCCTGCTCCAAATTTAAAAATATATAAAATACAGCAGCCAAAGATACTAACACAGATGCCTGCTGGAAGATCCTTTTCCATAAGTGAGTCAAGCGAACACTCGAAGTGAGGGAGAAGAGGTTCTATGGAAGGGCAAAGAAATATTGTCAGAGGTCCGTTCAGTACTATTATTTTTTTTCTTTTTATGGCAACACCTGCAGCACCTGGAAGTTCCTGGGCCATATGCTCCGGGGGTTGAATTGGAGCTGCAGCTGCTGGCTATATCACAGCCATAGCAACGCCAGATCCGAGCCCCATCTGTGACCTATACTGCAGCTTATGGCAATGCTAGGTCCTTAACCCACTGATCAAGGCCAGGGATCCAACCCACATCCTCACAGAGACAGTGTTGGGTCCTTAACTTATTGAGCCACAACAGGAACTCCTGTTTGGTACAATTTTTTTTTTTAAAGTTTTATTGATGTATAGTTAATTTACAAGCTTTTGATAATTTCTGCTGTACAACAAAATGACCCAGTCATATATATACACACATCCATTCTCTTTCAGATTCTTTTCCCACATAGATTATCACAGAATACTGGGTAGAGCTCTCTGTGCTATACAGCAGGGCCCCATTGGTCACTCGTTCCATATACCTCAGTGTGCATAGGCCAATCCCAACCCCCCTGTCCATCCCCAACCCCAGCCCGTCCCCTTTGGTAACCATAAGTTTTTCAAAGTCTGTGAGTCTGTTTCTGTTCTGCAAATAAGCTCATTTGTATCTTTTTTTTTAAAAAAAGA
Organism: Phacochoerus africanus; assembly: GCF_016906955.1. Lineage (NCBI taxonomy): Eukaryota > Metazoa > Chordata > Mammalia > Artiodactyla > Suidae > Phacochoerus > Phacochoerus africanus. The sequence continues at coordinate 133,153,996 of NC_062558.1, forward strand.
TTCCACATATAGGTGATATATGATGTTTGTCTTTCACTGTCTAACTTCACTTAGTATGATAGTTTTTAGGTCCATTCATGTTGCTGCAAATGGCAATATTTCATTCTTTTTTATGGCTGAGTAGTATTCCATTGTATGTAAGTACTACATCTTCTTTATCCATTCCTCTGTTGATGGACATTTAGGTTGCTTCCATGTCTTGGCTATTGTAAATAGTGCTACAATGAACATTGGTGTGCATATATCTTTTTGAATGTTTTTTTTTTTTCCTGCATATATACCCAGGAGTGGGACTGCTGGAGCATATGGTAATTATATTTTTTGTTTTTTGAGGAGCCTCCAAACTGTTTTCCATAGTGGTTGCATCAGTGTACATTTCCACCAACAGCGTAGGACAGTTCCCTTTTTTCTACACCCTCTTCTGCATAGGTTATTTGGAGACTTTGGATGATGGCCATTCTGGCTGGTGTAAGGTGGTTCCTCAGAGCAGTTTTGATTTGCATTTCTCTAATAATTAGGGATGTTGAACATCTTTTCATGTGTTTTTTGGCCATCCATATGTCTTCTTGGAGAAATTTTTATAGATCTGATTCCTTTAGACAGTAGCCTTAATACTGCAGAATACATTTTTTTTTTTTTTTTGGTTAAGGGGTAGATTGTTTCCACCATGTCCGTAGTAGACTCTACTTTTCCATATTTGTGTAGTTCGAATTCACAGCAAGCACCATGGAACTTGCAGTTCAGATAGGATTTATTTCTTGATTGATTTTTCACTAATATTTATTGTGCACTCGATATATGTCAAGAGGAGGAAAAGAAACTGTGGCTTAGAGGAGGCAAGAGACTTACCCAGGACACCCGGTGGTGGCGGCACTAGGCTGTGAACACACACAGTCATCCGACTGCAGGGTTTAGCTCCTAGCGCCCATGCTGTCAAAGCCAAGGGTGAGAAAGGCGTCTGGGACTGCGATGTTTTATTGGGAGACCTGGTGAGACTCTGCAGATGGCACCCTCCTGGGCCCAGCTCTGTCTTCCCTGCCAGGTCTGGGCAGAGGGCGTGGCACATGACTCCTCAAGGAGGATTTGCTGTTTTGTGTTGAATTCTCAAAGGCCTTAGAGAATTAAGTAATTTCTTTTAATTGATTAAGTGATTTCTCTTAAATGTGATTTCTTAGAAAGATCTTCATCTCTAAATTTGTATAAATTATATAAGATCTATATGTATAAACACACATATATTTATATAATAAATATATAAATTTAATAAATATATAAATATATTAAATATGTATAAATATATAAAAATATTAGCTATACAAATATAAGATTTATATCTCTTAAAGATCTGTATCTTTAAATATAAGATCTATATCTCTTATTGAGAGATATATAAATATGTGTAATAAATATAAGATCTATATATAAGTCTATAAATATATTTATATAATCTATAAATATAACAAATGTATACACATATTAAATAGATGTGTAAATATATTTATATAGAAATATATAGAAATATAAGATCTATATTCCTTAGAAAGATCTATATCTCTAAATATAAGATCTTTATCTCTTATCAAGAGATATATGTATGAATATATAATAAATATAAGATCTATATGTATAAATATATAAATTTAATAAATGTAAATGTATTAGATAAATACATAAAAATAGATTTGTATACAAATATAAGACATAGAAATATAAGCTCTATATGTCTTAGATCTATATCTCTAAAATAAACAGAAGTCAAGTTTGGCAGATATGACAGGCACAAAGCATATTCTTTTAGCTCCTGTGAGGAAAACTGTCAATTTGTTCTAGAAGCACAATAATTAAAGGGTGATGTTCACTAAGTGGGCATAAGGGTTTATTGCAGTTCTGTCCAAATCCCTGGCACACCTGAATGTTGGTGTTCAGAGTAGAGCACGGGGGAGAGGGAATTTCTGCTGTTGGAGGGGAGCCCGTGGGCTGTAACCCACCTCGCCCCAGCCCCTCCCTCAGTGCCTTTTCTCCACTGCTGGCTCTTAATCAAGGAGCGTGCCCACTGTTCTGCTAGTCGAGGGGAGGGCAGCGGGCCTGTGGGGCACCAGAGCAGTCTGCTCAGAGCCCTGGATGGGGCTTGGCTGTGTCTGCAGGAACCACAGACACTAATGGTGAGGTGTGGGGAGGGCGGTGGCAGGGCTGTGTGATGGAGGCTGCAGAGAGGAAGGGCACAGTTCAGACAGCTGGGTAAGTCCTGGCTGTGTGACCCAAGGCAAGTGTCTTAACTACTCTGTGCGGCAGTTTCGATACTAGAAAACGAGGATCATAACCTATTGATAGTTAAGGGTTATTGAGAAGCTGAACTATAATAAAACTCATCCAGTGCCCGGAGCAGTGTCTGGCTTGGGCAGTAGTCCTCCAGGGCGGTCTGCTGCTTTTATTAACTTTGTGGAAAGAGCAGTGCTCTCTGAGTTGACAGACCTGGGGCAAGCCCTGTTTTGGTCACTCGGCAAGACCCTCTCTGTGCCTTGGTCTCCTTATCCGTAAACCATGGAAGGTAAGGAGGCCTCTCTTATGGGACAATTAGGAAGATTAAATGGGACGCTTTGTAGAAAGCATCTATATCTTCTAATTCCTTGTCATTTCCTTCCTTCTCTCCATGTCTTCTACAACTTAAGAAAATTTGCTCTTTTAGCAGGTCCTTCTTTGCGTCCGATCTTGAGCTTTTAGGCAGCCATCTACCAGGTTTGCTGACAGTTGTTGATCAACTCTGGGCCTGCTCTATGGCTCCCATGGCCCCTGAGCCGTGGAATAGGGAGAAGAGAGGTGTCAGGCTCTGTTCTTGTCCCCAAGAAGTGCCCAGAGGGTTGCCAGATAAAGTACAGGATGCCAGTTAAGTTTGAACTTCAGATACTCAGCAAATACATTTTTTAAAATTTCACTGTGCCCCAAACATTGTTTGGGAGGTACATATACTAACAAACCATTCATTGTTTATCTGAATTAAAATGTAACCAGGGTCCTGAATTTTTATTCGCTAAATCTGGCAACTCACAGGGTAGCCAAAAAAAAAGAAAAAAGAATTTGAGTCCAAATGTTACTGATTTTTTGCATATATATAAAACACGCACACTGTATACAATTCTGCAGGTGTAATAAACCATAATGAAAAAGAAAAAAAAATCTAGCAACTCAGTGGCCCCTACTGCTCCATGAAAATGCCAAATTGGGGTCACTGCCCATTGGTTTGGGGGATTCCCTCTGAGATTGCTGGTGCCCAGGATCTGGCTCTGCCCTCTCTCTTCCTTGGTCATGGGGTCCTGGGCAAGTCCTCCCTTCCCCTGTCCTGTGTCTTGGTTCCTCCTGGGCACTGGCTTATCTCTCCGTGGTCTTTTCTGGTTCCCTTCCTTTGACTTCAGACTTGGTAGAAGCCAGGCAAACCAGGCATCCTGGTATGATATAGACACCATTACCCGTAGCTTGATTACATTTTTCTCTTCTCGAACACTTGTTCTGGCTTTACATAGACTCAATCCAAGTGCCCCTGACCTGCCCTTTCAGTCCCAATTCTCAGCACTTGTAAGAAAAAGTCTCCCTGTAACACAGCCCATTCCCCAGGCTGAGTCTCTAAAGGGCATTTTGAAGCCCTTTTAATTTCCAATCCATTAAAAAAATAAACCTTTGGAGGGTTTGCTTCCTACATAGAGGCATGCTTCTCAGCGCGACAGCTGTCAAACTGAAAAGCATTCCATGAATTCTCCAAGTAATTTAAAAGTTGCTCCAACTGAAATATGGGGTGATACCTACTCGGCTGAAATGGTGCCATTTGTACCTGGGTAATTCAGTTCACTTGTTTTGTTTTTGTTTGTGTTTTTGTTTTTTTCAGGGAATTACTTTCATGAGGAGGAGGACGTTTCACTCAGCTACAACGTGGGTGTTCGAATCGAATGTGTGACTCTATTTCTAATCCGTTCTACCTTTCACGGCACCTCTGGGAAGGGTGATCTCTTAAAGCATCGCTTGTCTTTGGCAGTAATTACTTTTGGATGTGAGCAAAAAGTCCATTTGGGGGCTCTGCTCTGTGACATCTGTGTGTATATATATAAAATCCTTTCAAGAGCTAAGCCTCCCACTCACACGTGAGTTTCCTTCTCTTGAGAGATTAAAATACCACAGCCACTATTTGTTTGGAGCAAACAGAGTGCCGTGAAGTCCTGTAATAGTTCCTTATAGGAACCGGAGCCACAGATTTTCTTACTAATCTTGCGAATGCCTTAGAAGCTACCTGGTGCCTCCCAAACGCATAGGCTTCACTTGATGCAATTTCTCAGCCGTTTCTCCTGCTGCCTCATGTGATGGCTCGGCCAGCTTTATTCTCCTCCCTTCCCTCTCTCTTATCTCTCCCGCCTCCTCCCTCTTTCCCTCTCCTCCTTTCTTCCTTCACAGATGCCAACTTTTCAGTCACAATCAGCGGGCCGATGTCTGCCATTGGGAAACCTTGCTTCCATTTTTCCCCCCAGAAAAATGGAACCGGTTTCTTTTAACCAGTGCAAGGCTCTCCTCTCTAAAAGGTTTTTATTATTGAGTGCCCGGGGTCCTTAGTTTCAGACATTTATCTTCCAGCTAAGCAGGAACAAAAGAGAGAGGCAGCCTCCTGCACCTTCTGCACCCCGAGTTTCTGAGTAATCACCCAGCAGTTAAATTGAAGGGGCCACGACATCTTCTTCATTGTGTCACTTTGGGCTTTCTTGTTAATTTATGAGCTTCAACTGTCAAAATAGTTTGTGCAACGGACCCTAAAAATGGTGATGGATCATATCAATCAATCGGGTTTTATAGCCTGGTTTCCCTCGCAGCAGGCCTGCCTGCTGTATACAGCACATTAAGAGAAAAACCGCATACACAGTAGAGGTGCCCCAAGTGATTACGTAATACCCCCCACATGCATGCCTTCCTGGAGGGCTCTAGGATGCTTAATGCACTGATAACATTTCGCATCCCCCCTCCCCTGGGTCCTCATGATGAGAGCCGGAAGTTCTTGGACCCGTTGGGAGGGAGGTCCTTATTCTGGAGGACCCCGTTATTTCAAGCTTACCGTCTCCCATCGCTATTATAACCGGGTCGTCTGAGGTGGCGCCTTCAGGGGTGCCAAAGACAAGCATGTGCTGATGAGGTACGGAGGATGGAGGCAAAATTCAGCTCCAGTGAGACAGAAGTTTAAAACAAAATCGTTGTGACTGTGGAGTCTAAGTAGGTACTCAGTCATTTATGAAACCTGTCTGCAGACTTGAGGTGCCTTCAGATCCTAGTCTACTTTCCTGAGTAAGTTTGTCGGAGGTGAGCACTTGATAATGTGAACTTGGTGTGTTTCTTCTGGATTATTATGCAGATCTTTTTCATTGTGCCCCCCCCCCCCCCCGCCCCGCACAGCTGCTCTGGAGGCATATGGTATTTCCCGGGGCTAGGGGTTGAGTGGGCGCTGCAGCTGCAGGCCTACACCACAGCCATGGCAACACCGGGGCCTTAACCCACTGAGCAAGGCCAGGGACAGAACCTGCATCCTCACAGAGACAATGTCAAATGTCAAATACTTAACCCGCTGAGCCACAAAAGAAACTCCTTTTTTCACCTTTTTTCCCCCTTGTTTCAAACCACTAATAAAAGTTCATTATTGAAAAACTTGAAAAATACAGAGAAGTATGGAAGAGAAAAAACACCTTATCTTCCAACCAGGGCCAACCTCTGTTAGCATGTGTTTTATTTTCTGCCTTTGGTGCACGTAATTTTACATATTCGACATAATCTATCTATACAGTTTTGTCTCTTGCTTTTTAAAACAATTCTCTAAGCATTCTATTTTTTGTGTGTTTGATCCCAGAGTCGGTATGTACCATAGTTCATTTAGTCAGTTCTTTTGTGGTGAGTGTTTTAATAGTTTATCATGTTTTGTCATCAGCTGGAGGGGCCGGGCTGAGAGGCTTTCGGAAACCATTCCAGAATGAATGACCAGCGGAGCTGGACACTTTCTAGTCTCCAAATATCTTCTCTTATTCCAAAAAGAGTATGAAGGCCCCGTGCCCTCTGGATATGAACTCTCACTAGGGTGCCCTTCCCTAGACTTCTCTACAGAGCTGATGAACTCCTATTCATCCTTCAAGACCTGGCTAAAGCAGCCCTTCCTCTGCGAGTTCATGATTCTCGCTCTCCATGGAGTTGGCCCCACCCTTCTTTGTGTTGGCCTCCATGTTAGCCCATCAGAGGGCTCGCAGAATTGTATGCAGCTGTCTCTCTGGCCTCCCTCTGTTGGTCTGGAGATGCACAGTGCAAGCTAAGTCGTCGGCCTTTCTGATCCTGCCCAGGAACACCTGGCTCGCCTGGATCTTCCTGAGCTGTACCTGACATGCTCACAGCCGTGTAGAGGGACAGCTCTGGTGTTTAAAGGACTGAAAGGAAACAACACTAAAAAAACCCCCACAAAACCCCAAAAATGCCCCAACCCCCCCCCCCACTTCAAGTTCCTAGGATTCTTCCTTGATTTACACTTTGGGCACAAAGACGTTTTCCCCAGATGTCGCCGTTGTTGACAGCTGCTGTCACAGTTCATGCTGGCATTTGCACCAAAACCTTCTAATTTGATATTTCTCTGGTGAATGTAATGAGTATGAAAAAGTGTCATTTAGAGCTAGTTTTCTCTTTGTGCTTTAAAAAATGAAATGCACGTAGTTATCTGTAAATGAGATAATTATCTCCTTACTTTGCTAAAGGCTGCTACTAGTGATTTTTTAGCTTGTTTCACTTAACGAAAGCTTTACAAAATGGGGAGTTCAGAGCTGTTAATAGACTTGTTGTAATAGGCTCTGAGAAAAGGGGGAAAAAACCCCAGGGTTCCAAACTTGTCACCGGAATAGCCTGATGAAATGGCTGGCAGCTCAGCCATACATTTAAGTCTTGGTTGCACTTAGAGCAAATGTAATAATAGCTGCAACCAATATTTTTAATATTACTGATCTTTCAGCAATAATTACCTAGAACTTTTAATGTCTGCAATTAGAACGCTAGCAATTCAGTGGTACAGACCAGTGGTAAACTGCATGAAATTGGATACTTACTGTAATTGGTAATTAATCACTTTTCATTACCAGGAAGGGATGTTGTAGTTATTCTGAATAGATACATCATGCTAATTACAGGAAAACACAAACCTACATGTTTGAATTTAGAGCTTTTAGGAAAACAAGCAACTCATGTCAACATTCTATAGCTGAGAGATTAGCCCACCCAATTAAACCATGAGGAGGGGGCCATCTGTATTTTGACAAGAACCCATCAGGCAAGAGGTGCCCATTTCCTGAGGGTCTTGATGACATTTCCATTCATTTCTGTGGGTAATTAAAATTCTCGTCCTTTATGCAGATTTAGAAATGGTTCCAAATAAATGTTTACATGTGCCGGTCGCCCTGGGTGAGCTCACACAGTAGTAAGGCTCATCTTCTGTGTCATTGGCACAAATGCAGCTCCTGCCTAGACCTGTCTGTCAAGGCCAGTCTCCCCTGGGGCGCCCACCAGCATCACGTCCATTTCTGCAGGCATCTTCATCTGCTTCTTAGGTGCCTGTTCTGTGCATGGAACCATCAGTTCCCCAGACTTGAGACTTCAGTTATTTTTCTGGTCTTCCCACTGCTTTGTGCCAAACCCACCTCATCTGTGGTCAGACCAGTCCCATCTACCTTCCTGGTCTCTGCTGCCTCTGCAGCTGCAATCCCCCTCCCCTCCTCATTCTCACTGCTGCTGCTCATTCGAGAGGCTCCTTATTATCTTTCAAGACTGCATCCACAGGCTCAGTGAGTTAAGGATCCGGCATTGCTCTGAGCTGTGGTGTAGGTCACAGGTTGCCAGGCTAGAGAACCTCCACATGCCGAGAATGCAGCCCTAAAAAGCAAAAAAAAAAAAAGACCACATCCCTGTAGTTCCCGTTATGGCTCAGCAGAAATGAATCTGAATCTGACTAGCATCCATGAGGACGCAGGTTTGATCCCTGGCCTCGCTCACTGGGTTAAGGATCCACGTTGCCGTGAGCTGTGATGTAGTTTGCAGACGTGGCTCAAATCCTCCGTTGCTGTGGCTGTTGTGTAGGCCAGCGGCTAAAGCTCTGATTTCGAACCCTAGCCTGGGACCCTCCATGTGCTGTGTATACCCCTAAAAATACAAAAAAAAAAAAAAGGAGAGAATTAATGCAAAAATTTTAATCCATGACTAGGGCCCCGATCCCCATTACTCTAGCCCTGACAGGCAGTAACATAGAACATGCCTTCCATAGGTAATGAAAGGTGGACCCTGGGGACAAGCTAAGCTGCTTCACCAGTGTCCTGGCCCAAAAGCCTATCCCCAGGGTGGAGTCACGGGAGAGGGGGTGGAGTCACGGGAGAGGGGGTGGAGTCACGGGAGAGGGGTGGAGTCACGGGAGAGGGGGTGGAGTCACGGGAGAGGGGTGGAGTCATGGGAGAGGGGGTGGAGTCACAGTCACTCCCATCTGCCTTGGTCACCTTCACACTTGTATCTGGAAGCCCAGCTCCAGGTGGAGGGTGGGAAGTAAGAGCTTGTTGGAAGCGTGAACATCCTGTGTTCTTGTGTTCTTCTTAGACAGCGAGGGAGGAATAAAGCATTGACTGCTTTCTTCTATGAATATTAATATCCATTAATTGGTCATCAATCACTTTTCATTATCAGGAAGGGATATATGCCTGTTCTCTCCTGGCCAAAGCTGCTCATGCCCTACCAATAATGTCATTACAAAATTGGACCACAATAGAGAAGTGGGTCCTCTATAAAGAAACCACTTACAGGCAAAATGGTGGGTGCAGGAGCCAAGAAACCCACTGGGCCCACACCGCTCACAACAGTCTTTGGAACCTCTTAACCTGTTCTCCCATCTCAAGAAGCTTTCAAAGGTGGCTCTGAGCCATGGTGGTTCCAGCTCTGCTCTGGTTACCAACTTCCACACACTGGCCTTAGTTGAGTTTCAGAGGATCCCTTCCCTTTCTCTTGGCAGTAGAAAAATACTTCCTCACAGGCATGTGAGCAGAAAGAGTGGAAGCCTGATTTCCAAGCAGCTGGTGGTGGACCTGGCTGCCCTATGACTTCGATAATGGGAACCTCACCATTTCCGCCCAGGGGGCCAGTCGCCTTCCCTGACAGGCTCATCAGTGTCACACTGGAACCAAGTTAATATACAGCTAGAATTTTTAAAATTAGACACGAGGGAGTTTCTCCCGTGGTGTAGCAGGTTAAGGATCTGGTGTCAGCTCTGCAGTGGCTCGGGTTGCTGCTGAGGCTTGGGTTTGATTCCCGGCCCAGCGTAGCGGGTTATGGATCCAGTGTTGCCAGAGCTGGATCCATGGGTGTGGCCAAAAAGGGAAAAAAAATTCGACATGAAATGAATAGCCATCCTGGTAAAGCATAAACTTCTTCCCTTTGCTCCTCAACACAACCCATTACATGGAGCTTCTTTAGCTCAGTTTCATTTTGTTCCCTATTCCATCCTCGCCAGAGTCCCGGAATTGGTGCCTCACCCAACAGCACAATTTCAGCCGTGGACTCTCTCCTCTGCCTTTGTCACAGAGCTGAGTAATGATGTGACAACATGTGATTGGGCGATTGATGTCAAATGTTAGCAGCAACATTCATTTTCCCCTGAAATGGACAAAGAAGAGTATTAGTCATTTAGAAATTCCGTCTGGGAGCTACACCTCACGAGTGATATTCCGAAATTGAATTGGTCTGAAATTTAAAGTGGCTTTTAAGTTCTTCTCCTTTGATTTTTCCTCAGGTCACGCAGAGCTGTGAGAGGCCGAGGGAGCAAGTTAGTGATGGGAACTGCACATGTCATTTGTTAGCTCCCTGACTCCTCCGCAGAAATCCATTCCTCCAGTGACAGGACGTTCCTGAGGCCTAGGGTCCCCTGGAGAAAAATCCTGGGCTTGGGAGGTGGGCAGATCTGGGCTTCCGGCGTGGCCTCAGCCCTGCTTCCTCTGGAAGCTTCTGTTTCCCCATTTGTGAAACAGGCTTAATGAGAATGCTTCTTGTCATCCTCATGAAATAAGACGGTAAGATTTAGAGGGGTGAGTAAGGGGCCCCATGCAGGGTGAGTGAGGGCCTAACTAAAATTTCCTGACACAGAGTCCCCAGCGAGATCTGGTCCCGTCCTCCAGGAGGGCACTGGGCTTTCCACGTACACTCCAGGCAGAGAGTCGCTGTCCCTCCAGCAATGACCAACCAACGTGTGTCTGCGCAGGACTTGGGTTCAGAGCTGCACCCCCCCCTCCCCAAGGATCCTCCAAACGTCCTTCCCTTGGAAGCCCAAATGGCCCTGGATGAGGGCTTAAAATTCCCGCTCTTCATGATCAGCATTTTTCAAGAAAAAGAACTGTGCAGCAGCCTGTGGTCGTTATTTAAATGTGGGAAGGGCCTGGCTCGTGCAGAGCCCTCTACACGCCGGAGTCACTGATATCATTGTTAGAAATGGCTTCCACCTACGGCTCTGATTCATGGCCTGGTTAGGATTGTGATTCATAGCCTGCCGAGAAGAGAAGCGGGTGGAGGCGGCGGTGTTACCTCGAAGCAGGGCCTAGGAGCAGGAGCTCCAATGGGATGCAGGCAGATATGCTAATGAGGTCAATGCACGTTACATTAAAAAATCCAAACCTCATTTGCAAGGGAATGCTAATGAGGAGGAAAAGCTCAAAGCTCGGCTCAGCCTGGACTGGAATCACTGGCGGGACTAGTTCTTGCTCAGTTAAGTAACATAATTTGTTCAATTTGTTTTATGTCAGTAAGTGAAGAACCTTTTACTCACTTTGATTCATGGAAGGAGGTTAGACAATGGTACAGTAGAGAGGAAATTAACATTTAACCTGCCCGGCTGGGTTTTCTAACGGATGTCTCAATGTGACTGTGGCAGAGTGCGTAAATTCTCCCGATAAACCCGAATGAAACTGCAGCTATTTAAATCCCAAGGAAAACCTGGACGTCAGATATTAGACTCTAAAGAGAGACCAGTGGGTGTTGGCTCAAGAATTGGAAGACTCGAATTCTAGCCTCATCAGTTCCTTGTTACATAACTTTGAGTCATAAACTAATCAGGCCTCAATTCTTGCATCCGTACGATGGAGTTAATGCACAAAGATGTTGTGAGTTCATAAACTGTAATGTACCCATATGTCAATGGATTGATCTCACAACTATTTATGGAGCATCTGTTATGTACTGGGCACCGTGCTAGTTGCTGGAGTGGTGAACAGAATTTCAGGGCCCTCAACCTAAAGGAAATTACAGTCTGGCATCCTGTGACATGTTTTATTGTGAAGAATTTCTGTTGTGGCTCAGTGGGTTGAGAACCTGACATAGTGTGTGTGAGGATGTGGGTTCAATCCCTGGCCTGGCTTAGTAGGTTAAGGATCTGGTGTTGCTGCCAGCTGTGGCATAGGCCTACAGCTGCAGCTCTGATTTGACCCCCTAGCCTGGGAATCCTTGTATACCACAGGTGCAGCCCTAAATAGGAAAAAAAAAAAAGATTTTTTTATTATGAAAAATTTTAAACTTTCATGAGAGTGGGCAGAATATTATAATGAATGTCATCTACCCATTACTCAGGTTCAAGCATGAACAAGATTTTGCCACATTTGCTTTGCCTATCTCCCATGTTCTTTGCTGAATGATTTTAAAACAAATCACAGACATTGTGTTGCTTTTCTACTGCTGTGCAAGTTACCACAGATTCAGCTGCTGAAATAACACTCATTTGTTTTCTCACAGTTTCTGTGGTTTAGGAACCTGGGCACAACTTACCTTGATCCTCTGCTCAGTCTCACCCAGCTGCAATCTGGTGTCAGCCAGGGCCGGGGTTATTGGCAGAATTCAATTCCTTGTGGTTGTAGGACTGAGGTCCTTCGCTCTTAGAGACAGTACCTGCGTAGGCAGCTCCCAGCATCACTGTTGGCTTTTCCTTTGAGGCCAGCAGGAGAATCTATTTGATATTTCACCCTCAGCTTTTATTCAAGGATTCGCTTGATTAGGTCAGGCCCATCCAGGGTAATTTTCCTCTTGATTAACTCAAAGTCCGCTGATTAGCAACCTATCATGGGATGCTGTGCCATCGCATTCTCAGGTTTTGCCCCCACTCATGGGGTGGGCATTATTCACGGTAGATGCACCAGGGAGTGTGAACCTGGGGTGCATTTTAGAGTTTTGCCTGCCATGGACCTCTTATCCTTACCATCTTAAATATGCATTCCTAGAAATTATGGGCACTTTTGGGCATAACTAAAATTTTATGTTACTCTTGGATCTGGGTTGTTATGTTAGTCAGCTTAGGACGTGTTGTACTGTCATAACAAATCACCCCCCAAACCTCAGTGACTTCCAGCCACAGAGGTTTCTTCCTTGGCTCATGTTCCGCCTCCATCATGAATTGGCTTCAGCTTTCTATCCCAAGGCCCTCTTTGAAGGAAGGGCCCATTTCTGGGAAGAGGTGGAGGGACGTGCAAAGGCTTGTCAAGCGTCAGCTGGGAAGTGTCCGTGTTGCTGTTTCTTGCCCCTCCTTTGCTTGTCCTGCTCTCCAGGGGCTGGCAGTGCCATCCTTCCCCTTTGGAAGGGGTTGGCTGAGTGTATGTTTTAAAGCAGAAAACAGATCTCCCAGGTGCCTCTTAAGTACCTTTTATTCTTGAATCGACTCACTCCCACCCCTTTTCCCCAGAAGTTATTGACCCATTGGAGACGACAATCAGTTCTATCAAATGTTCTACATTCTGAATTTGTCTGTTGGCTTCCTCGTGGTGTCATTTCATGTGTGTCTTTCTGTCCTATGTTTCCTGTGAGCGACAAGCTAGGTCGAATGAACATTTGCGGGGCAGGACTACCTCACAGCGGGTATTTGATACCTCATATTTTATACCACCAGGATGTTAGGGAGTCTGCATCTAATAATGAAGAAGATGACAATAGCAATGACCAGCCCCCATGAATTACGGCCACCATTCATGGGCCACTAAATATATGTCAGGCCCCACTCGAGGCGCATGATTTTCGTCATCTCAGTTACTTTTCACTAAACTCTAAAGCGGCGGATGGTCTTATCCTCATTTTACAGCTGAGGAGACGAGGCCTCAGAAGTGTCTTAATCAAGTTCACACAATTAGGGCTGTTGATCTGGGAGATGAAGGAACTCCGATCTTTTTAGTTCAGAAACTGACGCCCTCATTATCTTCGTCCCTTGAACAGTCCTTTACAGTTTGCAGAACCCTTCACAAGCCATTGATTTCTCTGTGGAGAGCTATAGCAGCCCCGCGAAGGAGAACGGCGCTGATGGCCCTGTTGTGCAGATGCTCTGAGTGGGTCCGGCCTGCAGGCTGGGGAGGCAGGATATGGGTGCAGTGACTCTGCAGAGGAGCCCACCAGAGCACAGAGATTTGGCCAGTCCTCAGTGTGGCCACCCCCCCCGGCCATCCTTCTCAGTATACATGAGATGCTCAAATTATGATGTTTTATTCTAATGACAAAGAGTATAACAAGCACAGGAAATGGCCTGGCATTAATCTCCACTCCATCTTGTGGCAGTGACTGCAATGAAAATGAGAAATAGTTTAAGCTTAACCCATTCTCATTACAATCATAATTACATTTTGTGGTCATTCTTAGTTTCTAGCAGAACCCAACTGCTCTCCATGTCAATTTGAAAGATACAGACAGCCTTTAATTTTTCTCCAGCATTCATCTGCCCAGCCATCTGCTGAGGACTGATCCTTGGGAAGCTGAAAATTAGGCTTAAGGAACTTATCTGTTTTATGTTTTAAATGGTTTGGCACAGACCTGCTAAACATCTGGATAAATGCAATTTACATGCATGTGCCTCAAAAAACATTGAGTCAGGCAACCGATTTATCTTTCTAATAATATACTTACTAGAATACTCAGATTTGGGCCCTGATTATTCAGTTAATGGCACTGAGGGCTAACCAAGGAGCATGCTGGGTGGCATGAGAGGCCAGGCTGGGGATCAAAATTTGCCCAGGATAACCCTCCAGTTCTCAAGCCATCACTGGAGGACTGAATGGCTATATCCCTATAGACATGGTGAATTGATGACACTTTCCAAAATAACTGCATAGCACATAGCTCTGCAAAATTCGGTTGTGGCTGTTGTATAACAAAGCCATTTTCCAACGAGTATCTTTCCCAATGGTTCATTCATTTGGGGGTTCGTGTTAATTGAGCACCTGTGTTATGCTGGGTGTTGGCCAGGAGCTGGGGATACAAAGACAAATGCTTTCAGGGGGGGTCTGTGTTCTGAGAATCCTTCAGAGTGTGCCACATAGCACAGAAGGCTTGAGGGTACAGAGAAGCACCCCAATCTCTATCTGCCACCTGGAGTGGAGGATGGATAAGGAAGGCCCTGCAGCCTCTCTGTATCCCAGCCTGGCCTTGACTCCACAACAGTGGGAAAATTACCCAGCATCTCTGGACCTCAGCTTTTCCACCTTGAAAGCATCTACCCGGGGCTGTGGAGAACTAAAGTAGGCCATGTCATTCAAGTGATTAGTAGAGGGCCTGGCATTTACTGGGCAACTAAGAGCTCACTAAGTGGTGGGCAGGGCTTTGTTAGGGATAGGAAGTGCCTTCCAGGGTGAGGGCTGAACCTGTGCTAAGACCCAGCGCTGTGAGAGAGCATTGAGCATGGCTGGACCGTAGAGGAGGAGGGAGTGCCAGCAGAGGCCAGATTCTGCAGCCGCCTGTGGACCAGGCGAAGGGTGTCGGGTATTGCCCCAATGCCCGGGGGGCCCTGACAGCAAGGGAGATGGTGGAGAGGGGGATGAGCATATAGGCATTTTAGAAACGTCCTTCTGGCTACATGGTAGAGAATGAACCCCTCAAACTCGGGGCAGGACTGGGGCAGGGGGGGTTGACAGCAATTCCAAAGGGGACCTTGATGGTTATACGTTTCAATGGATTCTGTTTTCTCACAGATGATGCTTTACACAGATTTCTTTAAGGAAACTTTTGGAGAATTTATTTTATTATTTATTTATTTTTCTTTTTAGAGCCACACCCACGGCATATGAAAGTTCCCAGGCTAAGGGTTGAATCAGAACTGCAGCTACTGGCCTACACCACTGACCCACTGAGCGAGGCCAGGGATTGAACCCACATCTTCATGGATACTAGTCAGGTTCTTAATCCCCTGAGCCACAACAGACACTCTGAGCATTTAGTTTATTGGACTGAACTATTTCAAAGAGCCTCCCGCACAGCCCAGGGGACAAAGATTTAGGATGCACTTTGGGTGAGGCAAGGAGCATGGTGCCATGGAGCTTGGCCACTGGGGGGCTTGCATTCGGAGTCCTGGGATAGGAAGGTCCCTCCCACCTCCTCTGTAGAGCCCTGGCCCTGCCAAGGTAAATGCAAGGTGGTATTGGCAGAGGGGTGAAGCTATGGACCTGTGCTAACCAGCCATGTGTTCTGAGGGCAGAAACAGAAAGCTGTGGAAAAGTGTCTGGAGTGGTGGGTTTCCTAGCTCATTCTCCTGGTATCTCTTTCTGACTCATGGACTGACTTTCCCCCATGGTTCAGCATCTGGCAAGTCAACAGGAGTGTATGTAGTACCGCCTGGCCAGGCTGCTCCAGAGAGCATCCTGTTGTATTTTGGATTTGGTTTGATCATTATACAACTACAGATGTGATAAATTCATTTGAGTAAAAAAAAAAAAAAGTAATGTGCAGCCTCATAACATTGTTTAAAAATAAATTCACAGATACAAGCAGGGCAATTGGCAAAGTAGATGAAAACTGAAAGGGAAAACACTGTGATAAAATTGGACAAGTAAATTAGACATTTGCCATTAGACCTGCCAGGAAATAAGACCGGCCCTAATTGATGCAGCAGATCTTAGCACGAACCCACAGACGCATGCAGAGGCCGGCCCCCTGCTCATCCAGCTGTCCCTTGCCTCAGTCCTGAGTCATCGTCAGCTGGCCCTGAGCTGTGGCCTCGGCTTTGGCAGCTCATAATAGGGAGTGGAATTAGATCTGACCTTTACAATTGTGGCCTTTTTCTAATTATTAAATTTAAAAATGGTTAAATCTCAAATGAGCTGAAATCTTTTGTACAAAGAACCCGTCTATCATTGCTTTCGTCCATGAAATATATTTAACCTCAACCACATAATTAACGCCAGTGAATCCACCAGGCGGGTTGGGTTTATTATGCTCGTGGAGAGCTCAGCCATTCTCCTCTGAAAAGGACAGGGCTGGTTCCCTCACAGGCATCGTTTCGGAGTTTCTTGGCAGAAGCTATAGGTGGGAAGTTGAATCTTTCCACTTTGCCTCCTTGCGTCCCCTCCACAATCCAGGTGGAGAAGAAAGTTCTTTCGCAGTTAGAGAGAAATGCCCAACAAAGGACAATCGGCCAGGTTGGCAGCACATCCTGGAGGAGGATGTGTGTCAGGGGCAGGAGGAGCCAGGTCAGCTTCACGAGGCCCTCAGGTGAAGGCCCAGCCTCGGATATCCAGCTGCAGTTTGCAAGCAGGCAGAGAACAGGTGCAAAGCTGCTGGCATCTAAAGCAGAGATTCTCAGTATGATTCTGAGAATCTAGTTTGCCCAGAAACTGAAAGAGCACTGGCTTGAGAGGCCAATAAACTTGAGTTAGGATTTGCATCTTTGCTGTGTATTTGGTGTTTGAATTTGACGAGTCATTAAACCATTCTGAGCCTCATTTTTCATGTTTCTGAAATAAAGTTTCAAAAAATAAGTATCTCGCAGAGTTATTATGGTTTGAAATGGGCTAATGTATGTCAGGTTCTTAGCACAGAGCTTGGCACATAGACATCAGTGACCTACCATTCTTCTTTTTCTTTTATTCCTCCTCTTTCTTCTTTTTTTTTTTCCTCCTGGAAAATGGGTTGGACAAACTGAAAATAGGCAATTAAAAGTTGTGTGTACTGGAAGGGGGGGGTGGGAAGTGCCTGCCCTATCAAACAACAGGATTTCACACAGCTCTAGTCATTGTGATAGTGTGGTATGGTCCAACCACAGACAACCATCTGATGGAACTGAACGGAAAGGCTGGACGCAGACACTGCAGACCATTAAGGGGAAACATGGACCAGTCAGTTAAAAAGGGCTTGGAGCACTGGTTAACCACACGGGAGAAATGAAATGGGATCCCTGCCTCACACCATACACAAAATCAATCCCAGATGGATTAAATGTGAAAGGCAACACGTGAACATTTTAAGAAGAAAATAGAGGAGATTTTTTTATGGCCTCAAGGTAGGGCAGGGTTTCTTAAGCAAAATACAGAAAAGTTGTACATTTTTCAATTTTTTTTGTAGAGTTTGTATAAGTTGTTTGCATAATTTAGAGATTAAGCCTTTGTCAGTTGCAGCTTTTGAAACTATTTTTTTTCTGTTAAAGACCTAAATAAACATTTTTCCAAAGAGGATATATAGATGGCCAAAAAGCACATGAAAAAAAATGCTCAACATCACTGATTATTAGAGAAATGAAAAATCAAAACTACTCTGAGATACCACCTCACACCAGTCAGAATGCCCATCCCTTTTTTTTTTTTTTTTTTTTTTTTAGGGCTGTACCCATAGCATGTGGAGGTTCACAGGCTAGGAGTGAAATTGGAGCTGTAGCTGCTGGCCTACACCACAGTCACAGCAATGCCAGATCCGAGCTGCATCTGTGACCTATACCACAGCTCACAGCAATCCTGGATCCTTAACCCACTGAGCTAGGCCAGAAATTAAACCTGCATCCTCATGGATTCTAGTCAGATTCATTTCCTCTGAGCCACGATGGGAACTCCCAGAATGGCCATCATTAATAAGTCCACAAATAACAAATGCTGGAGAGGGTGTGGAGAAAAGGGAACCCTCCTACACTGTTGGTAGGAATGTAAATTGGCACAACCATTATGGAAAACAGTATGGAGGTACCTCAGAAAACTAAATGTAGAACTACCATATGACCCAACAGTCCCACTCTTGGGCATATATCTGGGCAAAGCTTTCCTTAAAAAAGACACATGCACCTGTATGTTCATTGCAGCACTATTCACAGTAACCAAAACATGGAAAAAACCTAAATGTCTATTGACAGATGATTGGATTAGGAATGTGTGGTATATATACACAATGGAATACTACTCAGCCATAAAAAAGAACAAAATAATGCTATTTGCAGCAACATGGATGGAACTGGAGACTCTCATACTAAGTGAAAGAAAGAGAAAGACCAATACCATATGATATCACTTATATCTGGAATCTAATATAAGGCACAAATGAATCTTTCCATGGAAAAGAAACTCATGGACTTGTAGAAAAGACCTGTGGTTGCTGAGGGGGAGGGGAAGGAGGAGGAGGAAGTGTGATGGACTGGGAATCTGGAATTCATAGATGCAAACTATTGCATTTGGAATGGATAAGCAATGAGATCCTACTGTATAGCACTGGGAACTATATCTAGTTACTTGTGATGCAGCATGATGGAGGATAATGTGAGAAAAAGAATGTATATATATGTGTGTGTGTGTGTGACTGGGTCACTTTGCTGTACAGTAGAAAATAGAACACTGTAAATCAACTATAATAGAAAAAAATCATTAAAAAATACGGAGGAGTTGATAAGTTAGACCATTAAAATTCAGAAC
This sequence comes from Phacochoerus africanus, assembly GCF_016906955.1. NCBI lineage: Eukaryota > Metazoa > Chordata > Mammalia > Artiodactyla > Suidae > Phacochoerus > Phacochoerus africanus. Next base: position 133,172,697 of record NC_062558.1, read on the forward strand.
TTCTTTCAACAAAAACTTGGATAAGAAATTTGTGACACAAATAAGAAAAGATTAGTATCCAGAATATAGACAAATGGGAAATAATCAATAAGAAACAAACAATGGGACAGAAACATGTGCAAAAGACCTTGTTCATACAGACATTGTACGAAATAGTGCAAACATAAGAAAAGATGCTCAACTCCATTTGTAATTAGGAAAATACAAATTAAAACGACAAAGAAACCATGTGATGTAATGGATGTGTTAACTAACCTTTTGTGGTGATCATTTCACAGTATATACAGAAATCCACTCATCACATTTTACACCATAAATTTATACAATGTTTGCTCTATGTCAATTGTAGCTCAAAAAAGCTTGAAAAAATTTTGTCAAACTACCAGCAAGTAACCTACTATGATTAGCCCTGTTTATTCCACACAACAGTCACTGAGTTTTTTATTCTTTTATTTTTTTCCTTGTCTCATCACCATAAGATAACAAAGATATAGCTATATTTAGATACACACATACACACACACACATACACACACAAACCCTACGAAGGCTATCATTTTATTCTCATCAGGTTGATAAAACCTAAGAAATCTAACAATACCACGTGTACATGAGGATGTGGAGAATAGGAACTCTTGCATGTTGCTGGAGAGAGTAAATTGGAAAACCATTTTGGAAAACAACCTGGCATTGTCTTGTAAAGCTAAGTACCCGCAACCCAGCACTCACACTCCTAGGTCTCTACTAGACCTTAGGGAAGCTCTTGTTCATGTGCAGCAGGGGACATGCTCTGTGGGCAAAAGCAAAACGCTGAAAACCACCCAACTGTCCATTGATAAGAGAATGGTCAAATATACAATGAGGAACATACCTATGTGAAAACCCAGGAACTCTGGCTACCCACAAACACCTGTGTGAATCTTAGAACCGTCATGCCAAATGAACGAAGCAACGTGCAGACGATCAGAGAGAGCAAAATGCCATTTTCATAAAACTCGAAAACCCGTCAACACTAAAGAATGTTGTTGAGATGATGGAATGAGAAGCACACAATTCAAGATCCTGGCTACCCCTCTGGCAGAGGCAAGGGGGTGGATTGGGATGGAGCAAACAGGTAACCTTGCCAGGGTTGCTAATGTTCTGTTTCTTGATGTGCGTGTTATAATTATGCTTCACAACTTACACACATATTTCCTATATTCTTCTGTGTATCATGTTTTGCATAATCAAAACTGGAAATAACAGCTGAGTGTGTGGAAGGGCAGAGGGCAGCGAAGAGACCTCCGTGACATGTAAACAAGAGGAGGAGCTCAAGCTGGAGGGAGAGAGAGGTGATGTTTTCAGGCGAGAAGAGCTTGAAAGGGGTTTCCCGCGCGACATCCTGGGAAAGGCTGGGGGACTACACATGGAAACTGTTGCCCTTTAAGCATGGTCACATACAAAAGAGAACTGCCTGGGACTCCTGGGGACGGGAACCAGTTTTGCAGTCTCTTGGGATTTTCCTTCTGATATTAGTTAGTGTTGTATGGTATAGGCTGTTACTAAACTCTTTAACCTAAAAATTAGAGCTGCTGTGATGGGGGAATGTCTGTGAATTCCAGCCTCAATGTCTGTTAGTTCCAGTTAATCTGTTTGTAAGGATGTGGAGTTGTTGGAACCAACATCTGGGAGGTTCTATTTTCTACAGGTTTGGCGACATAGTGGTTTTGAGGCATGAAGGCAGTGAGGGGGGCTAGTCTATTGAAATGGCCATGGTTCTAGAGAATTTTTAATGATGTAAAATGAAAATGTAGGGTATTCTTTTGATTTTAGGGCACGTGTGAAGGTTCTTTGCCCTGTGGGATTAGCACCAGCCCCCCCCCACCCCCCCGGGGGGGGGGGGATGAGATGCCTGTTTCTTCCACTCCCAGCCCTCTGTGTTAAAAATGCCCTTCCCTTCAGTATAGAGGACCTGAAGGGAGGTGGATGGTCCTTTGTTTCAGCAGAAGATGGATTAACCCTCCTGAAAGATGCGCTGACCCGCTGCCAGTCCTGCCTTTTGTGGACCTGATAGGATGTTGCAAAGACCTGGAAATAATGGATCAGTGAAAACATTTGGAGTTTGGTGTGTTGTTTTCTTACTTGTTTATTCAGAAACAAAACAAAACAAAACAAAACCTCACTTAAGGTTCTGTTCCTGGTCATTTAATGAAGATCCCCAGTTTGATCCATTGTCTGTTATGACAAAAGAAGGAGCTGCATGATCAGCAGAAGGCTAGTCTGATTTTCTGCTTATACCAACATAGTTGAAATCACGTCCCTTTTAAAAATGTCATCCTACGGAAATCACCTACAGGGATTGGCAGGAGGAGTTTGCTGCTGCGATTCCAATTTGATCAATGGCAGGGATTTTTTTTCTTACTGTGAAGTTAAAACAGGATTCTGTTCTCGTCCTCTGTCATTTTCTCGTTACCTTCCATATTTAAGGTTGGTTAAATATCTCTGCCCAAAATTGACTGAACAGGACTCAAGGTTTCAACTGCAAAATCTAATTTGATAAGGCATGGCTTCCCTGTGCTTTACAAAGATAGGTTTTTAAAACGTGTATAACATCAGAATATGGAAAGCCTTGGCCACCGCCCCCCCACCCCACCCCCGGGTTCCGGCCATAAAACATTTTATTTTCCCAATGCTTAAAATTCAGAAAAAGTAGGGGGTTCCCACTGTGGCGTAGTAGAAACAAATCCGACTAGTATTCAAGAGGCCTTGGGTTTGATCCCTGGCCTTGCTCAGTGGGTTAAGGATCTGGCATTGCCATGAGCTGTGGTGTAGGTTGCAGACATGGCTTGGATCCTGTGTTGCTGTGGCTGTGGCGTAGGCTGACAGCAGCTGTAGCTCCAATTGGACCCCTAGCCTGGGAACTTCTACATGCCACGGGTGCGGCCCTAAAAAGCAAAAAAAAAAAAAATATATATATATATATATATATATATACAGACATATATACATATATATAATATAATAGAAATATTATATACATACATAAAAAGCAATATATACACATATATATTATATACAACAGAAAACATAGAAAAGGTAACAATTAACATTGTGCTCCTAGTACAAGTGGTGGCTCTAAATAGCTTATGGGCTCTATGTATGTCTAGAAGCAATAACACTGTTATTATTGCATGAAATAAAAGAAAGACCAAGATCTCTTTCCCAGGGGCCGGCAGAAGCGTGGGCAAGACCTACCTTTCTCTCGCTTCACAGTTGGCCTGAGAGCCGGGAGGATGGGCAGAGAAGCCTGGAAAAGCGGTTGGCTTCTAATTGTGTCTTTACAGCCAACTAGGCTACCAAAATGATTGTCTTTTTCTCTCCGAGCCTTACTGACCTGTGGCTAATGAGATTTGTGCTTCGATTAGTTGTAGAACATAAATTAGCGAATCAATGGCAATGGATTCACATTATTTCTCATACATGAGTTCTGCTGCAGTGATCTGTATTGAATATTCAAATCAATTTCGAATACTCCGAATGATTCCGCTAATGTGGTCCACATCTGTAGCCTCCTGGCGGATAAGGGCTGGACTGAGGCCCGGTAGCACTAGCCTCTCGTGGCTTCCGGGCCTCTGCAAACTACCTGGCTTTCTCTTATACATGGTGAGGGGCCAAATAGGGAGAAAGCCGTGTGGGAAAAGCAAGAGAAACTCTCTCGGAGAACGCCTAGCCCGAGATGGGCTTTTTCCAGAAAAGGAACGGGGCTAAATGGACATCAAAAAACAGGGAGCTGGTTTCAGGTTTTTTGATGTGCAAACTTTGCCAAGAGCAAGATTCTGGGTCAGTGTCTTCCCTCTTGAGCACCAGCCAGCATATCTTCACTCTTTGCTGTACTTGTCTCGTCTGTGCAATTAACCGGCATCTTGGCATAAAGTGTGGAAATTTGTACAGTCTTCACGGCATCTGTGGGCTTTATGGTTCAAGTTCTGTTAGTACTGAAGCCACAGAAAATTAAATGTTCCCCAAAGAACTTCCAGATGTGCTTTATTCTAATGGGGTCATTATGCAGTAAATTAAAAAGCAGGGTAAATGGAACTGTAAAATTTAAATTACTCTAAAACCACATCTCTTTGCTTTGAGCATTCATTTGTGGGGTTGCATTTGCAATAAATGTGAATTAGGCAGCTGCAATAACTGTTAATCATATATTTATAAAATAGTAATGAGGAAATGAATAGCAGAGTAAGACAGCTGCACATTTCTCTGATAGTGTGTCAACTGTGAACATAATAAGATGTGGAACATTGTTTGGTGCTGGGCTGATAATACAGCTGAATGTAAGAGATCGCTTCAGCCTCTTAACTTTACATGAAATTATACATAAAATCCATAAAAGCCCATAATAATGCATTATGCCTCTGAATTGTATTCAATATTTTTCTTTGCTTTGATTTTCTGAAATGAGCTCTACTTTCACCAAAGCCATCTTCCAGGCATCAGTGGGGCTTTTGTTTCAGGCGATGTCAGGCATCTAAGGTTTGCAATTGGATTTCAAGAAAGCAGGGCCGGCGCAGGCAAGGAGTTAATGGTGGTGCTTTGTTTTGTTTTCTCGGAGTTGCTGTGCATGGCTGGAGGCACGCCTTGTCTAGGGCGGAGGATGGAGTGTGGACAGGCCTCTCCAGCTGCCCCCTGAGGTCAAGACTGGGCAGAGCACTCACTCCCAGGCCACCAGAGCTCCTGGACTGCAGGTTTGGCCTGGAGAGAACAGGGACCTGGCCTTCAGCCGATGCCCAGACAAACATCACCTTTGGGGCCAAGGCTGGGGGCTCCAGGCAAGTCTAGAAAAGGTGGGGGGACCCCTGGACCTGAGTCTGGGGAGGATGGCTGTCTTGGTGGGTGGGGTGATGCAGGTCACTCAGAAGCCTCCTTCGCCTTGCCTGGCCTGGTGTTTGAATAAACCCCCCTGCAGTGACTGTCTGAAAATTGGGACTTTTCCCTGAGCCCAAAGAGGCAGGGGAGGGGACATGTAGAGCTGACTCTGGCCAGTCTCCTCCAGTCCCTCCATCACTCAGCATGCCTGGAATGAAGCAGGTGCCCCTTCACTGAGCACTCAGGCCTCTGCGTGGCCTGGCCCAACCACATGCCCCACCCCCACATGGCTCCCAGATCTGCCATGGTCTGGAGTTTGGTGGCTTTGAGTATGTAGTTATCTTGTTCTGGAATGTTCTTCCCACCTTCGAAGATTCCAGTTGCTCCTGCACTGCCCTCCCCCATGAAGACTTCCTAGATTTCCGGACCCTTTTCTTATTCCGCTGGTGCTCATTGTACCATGGCCCCTCCCCGTCACAGACCACATCTTGGGGTACTGCAACTTAGTGTCAGGGTCTCCCTCAGACCGAGGGCTCCTTGAGGGGACCCCTAGGTTTGGCGCTCGTTACATCTTGTTTTGCAGAATGAATGCAGAATACGGTCACCCGATGTTGGTGTGGGATTGGCAACAATGGCGTTGGGAGGGGCCAGTGTGAACTCTGTGGGTGGTTCTACAATTAGGCCAGGTCCCCCTTTTCTCAGGGGGGCCCCCGGCTCTTGGAATGAAAGGTGGATGGAAAAGGAGCAGTTCTAATGGAAGGAGTACCCCGCAGATGTTCAAGGCGGGGCGTTTCAAAATAGAATGTCAAGTCTATACCCACACTCCCCATGACTCAGGAGCCTGTAGGACCCTTACTGGATGCAGCGCATTGGAGGAAACTGGAACCCACTGCTCTTTTTGGGAGGAGGGAGGGGAGAGAGACAGAGAAAGAGACAGGGAGAGACACAGAGACCCATATTCACTTCCAAGTATTTCAGTATCAATTTTCTTTAACCAACAATTTTTTATTTTGGTTACAAAAATACTACGTGGTCATTATATACAGAAATGGTACAGCATAAAGAATTTCATAATTTATTTAACCATTCTCTTCTTTGTTTAAAAAAATCCACTGTTTATGTAACCATTCTCTATATGTATATTAACTATTCTCATATTGTTTATTTAATCATTCTTCATTTGTTGAATATTTATGAACTTTGTTTTACTCCTTTAAATAATGTTATTAAAATCCCCCAAATCTTTGCCAATTTCATAAGTACAGTCTGATGCCTCATTGTTATTTCCATTTCACTTTATTTCTAGTAAAGTAGAATTTTCCTCTTTGTTTTTTACTTATTTATGTGTGTTTTTTTCTCTTGCGATGATTAAGTACAGCCTTCATTAGTTGAGGGAACAGTGCCAGCACTGAGTGTTTTATGCGATGCGTTCCTTCATTTAATCTTCATACTAAGCCCATGAACAGACCCTAAGGTCCATGTGAGGCTTGACAAGGCTGAGGGTCCTTCCTGAGATGCATGGCTAGTGGGCACAGGAGCCTGGTGCATTGCAAGGCATCTCCTATCATTTTTCTACTGGGGGCTGACAGCTTTCTCTTTAACTTTGTGGAGCTGTTTGCATATTGAGTGTTTAGTTCATGTTCATGGACCCATAGCACAGTCTTTTAAACAGAGGTGTAGTGTTCCCATAAGAGGAGGGAAAAGGTCTCCCCGCCCCAATCCCTTGCTCTCTCCGATTTCCCTTTGCTCGGAGAGTCACCTCTTAGTGGCTCCACTGCCAGGATTCTTCCGTCTTGTTATCTGATGTCTCCTCCTTTGCAGGGTGGGTGGCAGGATGCCTATGACTTGTCTCGGTCATGTAAGAAAGCTGAGAACTGCCCAGGGTAAGAGATTTAGCAGGGAAGCCAATTAACCGCCCCCCAAAAAACCCTAAAGCAGCATTAACAAAACGAACAGATCAAACCAAGCTAAACAAAAAAAACCCCAATGTGGTGAGTTAGTTGGTTTGGATTTGGGGTAGAATGGCAAAGTAAAATACAGGATGTCCAGATATATGTGAATTTCACATAAATAACCCATCCTAAAATTACTAAAAATAGTAAAAAACCACAAACCCCTAAACTAAAAAATGTCCTATGCATTGTTTAGGATATACTTATCTCCCAAATTATCGTTGTCAGAGATCTCTTGGGAGACCTCCGGTCTTTTTTCAAATATAATTTTATTGGGAAAACTAACATATGTAACAGATAAAAAGGACAGTATAGCAGTACAAATTTATTTTAGAATTGCAAATGAATAATATTTAAAATCAATCAATAAGAACCATAAAACTGTTTTGAATTTGAGTTTATGAGTTACATTTGCAACCTACAGCAGCCTCAGCTCCCATTCAGGTTAGATTATTTTTTTTCACAGCAGTGAATAAATCTTCCTTGCAAGTAGTTTAAAAAAAAAAAAAGATTTACCTTGAGATTTAAGGATACTCATCAATTAAATAGCAATAAAGGAGAAAATTTATTCTGAGACGTGTTCAAAACCAAGCTGCAACCCTAGTTAATGCATTGGAGTGTCTCCACTGCATTCAATTTTGGAAGGTACTATTATGATAAAAACTATGTACAATAAAAGATTAATTTGAATCCAATATTGGAAGACCCTCTGAGCATCCAAAAGAGCCCCAGGTTAGGGCAAAGCTTGGGGTCTCCTGCCCCTGTCCACGGCTCTCAGGACAATAAGAGTGTGTTGTGAGGTTGGGCTGGGCAATGACCAGTCAAAGCTGTTAGTCCTCTTGGCACCAAGAGGCTCTTATTTGCACCTGAGCCCAAGACTTGGTGTGAAAGCCACAGTATTGGCTCCAACTAGGGAGCCACATCTTCCTCCAGGAGCCTATAGGTTCTTGATCATTTTTGTTTTTCCCTTCAGAACAATAATGACTGCCATTTACTGAGCAACTACTAAGTGCTGGGCTCTGTATGGTGGCTTCACATCAGTGGGGATGTACTGTGATGAAATTAAGTACTTACACTGCTCCTAGGCAGAGGAGTGAATGTGGTTGGAAGGAAAAATCTGGAATGCCTGCTGGGATTGCAGTCAAGTCTGAGTGGCCAGACTTCTAGGACAGTGGCCTTTTTTGGTTTTGTTTGTTTTGTTTTTTTAGGGCTGAATCTGAAGCAAATGGTAGTGCCCAGGATAGGGGTTGAATCGGAGCTGCAGCTGCTGGCCTATGCCACAGCCACAACCACTCGGGAGCCACATTTACACCACAGCTCATGGCAAGGCTGGATCCTTAATCCACGAGTGATATTAGGGCTCGAACCCATATCCTCATGGATACTAATGGGGTTCATTACCACTGAGCTGTAATGGGAACCTCCTCACATGGTCTTGGTTCTCAGGCTGGTTCACTGTAAGGTAGAAAATGCTGCCCCGTGGCCGCCCTTCTCTCCCTCTTCCTTCCTCTCCTCTAAGACAAGATATGGCCGAGACAGCACTCATGGAATAGTTGTTGAGGAATGAATGAATGAATGGTGTTGAGGAATGGGTGAATGGTGTAAAACATTAGGCTGCTGGGTGTATGCACACTGCAGTCCAGCTCTGATGGGGCATAATATGCAGAGCAGTAGCTTGGAGAAGGTTGATGTCAGAGGCAACCTCTTCCAAATGAGAGGCTGGCAGGTAACCTTTCTGCCAGTTCAGCTTCCTTGTGTAGAATGGCCATCATTAATAAGTCTACAAATGGGACTTCTGTTGTGGCTTAGTGGGTTATGAATCTGACTACTATCCATAAGGATGCAGGTTCGATCCCTGGCCTCACTCAGTGGGTTAAGGACCCGGCATTGCCGTGAGCTGTGGTGTAGGTTGCAGACATGGCTTGGGTCCTGTGTTGCTGTGGCTGTGGTGTAGGCTGGCACCTATAGCTCCGATTGGACCCCTAGCCTGGGAACTTCAATATGCTGCAGGTGTGACCCTAAAAAGAAAAAAAAAGTCGACAAATAACAAATGCTGGAGAGGGTGTGCAGAGAAGGGAACCCTCCTACACTGTTGGTGGGAATGTAAATTGGTAAAATCACTATGGGAAACAGTATGGAGCTTCCTCAGAAAACTAAATATAGAACTACTATATATCCCACACCTGGGCATATATCTAGACAAAAATTTCACTGAAAAAGATACATGCACCCCTATGTTCATTGTAGCACTATTCACAATAGCCATGGAAACAACCCAAATGTCAAGTGACAGATGAATGGATTAAGAAGATGTGGTACAGGAGTTCCTGTTGTGGCTTAGTGGTAATGAACCCAACTGGTAACCATGAGGGTGTGGTTTCAATCCCTGGGCCCACTCAGTGGGTTAAGGTTCTGGCATTGCCGTGAACTATGGTGTAGGTCACAGATGCAACTCAGATCTGGTATTGATATGGCTGTGTCGTAGGCCAGTGGCTACAGCTCTGATTTGACCCCTAGCCTGGGTACATATATACAATGGAATCCTACTCAGCCATAAAAAGGACAAAATAATGCCTTCTGTAGCAACATGGATGCAACTAGAGATTCTCATACTTAGTGAAGTGAGTCAGAAAGAGAAAGACAAATACCATATGATATCATTTATATGTGGAATCTAAAATATGGCACAGACGAACCTACCCACAGAACAGAAATAGACTCTCAGATATGGAGAACAGACTTGTGGTTGCTAAGGCGGAGGGAGAGGGAGTGGGATGTACTGGAAATTTGGGGTTAGTAGAGGCAAACTGCTACATTTAGAATGGATAAGCAATGAGGTCCTACTGTACAGAAAGGGAACTATATAGAATCATTTGTGATAGAACATGATAGAAGATAGTATGAAAAAAAGAATGCATATATACATATGTGTGTATAACTGGGTCACTTTGCTGTACAGCAGAAATTGAGAGAACATTGTAAATCAACTATAATAAACATTTAAAAAAATAAGTATTAAGTTTTGGCATCCTTTATAATTTAAGTAGGCCAAGATGAGTTCTCGGCACTGGGTTAACTTGCTAAAAGTTCTGTTATTTTATGGAGAAGATCCTATATTGCCGAGCCCATTTGTCCATGTGGACAGTGGGTGTGGATACCGCGAGGCTCCCTGATAAAGTCGGTCTCCCCAGCAGACTCTTAGTCACGTGATCTGAGTTCCATTAGTAATGTCTGGCCACAACAAAGCAGGAAGGGAAAATAGGTTGGGGTGGGCTCTTCCCGAAGGACTGTTAATCTCCCCAGATTACTGGCCTTTGAATCTCTACTGCTTCCAGCTTTCTTTTTGTATATTGGCTCCATTTAAAGTGATTAAAGTGGAGATCTGATTGGATAAGACCGTCCAAACTCTGTAAACGCCACTTCCTCACAAATGAAACGCTTGGAATCAATTTAATTTTTTCAAATAAAATGATTAAATTGCTATTGTTGTTGGATCATTTTTTTTTATTAAGAAAACCTTTTAAAATGTTAATTACTGGGCCCCCTGGAACACTTTCATCTTCCCCGACTTTGCTCTCCAGAAGAAAGTGTCTGCTCATTCCCGACACCAACCAAAGGGAAATGCTGGCTTCCCTCTTTTACACCTGCAACCATTCTCCTTACCTCTCATATTTATGTGAATTTAACTTTAATTTTTCTGCCTTTCATCTTCAGAATTAGTCATATAATGCCCAGATCACTCCTTCACTGCTTCTTTCCTGTTTATCTGCCTTAAAAATAGATTCATTAACTAGATTTGGGTGCTCAAGCCATGCAACCACATCCATTTCAAAGGAAGATTTAATGGCATTTCATATTTTTCTACATTAAGGAAGATTAAAGTATATTACAATACCCTTTACTGCCCTATTTTCTTCATTTTAGAAGTGGTCAGTTTTAAAATTTTTTTTCCTCTCTTTCTTTCATCTGCAGTGTTCGATAAATTGTCCAGGCCTTTCAGATGATAGCCCCAGCAAATTGAGTTCTATATTACAACTCGGACGCATTGTTTAGCCCATCAGCAGTCAGATAAAGCACCCCTATTCACACAGGACATCAAAAGAACAAATATATGTTCGAAGTGGCTAAAAAGAGGACTGAGTCTCAGATACTTCATTTTCTTAATTGTCAGTGATTATTTGGCTAGTTTCAGGGTGATCATTTTGCTGACTCTGAACCTATACTTACTTGTCTGATGCAATCGGGGTGTGAAATCTACATCCGCATCTGCATAGCTCTCGATCTGGATTCATGACCACAAATCACACCGTTTGCAGACAGGACAGGGGCCTCATCTTTTAATAGCCCAGGGGGCAGGCGTACTCACGTTTTAATAGTGGGCAGTAATAGGAAATGCAAGATCCAGACTTGGGGCTTTTTAAAAATTTCAGCTGTGTCCCATCTCGTGAAATAGGAGACTTTAAGGCATTCACAAGCTAGGACAAGGGAGATATTAAGATCTAAGCTTTTTTATTTTTGTTTTTTGCAAGGTAGAGGAGGTCAAAGCTGTCGGGTGCCCCTGGGGCCAAAGTTGTCTTCAGGTGTGCCATCTAGTCAGTCTAACCCATCACAGGGAGCTCTCCCCCATCTCAGGAAATGCAGCACAACCTTGCAGGACACTAAGTCTGAACAAAGTTTGGGGATGTTGGTAAGACCTGGGAGGAAAGGGAGGAAGACGGATTTTACGACAGTCCAATCATGGGGTGTAGGTTTTAGGCAATAAGCAGGTAGCCTAGTTTTCTCAAAAGAAAAAAGAAAATAATGGAAAAGTGTAACATTCATTCGGAGGCCTCAAAGGCATAAAAAACCCAATTCCAGCTGTTATAGGTCCCTGCAGGAGTCTACAAAAGAACTAAGCTTTTTAAGTAAGAAAACTAGATTCTGGCCCACAGGGCCCTGTCACTGCTACTTAATGGATGAAACTCTTTGGATATAAATATGCTGTTTACTTCTCAGCTTCAGCTTTCATAAAATATAACCTTTCTATGATTTACGACCCACAGAAAAACTGGAGGATGGATTTTTAGCTCTGAATTGGTTGGATGTCAACAAGAAAAATATAGATAACATATCGAAGTAGCGGGGTGTTAATGCCACACAAAATGATGAAATTATTTTTGTTTAGAAAAGTTAAGTTTGTTCTTAAAGTTGTTGGTGGATGGCAGCTGTGAGGGGCAGGGCTAAGGAAACCCTCTGAAATGTCTTCCAGTTTCAAGTCCTTGTCCAGTAGCATGTATGTTTGGCCATAGCGACTTCAGCTCTCAATCAGTAACATCTTGCTGAAAAGTTTGAGCTCTCCACAGATTCTTCAAAAATGGCCCTGGCCGTTCTTTGTCTAAATCATTCAGGTTTTTCAAGTGCTAGATTTCCATTACATCTTCCAACATCAAATATAGAAGTGGCCTGGGATCCTGCAGACAGGCGATGACAGAACAAGCCTCCCCCCCACTCCCCCACCCCCCGCCACAAAGGTGATTTGGAAAAAATGAAAAGTGAAAAACAAATCAGTGAGTGAACTAACCCCCCCACAGATAAACAAGCAAGGAAACAAAAGCAAAATTTTCAAATCAAAAGCACCCACAAACTCCCCACTAGGCACTTACAAAAGCCAACCCCATCCTTGGATGTTGGGCTGGAAAAAGGTTGCATGCCAATTTGTCGCTCAGAGATCTCTATTCGTTTTCTAGCTTTCTGGTCTGGTTTAATGCTTGTGGAAAGAGCCTGATTCCAGATGAATTGGCCAGGAAGTTTGCAAATATTATCAACAACCAAAGGGATGGAGTTGTCAAAAGTGAAAAGATTTTCTCTTTTGACTCTTCTAAGCGCTGAAGGAAGGGAATTTACTCTGTTTTTCAAAGCCACACTCAGCAAAAGAATCTCATGTTCTAGGAGTTCCCACTGTGGCTCAGTGGGTTAAGAACCTGACTAATATCCATGAAGATGTGAGTTTGATCCCTGGCCACTCTCAGTGGGTTAAGGATCTGGCATTGCTGTGAGCTGTGGTGTGAGTTGCAGACGTGTCTCACATCTGGCGTTGCTGTGGCTGTGGTGTAGGCTGGCAGCTGCAGCTCTGATTCAATCCCTAGCCTGGGAACCTCCATATGCTGCAGGTGTGGCCCTAAAAAGAAAAGGAAAAAAAAAAAGTTCAGGCTCTAGAGGCCGGAAGACCAGATCTTTAGTCTTCCTATAACTGAGAAAGATGTGACGTGTGAGTCTGTGCCTAGGGACCGTCTCATTGTGGCCAGAATGGAAGGGATCCATCTTACCCACTGTTCTTTGGTTTAGACAAAAGGGTCCACTGAGAGAAATACCAAACATGCCCGCCTCCTTGGGTAGCCATGCTCAACCTCTGTCTCTTGGAGAGACATGTGGCCTTAGAAAGTAGAGCCGCCATAGACCATGTGGTTTTTGGAAAAAAGAACATGGGTCAGAATTTGGATGTTGAGCGTCAGCATCTCCCTGCAGCACATCTCAACTCTCTTGCGAGCTCCCATCAACCAGGGCTCAGGAGGAGACTTCAGGAAGTCTGCTGACCTTCTGGTCTACTCAGAGGAATGGGGAGGAATCTTGTTTATGTTTGGTTATAAGTGTCTAGGGTGGGCTGTGTATTCTCAGCTGGGGCCCCTCAGTCCTGTCGGGAGCCAGTGTTGAGTTCATCCAGTGTCCTGCAAGCAGGGTGGAGCGCCCTGGGCTCCCAGGATCTGGAAGACTAAAGATCTGGTCTTCCGGCCTCTAGGGCCACACCTGCAGCATATGGAGGTTCCCAGGCTAGGGGTCTTACTGTGCCAAACTGCAGGTGGGACCCTCAGAAGGGACCACAGAACACGGTTCCACTGCTACTGCGGCACCAGCTCCTTGTTACTCATTAGCCTGTGTCAAGAAATTGGTGCCATCATGCTTATGGGGTGCAGAACAGGGAGCAACTCTGGGGACCTGTGAGGCCTGGGTCTTCTTGGGTTGGAGGAACACTGGGCCATCATTTCTTTCTCCTGTTTACTCCAGGACATGGTTGGAGAAATAAGACGGGGCTGGAAGTCAGGTAACTTACCTCAAAATGAAAGTCTTTGTTATTCCTCTTTTCCTCCTGGAGGTCTTGCATTTGGGCATTCAGAGAGTGTTTTGAAGGTGGGACCCCAGAGTCCCATCTTGTAGACTCCTTTGGTTGAACTTTGGGAAAATCCATTGCTTTCTGACCTTCAGCTGTCCTCACAATCCCAGGCCCAATTTCCAGGCTCACCCTGACATATCTAGCTAATACCCAAAAGGAACAATTGGTAGGAAAAAAAAATTCTTGGTGCTTTAATTAAAAATCTATGTTTGGCTTGTGTTCAGAGGCATATTTTTGCATCTTAAAATGTTTCTTTTCTCTTTGTAGTTGGGCTTTGCTTATAAATAGAGCTGGCTCGGAGTCATATTAATCTAATTTTATCTGTCAGCCAGATCAGCCGAGAATGCTATTAATTTGGATTCGACTGCCAGCCGAAAACAACATTCACTAATATCCACTTTTTAGCTAGGTAATCGTGTAGTAATTAGGATGCGTGTTGTACATAATCTTGATTTAAATAATCCTCGCTTAGGTTTCTTTTGTGTGTCTACATAGATAAAAAAGCTATTTTGTCAGTATTTTGGAAGTAGGAAATCATCTTGATTATTTTAATCAAAATCAGCATTTGTGAATTGCGGCATTCTTTTAAGAACAATCAAGGTACAAGGCAGAGATTGGTCTCTCTGCCCTGAGTTGTAGATCTGTGGAGAATGCATGAAGATAGAGCAGAAGTGAAAGTCTCCCCCACCCCAAACCCGGGCTTCCTCTCTAGGTCTTGGTGGCCTGAGAGTTAACTTTGGAGGAAGTTCTATGTGACCTCAGATCCCAGCCCTGGCACCCTGGAGGTGGGACCTTGTACAGTCCTTGAATGATAGCATCTCAGTCTCCTCATTTGGAAACAGGGAAGCCAGTATCTCCGTGGGGATTAGTTATGGCACACTGGACTCCCCTCTACCCAGTGTCACTTCTTTATGCTTTCCTCCCCAACAGCCAGCATCTCAGAGATCCGGAACAGGGGTTGTAAGCTTACTCTGTGAAGAGCTGGACAGTGGATATTTTAGGCTCTGTGGCCCTGAGTTCTCGTGGTAGCCACTTGTGCTGCCCTTGAAGCTCAAAAGCAGCACAGGTGAACCGGTGTGGGTTTGGTCCACAGGTGGTAGTTTGCTGAACTCTGAACTGGCTTTGGAATCAAACATAATTGGGAATCTGGTCTGACACTCAGCTATCCTAGGTGACCTTGGACAAGGGTGTCACTTCTCACTTTTCCGTCCCCGCCACAAGCTGGATGAAGTGATGGAGGAAGAGCCCTTAGCACAGAGCCCGGCACCCGGCAGAGGAAGTAGTTGCTCATGTCCTTACCTCTGGTTGCTTGGGTGGCTTTTCGTGAGCTTCTTCTGTTTCTTTCATTTGCACCAGTTAGTAGCAGGTGAAGTAGGGGGAGTTGCAAGGCCAGTGTCCTGGGCTCCAGGCATGTTTAGGGTGGATGGGGAGCCCTGGAACTGGAGAAGCTGGAGCTGGAGATATGGGCTTCTGGGGCTGCTGCCAGGACTGACACCCAGCTTGGTGGTATCGATGATTACTTGTAACAAGTGTCCTTTTCAATCTATTAGTGCCATGATGGTCACATTTTTTGGGTGCTTTTTAAAAACAGTCCCAGGGAGGGATGGATTGGGGGTTTGGGACTGGCATATGCACACTCTTATATATGGAATAGATGGTCAATGGGGACCGGCTATATAGCACAGGGAACTCTATCCAATACTCTGTAATAACCTCTATGGGAAACGAATCTGAAAAAAAAAAGAAAGAAAATGAATTAAAAAAATAACCCCAAACAAACAAGAATAAAAAAGTCCCCAATGTAGTGCTGTGTAGTATTCCTAAGTGCAGGCAGGAAGTTGTCATAAGTGCCTTCTGGTGAAAATGCTTGTGTTAGATAAGCTTAGTTCAGGCACAGGTTATAAGGCTGTTGGCCGTGAGCTCCGTGTTAATGAATAAACCATATGTATTAACGAACATGCTTTTAAACAGAAACACGTGTGGAGCAAGGTGGTGTATTTACTGATTTGTGAAAATGTGTGGAGGCTTGCGGGAACCTCACTCCACCTTTCTGGTGGGAGCAGTGATCCAGTGTTTGCTAATTCGGTGTTCATGGTGACTTCACGGAACACACCTCCCGCAAACAATGAGCATCGCCCGTGTACGGCCGTCAGATATCTTACAAGAGTGGCCCCGCTTGTACGCTGATGGGAGTGACCTAACGACAGTGTTCTGAGAGTTGAACGGGAGGTGCAGAGTGTAGACAGCAAGTGTAGACAGGTCCTCCAAGAAGCAGGAGTGAGAGAGGGAGACTAGAGAGGTTGTTCCACGCGTGGGAGGTAATTTTAGGCTGATTTGAGGGACGAGCCGGAAATTTAAGTTGCTTAATGGATTCTCATATCACTCTGGAGACCCTTTTACCTTGATTATATACTTAAATTCCTGTCAAGAGTTACCCTGGAGCCCGTTACACTGAGTCGCCCACATGAGAAGCAGTTTGGTTACAAAACTGCAGCTTGGAGCATCTGTCTTGGTGACTTCCCATTGGGGACTTATATCTGAATGTTGTATGTTTAAAACCTACTTGGTTAGGGTTGCCAGATAAAATACAGAATGCCCAGTAAAATTTGAATTTAGGCTAAACAACGAATACGTTTTTATTTTAGTATAAGTATGTTCCATGTACTGCTTGCTGTATCGGGAAACTATATTGTGACTTAATATTTTTGACCTCTCTGCTTAGATTAGTGTCCCTCTTGCATCTTTTTTTTTTTTTTTTTGTCCTTTTTAGGGCTGCACCTGCAGCATATGGAAGTTCCCAGGCTAGGGGTTGAATCAGAGCTGCAGCTGCCAGCTTACAGCATAGCCATAGCAACGCGGGATCCGAGCCATGTCTGCAACCTACACCGCAGCTCACCGCAATGCCAGATCCTTAACCCACTGAGTGAGGCCAGGGAGCGAACCTGAGTCCTCATGGGTACTAGCGAGGTTCATTACCATTGAGCCACAATAGGGGTTCCTCCCTCTGGCATCCTCCTGCTTCAGGGCACAGAAGGATTTGTGGTTTCTCCAGCACATCCCCCAGAGTACCTTTCAGTCGGACACTGGCCACCTACTAAGTCAGACCATTGCAAACATACTAAGAATCCAGCCTGGCAATTGTAGGTGATGTAGAAACATTTAAAAAGAAACCTTATTTCATTCTCATTCCCATGGAACTTTTTTTTCTTGCAGCACAGTGAGGTGTGGGGCCTGGCTGACTGTGGATCTGGAAGCCTGTGGTTCTCCTCAGCTCTGTCCCTGACATTCTATGTGACCTTAGATGTCAGCTTTTCTCTTCTGGGCCCTGATTCTCTGGATCTGAAAGCTAAGGCTTTGAGTGAGGTGGTTCCCAAGGCCCTTACCAGCTCTAAAGCCGGAGGAAATGTTGAAACTAGGCAGACGCGATGGTCTTGATTTAAAAACCCAGGGTTTTTCCATCTGGAGGGGAACTTACTTGATCATGATTAAGAGAAAAAAAAAAAAGACGCATTATGTTTGTTTCCTAAATGCTTAAAAACATGATTAACTATCAGAAAGAAAATCAGCAAACCCTTAAGGAAACGTTATATTTTATAGTGTATCCTCTTTTCCATTGAGGAAAAATCTGCAATCTGTTTCGGGTAGAGGAGCATCTGAATCATTACCGCAGCCCCACACCAAAGGCACGAATTTGCTCCTGCTGAAGGATGCCTGGAAACAGATGCTGCTGCCTAGGGGCAGCCCTGCTAATGGACCCTGGTGCAGCAGCCTGCGAAGGCAGCCAAGGCTGAGGCCCAGGGCCACACAGCACGAAGAAGCAGCACAGCGATGGTGACGGCCAAGGCTCCCTTGTGCCCCAGCGCTCACTCTGTACTGTTCTAGGCACTTTCCAGTATCATCTCTGGTTCCCGCAATAGTGACCGCCGCTCAACCATCCACGTGACATTCGCCTTTTTGCGAAGGGGCGTGGAATTGGGGCGTGAGGGAAGGGTCGAATAATTCATCTTCTGGGGCTGCAGAAGAGAGACAAGATGAGGGTTATCCTCGTCCTTGCGACGAGGAAACCAGGGCTTGGAGGATGAACGACCTGCTGGGTCTCCTGAACACGAGCAGCAAAGCTGGGGTTAGAACCCAAGACTCTGGCTCCAGAGCTTCCTCACTCTCACCCCCAAATGTATCTTCAACCTGGTTACAAGTGGGGGAAAATTCAAATGATCTTTCTGATGTTGATAGGTGGATGACCAGGAACATTAGAAACAAAAAGCTCCAGGGGGTGAAAGCCTATTCGTGCTTCACACATAGGCTGAAGGTCATGAATCAGACCTGGCAAACGCTTTCATGGAGTGGACTCTCTGATGTAACGTAGAAAACTGTAATTAAACATAACCATCCTGGTGAACCACAGCAGAAATACAGCGTGCTGCTACGCCTCTCCTGGGGTGTCTTG
This sequence comes from Phacochoerus africanus, assembly GCF_016906955.1. Lineage (NCBI taxonomy): Eukaryota > Metazoa > Chordata > Mammalia > Artiodactyla > Suidae > Phacochoerus > Phacochoerus africanus. The sequence goes on from NC_062558.1 coordinate 133,191,091, forward strand.
GGTCTTTATAACAGGTACCACATTTGCATTTATTTGCATACAAGCTTGAGGTTTTGAAACAGCGCTTCTCTTCAGGGATGGATTACTTTATTTCTGAGGACTCTGGTGGTGCGGCTGAAGCCAAGTCTTCCATTTTGAGGAGGTAATAAAACCCAGAATAGAGAGCTTGGGGCCAGGACCTTCAGTTCAGATCTTACCTCGGTCCCTTAGCTTTCTCTCCAGGTGGAAAGCGCCACCTTCCACCTCTGGGCAGGGCCTTTGCACAAGCTGGTCCCCCTGGCTGGGATGCTCATCACATCTGCTCTCAGGGCACCTGAAGACATTCATGGGATGGGGAAGGGGTGAGCCTGGACTGCCTTGGAGGGAATCTCCTGCCTGCATCACATTAGTCTGCCCTCCCTCTCTCTCCTCCAGGGGAGCTCACCTGGGTGATCTGGGGAACGTGGGGTTGATTTCTGAAGCTGCTAGAGACCAGGCTCAAGGGAATGGATCAAGGAGGTAGGGCCTCATCCTGAAAGAGCTCCCAGCCAGGAGGAGGTGAGCTGCAGGTGCCCAGCTAGGGGGGAGGGCAGAGGGGCGGGGAGGAGGTCCTCGGAGGTTTGCTGAGAGGGTGATGAGTTGACAGATCTTACCCAGGGGGCGCTATTGTGTGTGCGGTTCATTGTGAGAGTGTGTCTCCTCACTTTGAAACATGAGACTCACTCTAGATTCCTCTATCAGGTATAAACTTCCTATGGAAGATGTGACTGCCATGTAATCTGAAAACCAAGGTATAAAATTTGGTCTAATGAAAATGATCCAATGGGTTCCAAAAAGATCATGCTGACTTTGGGGGCTGGAGCTGCTACATGCTTCCCAGGGAGCATCTCAGTTAATTCTCCTCACACCTGTGAGACCCAGATGCTTCCACCCATTTTACAGGTGCGGACATTAAGGTTCAGGCTCAGGTGGCTTTCTTAAGGTCACACAGCTAATAAGTAGTGAGTCTAGGTTTCCAACTCAAGTCTGTTCCCCCCTCCCCTTAACTTAAGCTCTTTACCACTTTCATAAACCACTTTAAAAAGCTTAGCCCAAAGGAGCTTGACTTGACAAAATATGCAGAGTTCTGCGTGGGGCAGAATCTGTAAAAATCACCATCATAAAATGCTTTTTTAAGAGTTAAGATTTTACATTTGATTTTTTAATTTTAATTTTAAAAAGAAACGGAAGTTCTCATTGTGGCTCATCAGTAAAGAATCTAACTAGTATCCTTGAGGATGAGGGTTCGATCCCTGGTCTCGATCAATGGGTTAAGGATCCGGCATTGCCGTGAGCTGTGGGGTAGGTCACAGACACAGCTAGTATCCTGAATTGCTGTGGCTGTGGCTGTGGCCATCAGCTGTAGCTCTGATTTGACCCCTAGCCCTGGGAACTTCCATATGCTGTGGGTGTGGTCCTTAAAAAAAAAAAAAAAAAAGAAAGAAAGAAAGAAAAAATAAACCACTGTCAGAGTGTCAGAGGTGAGAAGACTTCATCCACCAGAGGAAGAATAGATCTGGAAAAGGTGTCTCTTCTTAGCAGGACTCCTCCTTGTATGTGGCAGTTAAGCTGCAAGGGGCTCAGGACCTTGAAATTTGACTTGTCCCATGAGTCCCAACATTTCCAGCCCAAAGATGCCCTTTGAACATCAGCTTTTTTTCCCCCTGGGGAGCTAGACATCCTTTCCTTTAGTCTTTAGACAAGGCTCCATGGGTGTAGGGGTTCTTGAGCCTCACCAGCAGTAACTCTTGCCCTTTCTTCTTGGGAGCCTGGGGAGCCAGTCCTCTGGGCGTCCAGAAGTGGAATGGGCTCAGGACACAGATGTAGGCAGAGCTAGCTCTTGGGTCTGGGCTCTTGTCCCCTGGCTTCTGGGTTTTTTGCATGGTCTCTCAGGTCCTAACTAGCATATGAGACAACTAGGAAGGCACTTCCATGCCTGAGGTCCTACAGAACTGGGAGCTCCTTCTAAAGCCACACTGCATTACTCGCTACCTCATGAAGCCAGAAAAGTCAAGAGCATCCTTCTATGTTGACTCTTGAAAGTCTTGAGCGAGGCTTCTAGGCGTTCCTTCCCAGGGTGAAGTTGCCCTATTTTAGATGAGAGTGGCAGATGCGAGACAGGAGTGCCCAGAAGGAAATCAAGGGGATGGCGAAGGTTCTGGGAGCCCAGAAACATGTACAAATTGAGACTGTTCTGTGTGGGGAAGCCTTGGGCTGGGCAGGCACACTCGTTCTCTTCAAGTACCTGAGGGGACCTGGTTTATTTCTTAATGACCATTAGAAGGGCTGAACTTGGACCATCTGCCAACCAGATGAGCCTTGAGCTACCTCTCAAGTCTGAGCCTCTGCAACCTGCTGTGCACAATTTCCCCTTCTTCCCTTTAATTACTCTGATCTCCTTTAGACTCCCTCCCTCCTACTCCCTAGGAACCAGAATGGATCCTCATACTCTAATGTCTGATTTAAAATAAAATTAAGTAAGTAGAGATGCTATTATAACGGGCACAGGAGTGACAAGACAGCACAATTCAGCTCCTTCATTTTCCTAATAATGAATAAAATCACACCAGCAATTTCCCCTTGAATACATTTGTCAATCAAAGACCCAACACTTAGAGAGCACCCCCCACCCCCCAAGAACATCCTCCAGGTACTGTCTGTCAGCGAGAGGAAGCACACTTCTTGGCATCGTTATAACTGCAGCAAATAGGCTGAGATCTTGTTTAATTTTTTAAAAGAGGGTTATCCAGCTTTTGGCTGGTCTAATGAACACTGGTCTGGGGCTATTTTGGCTGAATCCTTTGCACAATGACTTTGCCCCTGGTCTATAATTTCTGCTAATTGCCACTTGAACAAAAGCCACATTGTATAGCTTCTCGGCTGCTCTGTAGTCTCAGAGTAGAACTGGCCAGAATGTCTAAAGCATTCTCATCATGCAGACTTCTTCCCCAGGACTGGCTGGATGCATCTAGCCTGCAGAAGCTGAAAGCATATTTTCAGACTGGGTCTGAGTGGGTTCCATAAAGGTAGATTTTAAGCAGAGACCATGAGTTGGCAACTCAAATATGTATATGTCGATGTCCTCACATTTTAACATTTCTGTAGAATAAGAATAATTGTGACTTAATAAGTGATGGCTGTAAGAATTTCTGTTTTGAAATGATGTCATTTACTTTTTATTTATTTATTTATTTATTTATTTATTTATTTATTTATTTATGCTTTTTAGGATCACATCCATGGCGTATGGAAGTTCCCAGGCTAGGGGTTGCATCAGAGCTGCAGCTGCCAACCTGCACCACAGCCATGGCAATGTGGGGTCCGAGCTGGCTCTGTGACCTACACCACAGCTCATGGCCATGCCGGTTCCTGAACCAACTGAGCGGGGATGAGGATGCAACCCGCATCCTCATGGGTACTAGTTGGGCTTGTTACCACTGAGCCACAGTGGGGAACTCTGACCTCATTTACTTTAGGAATTTAAGAGATTACATCGGAGTTTGGAGTGTTGCGGGATAGTCCAAGGTAAAATGATGAAGTGAGAGCGTTGTGGCATAAATCTCCTCTACACCCCTGCGTTCTCAGCAACTTCATGAATGTTTTCTCTGACCGTCCAGAGCCCCCTGAGTGGGCTCGGACAACTGTCCTTACACAGAGAACCTTCTCTGCTTCACCTCTTGAAAACATGGTGGCTTGAAATCGTAACCATTTTGAAAAGCTATCTTCAGTATCCTCAGACTAAATTAGAGGTTGGTCACTTTTGAGGCTGTGATAAAAGCTATGAAAACTATTCCCAGTTTTAGGTATTTCATAGACAGGCAGGAATCCAGACGTAACCTTCTTCACACCCCTTCCCCCAGCCGCCCCAAGCCCCCAAGGGGCACGCTTTCAGAAGACCTAACGTGGGTGAATATGGCTGATACAAGAACAAGGTGCTCATGGAGACCTAGCTGTGTGAGCCGCTGTAGACGCTGTATTTTACAAAGTAATAATCATTGAAAAAACTAGAGGTTTTGAGATAGAGTTGCTCATTTTAATTTTGTTGGAGAAAGACATAAAAACATGATCATCTGCTGTCACCAACATCCTGTAAAAGATACTTTCGTACCAAAAGAAGAGCAGTTAGGGCATAGTCTTGGCACAAAGGAGAAGCTCTTCATCGAACACATTTGATTTAATGAAAAACAGATGGGATTGTTCTGTTTTTTAAAATTCACCAAAACTTTATCAAACATTAGTCCTGGTGTTTGGCAACCACAAGTGTGAGGATTTGGGCTCTTTTTCTTTCTTTGGCAAACAGTGTGGAAGCTACACAGAAAAGCTTTTGTTCAAGGGGCATGTGACAGGCTTGACAGAACAGGGCAGGGCACGGCGTGATGTATTTAGCCAAAGCAGATTCAAATCCCCTTTTTAGGGGGGCTGGGCTCCCTCTTCCTGAACAGAGGCAGTGAGGGGGAAACTTGCTACATCCAAGACTGGGTTTTGAGGTGACTGTAGTTTTACAAGGTTCTTAGGTGAACTAAAAACCCAGCACCCACCCACCGGTGCTTGTGCTACCCTCCAGGGCCATAGGAAATCATTTAATTCCTTTCACTCATGACAGCCCCTCACAACCTGAAGACAGCCAACCTCTCCACCTCCCCACTCTCTTGCCTTTCGTTGTGGGAGATATTTCTAACCCTTTCATAATCTCAAGGCAACTTCTCATCCTGGTGGTGGTACCGTTGAAGCCAGTCCAGTTTGTCTTTAAATGTGAGCAGAAATGAACTCTGGACAGTGGAGAGGCTCAACTTCCTCAGCGATGAGGGAATTAGTTATATGGCCTTCTTTGCTCTGAATGTTGTTTTTTGCTTTGTTTTAAAGTAAACACAGCCTGACATTGAATTAGCATTTTTTTTAAACTTAGATTGAAATTATAGCTAATTTCCCAGCAAAATTTCTATTGATAGGAGGCCATTCAGTTGGGTCTCATTTTATGACTGTGCTCATTCCACCTTTTTTCCTACCCTATTTCTGCCCTTACTGCTCTCATTATCCAAATCTAGCTCTCATGAAGCCATGGTTACCCTGATAAAAAAAATAAAGATGTTACAAAGAACAAACCAAAACCACAGTTCAATAACTTTTATGACTATATATGCAAAAATCCTATGAAATACTAGCAAATTGGAGTTCCCAATGTGACTCGGTGGGTTAAAGACCTGACGTTGTCTTGGTGAGGATGTGGGTTTGATCTTTGGCCTGGCTTGGTGGGTTAAAGATTTGATATTCCTATAACCTGTGGCATAGATTGCAAATGTAGCTCAGATCTAGTGCTGCTGTGGCTATGGCATAGGCCTCAGCTGCAGCTCTGATTTGACCCCCAGCCTGGAAATTTCCGTATGTTGCAGGTGTGGCCATAAAATTTTTTTAAAAAAATTAGCAGGTGTGACCCTAAAAAGACAAAAGGCAAAAATAAATAAATAACTAAATAAACAAAAAATGAGCAAATTGAATTTAGCAATATATCAAAAAGGACAATACATTATAATAAAGTGGAGTTTATATCAGGAATAAAAAATTAGTTGAATATTAAAAATAAATCAATGTAAATCATCATTTCATTGACTAAAGTAGAAAAGCCATATGATTATCTCGGTAGATGAGGGGAAAATATTTGAAAAAATTTCAACACCCATTAATGATAAAGATATCAACATACATAACTGATTAAAAAAAACCTAAATAAGTGGATAGCTCATGTATAGGAAAACTCAATATTGTTAGATGTCAGTTTTCCCCAAACAAATCTATTGATTCAGGGGAATCCCATTCAAAGTCTTACAGGGTTTTTAAAAAATTAATTATTATTATTTTTTTTTTTAGAAATTGAAAGACCATGGAGTTCCCATCGTGGGTGGCTCAGCAGTAATGAACCCAACTAGTATCCATGAGGATGCAGGTTTGACTTCTGGCAACCTCCATATGCCTCGGGTGCAGCCCTAAAAAGACCAAAAAAAAAAAAAAAGAAATTGAAAGACCAAACCAATTTTTCTTAAAAAGAAAAAAGTCAGAGAACTTAATGATTTAATTTCAAGACTTACCATAAGCCCAGAGTAAATAAGAGACTGTATAGTATCAGCACAAGTGTAGAAATATAAGTCAGTGGAAGAGAATAAAAAATTGAGAAATATACCCACATATTTATAGAAAACTTAAAGTTGACAATATGCCTAAATAATTCAGCAGGGTGAGAATAGTATTTTTCAACAAATAGTGTTGGAACAGCCTGATATTCACGTGGAAAAAATAAACTTCAAACCTCACTCAAACAACAAGTGTAAACTCAAGATGGATCTACCTAAATGGAAAAATTAAAACTATAAAATTTCTAGAAAAAATACAAGGAAAATCTTTGTGATTTGGGAGTAAGCAAAGTTTCTTTAGCCACAACAAATAAACAAATAAACAAAAACACAAATTGTAACAAAATTTGATAGGGGAGTTCCCAACGTGGCTCAGTGGTAACAAACCTGACTAGTATTGGTGAGGACGTGGGTTTGATCCCTGGCCTTGATCAGTGGGTTAAGGATCCAGCATTGCCATGAGCTGTGGTGTAGGTCCCAGATGCAGCTTTGATCTCATGTTGCTGTAGCTGTGGAGTAGGCTGGCAGCTACAGCTCTGATTCGACCCCTAGCCTGGGAACGTCCATATGCTGTGGGTGCGGCCCTAAAAAAAAAATGATAAAATGAAACTCGTTCAAATTAAAAACTTCTGCTCTTTGAAAGATACCAATAAGAAAATGAATAGACATGACATATATGGAAAATATTCACAGTATATATTTTTGACAAAGGTCCTATATTCAGAATATACAAAGAACTTTTACAACTTGGTAATAAGAAGACAACTTAATGTTAAAACTATTTGGGCAAATTTGAAAAGGAAGGTATATGACCAGCTGAGAAGTGCATGAGAAGCAGGTTAGCATCAATAATTTCCAGGGAAGTGAAAATTAAAGTCACAATATTCTCTACTCATTCACTCATTTTAGAGTGGCTAAAATAAAAGACTGACAATATTAAGTGTTGGTGAGAATGTGGAAGCAACTCATATTTTTGGTGGGAGTGGAAAAATGGAACAACCCCTTTACAAAATGTCTTCAACATATTTACCTCAGGACCCCAGATTTCCCTTCTAGGCATTTGCGCAAAAGAAATGAAAACATATACCCACAAGAAGACATGAACAAGAATATGCATAGATGCTTTATTCGTAACAGACACAAATATCTATCAAAGGTAAATGGATAAACCAATTGTGCTAGGTCCACACGGAAGCATATGGTGTCATGATTAAAAAGGAAAGAACCCACTGGTCCATGCAATATGGGTAATGGTGAACAGAAGCCAAACACAAATAGTACCTGATATATGGGTCCACATGTATGAAAGACTAGTTTAGGCAAAACTAATCTACAGTGACTGAGAGATCAGGGGTTGCCTAGGGCTGCGACTTGGTGTGGGGACCAAGTCTTAGGAGGAAACTTTTGGGGGTGATGAAAACATTCCAGAGTTTGATTTTGATGGCGGTCATTTGAGTGTATATGTTTATCAAAGTTCCTTCAAGGATGCACTTCTTATGGGTGTACTTGTTTATATGTAAATTATACCTTGATAAAGATGCAAAAAACCCTTCCGTTCCCTGTATCTGATTTCGTCTGGGTGCTTGTTGTAGGAGAGAGCGGTAAATGGTTAACTCAGTCCATCACCCCTTAACATAAGACCATAAAGAGCATTTTGGGGAGTGTTCTCTGGCAGTGCAGCAGAGTGTTGTTTTATTCTAGTTATCTCTGCCTTAATAGTCATAGGGCATTTCATGCTCTCGACTCTTTCTGGTTTGGGTGATAAGTTACCTGGCTGCCCGCTTGTCCTGGCTCTTCCTCAAGGTGCTGAGAGACCAGAGCCTCAGGAGTGTGATGATGAGCCGGTGGGGTGCTGACAACCTTCTCTTGGAGACCCTGATTCAGAAACGAGAACTGCGACTCCCTCTTACCAGCTCATGATTATCAGGTGTCCCCCATGTTCTGGGCCCCCAGTGCTGAGCGCTTTATGTTGGCCTGATGGCATTCAGTCCTCAACAACCCCCCCCCCCCACACATACACTTTGTAGGTCAGGGTTTCGAAGTTTAGAGAAGCGAAGTAACTGTTCACACAGCTAGTGCTGGGGGTGGAGGCCCTCTTGACCTCTCAGTGTACAACACACTGTCTCTGTTCACACAGAAATGCATTTTGATTTGCTGCAGTCCTAAGATTATTTTTTAAGCAAAAAATAATGAGTGGCATTAGGTAACAGTGACGTTATAATGAGCCCCTGGGCCTCACTCCTCAGTGAAAACCCGAATCAGAAAGTTTCCCCTTTGAGTTGGGAGTTCCGTGCATCAGTGTGCTGGACTGAGGGCGCCCGGGCAGGGAGGAGAACGGATTTGGGGCTGTGGAAGACATCGTAAAGAGTTTCTGACATGGCTCAGTGGTTGGTGAACCTGACTAGCATCCATGAGGACATGGGTTCGATCCCTGGCCTCGATCAGCAGGTTAAGGATCCAGTGTTGCTCTGAGGTATGGCGTAGGCCAGCGGCTACAGCTCCAATTGGACCCCTAGCCTGAGAACCTCCATATGCCGCAGGTGCGGCCCTGAAAAGACCTAAAAAAAAAAAAAATCATTCTTTTTGTTGCAAAGGTGAGAAGTAGGGAATTTCTTCTCTTTTTGAAATGTTTTTGCTTTGTCTTGATGTTTTTCTTCCCTGGTCTGTTTGTCTGTGGATCCCACGCACAGTGGGCCAGCTGTGCCCTCAGGTGTCCGCGATGCCCCGGATGGGAGATCTCCTCACACTACAGCGCTGTCACTGCATCTTCCTCCTCCAGTGGGGAGAGTAAGTCCCCTCTGGGGTGGGCATCCCGCAGGCTGGCTGAGGAGAAGGAAGGTCATTCGAGGCCCTGTTTGCTCAGCTCTTGCGAGAACGGCCGGTCCCGGAGTGTTTCCCTGGTGCCCGGGCCTGCCGGACAGACGGGCACAAACCGGAAGTTGCACCCGGCTTGGTGGCCCTGCCAGGGTCTCCAGAGAGTGGGTGGGGGCCTGACAGAGGGCTTTAGAGTCCCAGATACAGGCACGCATGGAGAAAATTAATCACTTCTCATCTTTCGAAATTTCTTTCTTTCTTTTTTTTTTTTTTGTCTTTTTAGGGCCTCACCCGTGGCATATGGAGGTTCCCAGGCTAGGGGTCTAGTCGGAGCTGTAACCTCCAGCCTATGCCACAGCGACAGCAACGCGGGACCTGAGCCGCATCTGCAACCTACACCACCGCTCACAGCAACGCTGGATCCTTAACCCACTGAGCAAGGCCAGGGATCGAACCCTCATCCTCGTGGATGCTTGTCAGATTGTTTCCGCTGAGCCACAACAGGGACTCCTCATCTTTCAAATTTTCTGGTCAACTCAAAGGGAAAGCCTCAGTTTGGGCTGATGTGTCTTCAAGGCCTCTCTAACTTTTCCTGGCATCATTTCCTTTGTTGTTTTTGCTTTTAAACAAAGGAAGCAGGCCTCAGGTCAGAGCCCTCCTTGAGGATGCTTACCTAGTTAGCATTTTCAGAGTCAGTTTTATGGCTACTTGTGATTCATAAAGTCACTTTTCAAAATTATAGATTTTTGTGTGTGTATGAAAGTAGTGTTGATAGGTTAGAAAAAATTGAAAATACAGAAACATAGAAGGAGGAAAATAATCACTCATTATACATACCACCCACTGCAATATTTTGATGCTTTTCTCTCTCTTAAATACAAAAGTTGAAATCACATTCTTTTTATCTTCTGCTTTTTTCCCACTAATGTAATTGCACAACCTATTTACATATAACCGAGAGGGCCCTGTACACATAGTCCTAAAGGCTTATTTCTTATTTGATTATAAAAATAAAATGTAAAAAAGGTCAAATAAGAAAATAAGAATTGGAGTTCCTGTGGTGGCTCAAGTGGCTGATGAGGATTTATGAAAATAAAAATTCCGCCTACAATAGGAAGAACCCTCAATATGCTAGGCTATGTCAGGGTTGCTATGGGTTGCTATGGGTCCACCCCAAAGCCCAGCAGAGTCTAAGGAGACAGACTGGGATTAGAGGGAGTGTAGACAGACCTGGGTTGGCTTCCTGATGCTGCCACCATGGGGCTGTGCACACCTGGACCGAGCATTTGCCCTGAACCTAAGCTCAGCATTTGTAAATGGGCTGATGGGCCTTTGCTCACAGGGCTTTGGAGGACTAGGTCAAACAATGTCTACTAAATGTGTAAAAGCAAGGCTGGCACCTGTAGGCAGTCAGTCAACAAGGGCTTTACAACAATTCCAAGTCCAGGGTTTTGTGGAGTTAATGACAACGTTGGTGAACTGGAGGGAAGATAGATTTTGGACCGTGCTCTGAATTATGGAAAAGGGGAGAAAAAAGAGGAGCCAATTGTACCTTTGTAGTTTGAGTCTAAATATCTTCATTATATTTTGATACTTGAGCAAATGGAGAGATTCTGATACTAGAATTTTATCTTCTCAGGAGCTTTCAATTTCCCCATCCCTGATGAAAGTTGGCATTTCAATGTTTACTTTAAATTTGCCGGATTTTTAAGAAAGTGATTTATCACTACTGGGAGTAACAGATTTAGTTTTCTTGAAACCCAAGGAAAGTTACTTTTTCTAAAATGTCGTATGTACCTTTCTTTCTTTTTTCCTTCCTTCCTTCCTCCCTCCCTCCCTCTCTCTCTCTCTTTCCTCTCTCTTCTCTTTTTTGGCCACCCCTCGGCATATGGAGTTTCCAGGCCAGGGATCAAATCTGAGCCACCGTTGCGACTTATGCCTCAGCTGTGGCAACCCTGGATCCTTTGACCCATTGTGCCAGACTGCAAATCGAACCTGCGTCCTGGTGCTGCAGAGATGGTGCCAATCCCGTTGAGCCCCAGCAGGAACTCCAACTTTTGTCTCTTTAATCATTCAACCGATCAAAGTTGTACTGTTACATTGCTTTTGTTCCTGGTCAGGTCTCATTAAGTGGAGGGATGATATTTCCTGCGTGCTACACCCCCTGCCACCCTCACCTCCAACGCACATCCGCTGAACTCAGTGATGTCAGGATAACAAAAGGGCATTTGATGATGTCCCTGAAGATACGGAGCAAGATGCATTCGAGGACTTAGATGTGCTGTGGGAAAGTCATCCTCGTTGTGTTAAAACCTGATGTGCCAACCCTGGCTTCCAAAGAGCCCCCTCCCCTCTCTGCTGGGTCTCCTTCCATCGGTGTGGGAACAGATGCAGAGCAGCGAGGGCTGGCACCCGGGTGGGTCAGGGGCTGGGAAGGAGAAGGGGGTGGGGTCCAGCGAGAAGTGAGGAAGGATGACAGGGGAGAGAGTCTCCTGGAGGGGCGTTTGGTTTCTAGTGACTGTGAATGTGTGTTTGGGAAGGGGCATGAGGCAGGGTAGCCTCCGTCTCCTGAGGGGCCGAGAGAAGAAAACAAGGAACCCTATCTCAACACCCCCGAGCACCATGTGGGTAGAAGGTCCGCCTGGAAGCCAAAGGCAAGCGCAACTCTGTGCCAGCAGAATGGACCCGCTCCAGGGTTAGGAATTTGGTAGGTTCACTGGATTCATTCAGGATATTTTCCAGGCGCCGGCTGGGTGCCAAACCCTGTGCTATAGGCTCGGGGTACGAGAGCAGGACCTGGTGTGGGGCACAGAGACACAAAGCCAGCACAGTGAGATGGAGGTGGCCAGGGGGCGCCCACGGAGAGGGGGTGGGGGAGGCTGACAGAAGACAGAATCAGTCCGGCCAGACTTTAAGGATGAACTGGCATTTTCCAGGCAGATGAAGGGGGCACGGAACATACTTCGTGCTTTGGTTTTGCAGAGTCTAGAGGATGAGAGACTCTGGAAACAGATGGAGCTGGGTTGGAATCTGGGGGGCCAGGGGGCCTGTCACTAATTGTGTGACCTCAGACAAATGGCGTAACCCCTCTGAGCCTTCGTTTCCTTACTTGTAAATTTAAAGGATGATACTCAACGACTCTGTGAAAGTTGAAGTACAATTCGTGGCACACAGTAATATACATGTGACCTCTGAAACAAGTGTGGCTCTGATTCTGCCACGATCCAAGCAAGGCACATCCCTTTGGACCTGATTCCCCATTCAGCAAATGGGCAGAGTGGACGCAATGACCTTGAAGCGTCCTTCCAGCTTGAACATCCTATGATGTATTACTTTGTGTCACTATCAGCTTCCGTAGAATCTTTCTCTCCTAGGTGCTCTTTGAGCCTTTGTTTGAGCCTAGAATAGTGCCTTGATCACAAGTGCAGCTTAATAAATACGAGTTGAGTACTTCTCCCAAACTTACTGTTTGCTCAAATACCCGTGCTCATAAGGGTTTCTTCAGGCATATGTGGAACTGCAGCTTTTAAAACAGAATGACTATGTTCTTTGCCTGACTGGAAAGAATGGGAGGCTTTGGACTTGAAGCGTCTGCTAAGCATCTATATTCCCAGATGCAGGCCAAGTGCTCGTTTCTGGAGCCCAGCGTGGCATGTGAAGAGAAGCGCAGAAATGGTATTTGATTGGAGGTGCCATCTGTTCCTGTTTGAGGAATTGCGTGGGAACTTTCGGGGGGAGTAGCTGGCACCCCTGCCCACTCCACACACTACAGGGTGGTGATTTTCTCTCTGCCCGTTTTTGCCCCCATGCACTTACCTGCCTTGTTAGTTCACCGTGTAAGTGTTTCAGCCTATGAAGAACTCCCCTAGGGAGTTCCCATCATGGTGCAGCAGAAAGGAATCCGACTAGGATCATGAGGTTGTGGGTTTGTTCCCTGGCCTCGCTCAGTGGGTTAAGGATCTGGTGTTGCCGTGAGCTGTGGTGTAGGTTGCAGACAAGGCTTGGATCCTGCATTGATGTGGCTGTGGTGTAGGCCGGCAGCTGTAGCTCTGATTCAACCCCTAGCCTGGGAACTTTCATATGCTGCGGGTGCGGCCCTAAAAAGCAAAATACATAAATAAATAAATAAATAAATAAATAAATAAATAAATAAATAAATAAAAGAACTACCCTATGCTTCCTGGGCATCGTCCATCCAAATTTCTAGGTTCTTGGCAATGAATTTTCAACAAGAGGGCTCCTGTAGCCAAAAGCTTTCAAAAGAAGCAGTTTCAGTAAATGAATTATGTCTCCTAAAAAAAGGGTTGGGGAATACTATCTGAATTAGGAGCTCTGAAGAAGCACACGAAAAGAAGAATAAAGTTGTAATGGTTGGTATTGTTCAGGAACAGCCCTTGCCAGCTCTCCTATCAGGAGACAGAGTGGGGGCTGCCCTTTATTTGAATGTTCTGAGTCAGCGACATGACTTCACTATGTTTGTAGGTGGATGAAAAATGCATCCTATTAATGAGTGTTCTTGGACTTTATTAAAACTGATACCACTTTTCCTCTAGTAAGAACAGAAAATGGCCTAAATTGGTGTCTCTTCTCATGAGGAAGACAGTATCAAGGACTCAAAATGAAACAAACCCTTTTTTCTTGTTATTATAGCATTCACGTTTTCATCTTTTGTGTGTGTGTGTGTGTGTGTGTGTGTGTGTGTGTGTGGTCTTTTCAGGGCCGCACCCAAGGCACATGGATGTCCCCAGGCTAGGGGTCAAATTGAAGCTGCACCTGTTGGCCTCTGCCACAGCCACAGCAACTCGGGATCTGAGCTGTGTCTGTGACCTACACCGCAGCTCAAGGTGACACCTGATCCTAACCCACTGAGTGAGGCCAGAGATCGAATCTGCATCCTCATGGACAGTGGTTGGATTCTTAACCCAACAGGAACAGGAACTCCCATATTTTCATCTCGAGGACCTCTTAAGGTCCTGTCTTTCCTTTCCTTCTTCCAGCCACCGCGTTAACGACGCAATGATAGTTTTTCCCTCTTGAAGAAAGCATCGTTGCCCTGACCTCTCCTGTTATCTGGGGAGCCTCGGGGCATCCTCCAAGGTCCTAAGTAGGCTGAGTTGAACAACTCTGCAGTGGGTGAGAAAACACTCTGCCATTCACCGGCTGCCATTTTGGCAGGAAGTGGCTACTGAATGGTCCAGGGAGGCAGCAAGAATAGGATGCAGTTCTACCTTCAGGAAGCCCTGTCGACTCATAGCATTGGACTTGAGGGGATTTTCAGGTTGTGCTGATGCTGGGTCCCTTGGCTTTAAGTAAAAGGAGGGAGGAGAAACCCACCCAAATCCCTAAAACCTTTTCGACAGCCACCGGTAATGTCCCATTTCTGCCAACCAGAATCTCATGCCAGTGATTTGCTCAACAGCTGGGTGATGACATGCTTTTTGGGTACGATATATACACTAGGCCATTAGTCTGCAAGCAGCAGTTGTCAGCTTTGTTCCCATTTAGAGTAATTTTCTCGCTAATATGGCATATTCTTCAGGGATAAAATGCATTTTCCAGCCAGATATTCCCCCTAATAGTCAAGTTGGTTTAATGATCGGATTTTAGCCAAAGGAAGGTAAGCCTGTGATGGCTGCTGGTTGTAGATTGAAGCTACCAAAAATGAAAAGGCTTATTTTAAAACACATTCACATGAACAAATTTCTTTCCAGATGAGTGACGCTCATTTGAAGGAAAACTGAGGCACACATTTAAGAGCTAAGTAAGGTACTTAGAACCTTTTGGCGCAACGCCGCCGATAGGGCTGTGTTTTTGAACCGTGAGAATGGATGGTGAGGTTTTAATAGGAGCAGCGATGACCGGTGAATGACAAAAAGGGCAGGTGTCTTCAGGCCGACCCTCCCTGAAATGACAAGGACTTTTTCTCCCCTGCACCTATAGGCTTTGAATATTCAAATCAATTAAACAATTAATTCCCACCCTGCAAACTTGCTTGTCAAGCTTCAGCCTGTGGCCGATTTATTTGGTTGAATTATAGCCGCCCGGAAGAGCAGCAGTTCCTAATGGAAAAGCTGACGGAGTCTTAAGTACATGTGGCGAGTGGAGCTGCTATAATTAACTCTGCTTTGGAGCCCCTCCCCCATTAATATTTTAAAGATTTTTAATTAAAATAATTACATGAGTTTATGAAAAATACGCAAGCACCGAAAGTATTTCTACACCGCCCAGCCTCCATGGGTCCCTTTCCTGAGGTCACTTGGGTGTGGGATGTCCCCCTGGGCGTTATCCCCCTGGTCCCAGCTGGGGAGGGTGGGGGGGCGCAGGATGTATTTCCGCAGCGGGGACCTCCTTCTCCCTTTACCTTTGAAATCTCGGTGTTGGGAGCAGCGCGTCCACAACTGGCCTTGTCTTGTTCAACATGGATGGTTTTCCTTTTTCTCTGTTCTTTTGCGTCACTTTTCCTTTTATCCCATTTCTTTCATCCTCCTGGGATCATACTCCGGGGACAAAGGTCCTTCTTTTCTTCCTTCATCCCCTTGTTGAAAGAACTTCCAAGGCTGTACGGTGGAGGGCCGGACAGGAAAGCTTTGAAACTTTGTGGTCCTGGGATCTCTGTCCTCACTCAGCCCTGCCGTTCTAGCACGAAAGCAGCCATGGCCCATACATAAGTGAACGAGCATGACTATGTTCCATTAGCACTTCGTTTATGGACATGGAAACTTGAATTTCAGGTACTTTTTACATGTCACAAAATATTCTTTTAAACTTTTCTTGCCAAGGGAGTTCCCGCTGTGGCTCAGCGGAAACGAATCTGACTCGTATCCATGAGGACGCAGGTTCGATCCCTGGCCTCGTACAGTGGGTTAAGGATCCGGTGTTGCCATGAGTGGTGGTATAGGTCACAGATGGGGCTTGGATTTGGCATTGCCGTGGCTGTGGAGTAGGCGGGCAGCTGTAGCTCTAATTGGACCCCTAGCCTGGGAACTTCCATAGGCCGAGGGTGCAGCCCTGAAGAGCAAAAAAAAAAAAAAAAAAAATTTCCTCACCAACCATTCACCAATGTAAACACTATTCTTTGCTCACCAGCCACTACAAAACATGCAGCAGGCAGAATCTGTCCCTTGGACGTAGTTTGCGACCCCTGGGGTGGTGGATGGATGAAGAGCACGGCTCTTCATCTGGCATCAGACAGCTTGGCTATTCCGGCTGCTGCAACATCCTAGCTGTGTGACTGCGGACCAGGGCTTAGCCCTCTCTGTGCCTCGGTGTGCCCGTGTAGCACATGGAGGTGATGATGATGGCAATGGCCTGGGAGTCTGGGTTGGATGAGTTAAGGTGTTGACTTAGGAAAAGCAGGGAGCACATTGCCCAGCAGCTTATAAGGCAACAGCAGTGCTCACTGAGGGGACATCTCATCTTGCTCTGGCATTACCTTGCTGTGTGACCTTGAACAAGTGACCAGACATTCCTAGACCCTGGATCCCTCATTTATTAAAACAAACAAAAAGCCCTGAACCCCAAACCCCAGGCTTGGACTAGAACACCCTAGTGCTACTCTGGGCCAGGGGACCGGATCCCAGTGAGATGGGTACTGTCATTGCAGGCCTCAGGATGGTGGCCCCTGGGGGGCTTCACTTCTAGGTGTGTTCCAGTTCTGTTGTTGTTGTTGGACTATTGAGTCCGAACCTGACATCCTGGGCGCTCTTTGAAGAAAACACGGGGGTCTCTCTGTTTTTGTGACTGGCCCCTGTTTGTTGAGCATCT
Organism: Phacochoerus africanus; assembly: GCF_016906955.1. Lineage (NCBI taxonomy): Eukaryota > Metazoa > Chordata > Mammalia > Artiodactyla > Suidae > Phacochoerus > Phacochoerus africanus. Next base: position 133,207,812 of record NC_062558.1, read on the forward strand.
CAGCACTGCAGGTATTCTGCTGGCTCGGTCGCAGTCCTCCCCAGCCTTCCTATGACCTTGGCTACCATCCCCAGTTCTTGTCTGTTCCTGTGCTGGGGCAAGCACTTATCAGATGACTGCCTCCATCCCTCCCTGAAAGCCAGCTTCTGCAGCTGCCGGTTAGATTACCTTCCTGTAGCCAGACTGGATTCTAGAACTGGTCCTGCCATCCTTCCTGCCCCCACCCCCACCCCCAATGCACAGGCAAACTCGGTACAGAAATGTTATTGACTTCTGCGTGTCTGGGTAAATGTCTATTTTTTTTTTGGTCTCATCTGCTCCACAGCTCCATGCCATGGAGAGACTTGCAGATTTCCCCTGAAACCTGGGCTCTGATCCCACCTGGCCTCTTCCCAGCTGTGTGGACTCACTCACATAAGCTCAACACCCTCTAAGTCTCAGTCAGCTCAACTGCAAAATAGGGGTGTTAAAAACACCTGTTTTCCAGAGATCTCACGTGAAAAGTACAAGAGCAATGCCTTGAGAGTGCTCTCGACATAAGAGGAAGCACTGTGGAGGAGAAAAACACAGAGGCTCTGGAGACAGATCTGGGATCCAATGGCCATCCTCCCCCCTGCCCCCACCCCCACTCCCGGCAAGGGATAATGTTGACGAAAGTCTGACAATGGAAAAATGGATTCCCCGGCATCTCCTTTGCCTGCTTCCTCTCCCCTCCATGGCATTTCTTTGTTTAAACATGGCTCCTCTTTGGACCCAACTCCCAAGTTGACCCTTCCCCCGGAGCCCTGGAGACAACCAAGCCACCAGGTTGAACCAGCACAGCCACCCACCTGCCCCACCTGTCCAGGAAAGTAGGCAGGGCATCCCTCTGCCACCCCACATGGGCCAGACCCCAGCCCAGGGCTACCATTGACTCATACTTGAATCCAACTCATCTTGATTTTATGAGAACCATCCCTGAAAATCCCCATGTTCAAAAAAACGACACCGGGGAGCCATGGAGCAGCCTTATGATTTGAATAATCAGCCATTTAGTGACATGTCTAGCCCGGTTTAATGACTGAATCAGTGAAAGTATGACCCCGAGTGCCGGTTAACTTCTAAAATAGCTGTGCCCACTGCATGACACAGCCAACAGGAAGCCATTAAGGCGCTAGCAATTACCACTTCCATCCATTGGCGAAGTCCCTATTTTATTTTAATCTGTGTAAGTGCATTTTCTGCACGAGGTTAAAATATAAATCCCTTCTCCTGAACAAGACTGGTTTTCTGGCTGACTTGAGAGCACAATTTACAACTGATTTAATTTGTTCTTCACAAACATTCCTAATGACATTACCCCGGTGCATATACAGACTCCCTCCTCTTATTCCATTAACTCCCAAATCGGGTTTAAAGACCATATTGATGCTAGATGTTATTATGGGTGATTATCAAAACAACAGACAACTCGGCAAAGTGTTTACTAACTGGTTTATATATAATTTCTGTAATAACGACAACAGATGGTAATGCTACAAACACTAAATCACGCTTTTCGCCGCTGAAACAAATTGGCAGCCTGCAGTACAGAAATGGTGTACGTAGCTACATACAGATGCTTCACTCATCAGCTATAGTGTTCATCTTATTAGGAAATGGGTCTGTTACCGCTATTACAGGTAATCTTTCCATTTACAATTACAAAATATATATTTTCAATGAAAATGGTTTTCCGCAACTAAGCTGCCTGAAGGATACTTTTCCCCCTCTAATTACCACCCCGGCGAATGGGAGCCGGGGGCCAAGCCCCGCGCAGGGCTGTGTTTGTCCCAGTTAATGGTAGTGGCTGCATTTCAGCTGCGTAGAGATGAGCCGCCTCGCTGAGACCCTCCACCTCTTGTTGGAAAGGCCATGACGCAGCCCCGGGAGTGGGTCCATCAGCGCTTTAGAAGCCGGGTGTGAACAGGCTGAAAAGCAACTAAACGCGGAGGGGGCCCTGACTCACGTTCGTCTGTGCGGCCTGCCATTCTCCAATCCCCTGAGAAGGAGCGGGTTTTAGGCGTGGGAGGAACCTTGTCCTGGACAAGCTCCGCCTCCGCTTTTTACAGATGGGAAGTGGAGGTCCAGAAGGTGCTCGGAGGAAGGGACTTGCCCAGGTCACTGGGTGGCGGTACTAGGACGCCTTCGCAGTCCCTGGCCGGGAGTGCAGCGTTTCTTTTGCCCCACGGGGGATCCTCTGTCCTGCCAGGTGCTCTGGGTGCTGCTGGGGGGCACCCAAGGCTAAGAAAGATGGTGGCACCTCCAAGTCTCAGTGCCTCCATCCTGAGCCCTGCACACGCACGACCTCATCGAACCCTGCAGACAGCTGGGCAGGTGAATACCTCTGATCCCACCTTCCAGGTGAGGAACCGTGTGACACTGGGGGAGAGGGGGGCTGTCACTTGCCTGGGGTCCTTTGAAGCTGTAGGGCTGGGATCTGAACTCCGTCTGGTAACTGTTTCCAAAGTCGGTGGGGCTAACCACTCCGCAATACTGCCTTTGCAGAGCTGGGCCTTTGTGCCTTTGTTCTCTTAGAAAAACCAAAGCAGAACAGAGTTGAACAGGGGGCCAAGGGCAGGCTGTGTTGGGGGCATTTCTGGCTTTGCAGAGTGACCAGCCTTCCGTCCTTGACCCTTTGTCTTTCCCCATCGAGGTGTCAGCTGCTGTCTAGCCAGGATGCCGAAGCTGCATGGTGGCTGGCAGAAAATGAGCTGGTGTGGACACGACGGGTGCTGGATTGAGAGGCGGGCTCTGGGCTGGCCCTCCTGAGTTTGGCTCATCTGCTGACCCACTGAGGCCCCCTCAGTGCCCCCCTCCACCTCCTTGGCCTTGTCTGCAGAGGGAGGCTAACTGGGGTCCCTGTCTTCTCACAGGAGCACAGGATGGGGGTGGACCAGACAGTTCGTGAACAGGACTGAGGTGAGGACGTGATGCATCCTGAACACCGAGTGGCAAGTCCATGCTCTGCCCAGAGCGGGGCTCTGAGGGGGTTGGCCCCTCCCCTACGGCCACCATTGTCGCTGGAGTGACGGCCCACCTGCCAGCTCTTGGCTCTGGATGCCCCCCCACCCCCATGGGGTTGGGGATACCTGCCTCTGCTAGCATAGCCCCTGTTCCCTAGGGCCCCCCACCTCTTGCCCCCAGGATCCTGTATTAGTCATCCATGACCTGGGGTGAATTTCTTTCTATTGGAGGCCCTCCCTGGTCTGACACTAGGTGACGGTGCTATTAGTGCCTCAGGCCCCAGACACAGAGGATGTCACAGTGGGGGCTGGGTGCATCATATAGGCGAGGAAACGGAGGCCCCGGGCAGAGGTGGCTTGCTCCACATCCTGAAAAAGGGAACCAGGCCTTGTCCCCGATCTCAAAGTGTCGTGAGGACAAAAAGGTACCAAGGATGTTGTGCCCGGGTCTTTTGGTCATTTGGGACATGTCCAGCCCTGCACCTCTGCCTGCTGGTGTGTTGCTGAGAGTGGGCTGTGGGACCCTCCAGCTGAGGGGTTCTTGTGGGTCTGGGGCTGCACCTGCTAATTTCTCTGGGGCCACACGACCAGGGTCCCCACGGTTTTCAGCAAGATGCCACACTGCCAGGGGTTCCACTCAGCCAGGGAGCACCCTCTTTCTCAGATTCGGAGAGTGGGGCTCCAAAAGATACCCTTTGGTCCCTCTCACAATTATACTGGAGGCAGCGGTCCGCCTGCCCCTTAGCCAGGAGCAAGAGCTCAAAAGAAGCCCAGGTGGCCGCTGCTGGAGGCAGGTGAGTCAGAGAGCCACCCTCGGGCTCCAGGTGTGACCCGGACCAGGCCCAGGTGTCCAGAGGCTGCTCCTCCAGCTGGTCCCTCGCCACCCTTTTGTCTGGGTGGTTCTGAGATGCCTTTGTGAGAAGCACATTTCTTGTCCCCTCACTGGGCGAGGAGGGTCAGAGGAGATTAAGTGCTTCCTGTGCTTGGCTCACGCCCACAGTGGTGGGGACGCTGCTGTGCCTCATGCAGTCGCCCTGAGGATTGACCCAGGACAAGGGCCTGCCACGCTCCAGCGAGAAGCCAATCACACGCTTCCCGGGGACCACTGTGTGAAGGGGCAATGAATTGTTTCCTCCCTGTAATTTTCTGCATGGATATCTCGCTACTGTCCCCTGGCCACTCCCCTCTGACCTCAGAGGTGGCCCTGTGCCCTGGCCACACGGCACCTCTCTTCAGTCGCACAATGAGCGGCTGCTTTGAGGGCTTGTCTCAGAAGAGCCATGCTGCCCTCGGTGGGCTGGGAGGAAGGCCCTGGTCTGGGCAGATTCAAGGAAGGATCCAGCCTGGGCCCAGGGCCTCCCCAGCGTGGCTTCCTGGGCTCTGTCTGGACCGGGGGATTGCCAGGAAGAGAATGAAGTCAGTTTGGAGGGACAGGCCTGCTCCTGTTTTCTCCTCCAATTTGGCCCTTTTCCTTGGGAGAGCCGTGTGGCTGGAGGAGGAAGCCTTTTGGAACCCAAGGTGTGTGTAGAGCGCAGCTCGCGGCTGATTTGACCACGGGCACCTAACTTCTCTGTGCCTCCGTCTTTTCTTCTTCAAAGTGGGGATGAAAGAAGTATCGTAGGACCACAGCACAAAATGGGATCTCACAGGATGGAGCTCTTATTGTAGGCCATCTCTGGGACCTCTATGACATTCATGGCATTGTTAGGCATTTGACATTTTTTCCCCCCAAAATCCAAGCCAGTGGGAATAGCATGTCTGTTCCTTCCACAATGGTCACGATCTCGAAACACTTTCCTTGGCCATATTCTAATCAAACTCATGGTCACAGGTGGATTTTTGCACATTAGCTCTTGCAAAGGAGGAGCCTCTTGGAGGTGCCATCAGGGCTCAGCGGAAATGAATCTGATTAGCATCCATGAGGACTGGGGTTCGATCCCTGGCCTCACTCTGTGTTAAGGATCCGGCGGCATTGCCATGAGCTGTGGTGTAGGTCGCAGATGCAGCTTGGATCCTGCATTGCTATGGCTGTGGTGTAAGCCAGCAGCTGCAGCTCCAATTTGACCCCAGCCTGGGAACCTCCATATGCCACAGGTACAGCAGAATCAAAAAGAGGAAAAAAAGAAAGAGGAGTCTCTTTGTATTAAGAGTGATATGTTACCATGGGGCTTGTGAAAATATTACCTGGGTTCCATGAATAGCTGGGTTACAGGAAATACTTTGACTTCTAGCAAAGGAAATTTAATCCCTTATGTCAATATTTTCTTTCAGTGGGAAAGGTGTTCCTGACATGCTACCAGGTGAAATATTATGAGAGAGTAGACTGGAATTTGCCCAACAGCAGGCCTGCGAAAAGTCCTTGCCGTATTCTGTGCTAGTCTGGGGACCTCAGGCCTCAGTTTCCCTACCTATAACATGGCAGGGGGATGGGACTCAGACTATTTGGTACCTAAGGGTCTCAAGAAGCTCTGACACCTCCTGTGTCTGTGACGAGTGGGAAGTCCAGTAAGCAGAAAGAATTCCAGTTGGTGGAAGCTGCCCTTGGGCCCCACCGTCTAAGCTGTGACAAGGCTCTGGGACTTTTCTGGGCTGCCCAAGCTGGCTCAGAACTGCCTTGACTATATGGCACAAGATGGCCTCATTAACAGACTTGTTGCAGAGTGTAGCTAGAATATCTAGCAGATTAAAAAAAAAAAAAAAAAACTCCCAAAGATTATAAAAGACTTTAATTAGAATTTCACAAAGGTGGTATGTGAGGATTTACTAATTGCCTTTCCAAGTTTTTCTTTCTTTCTTTCTTTTTTTTCAGTGCTCAGCGCAGCCTCAGAGATACGACAGAGGGAACAGTGTTTTAAGGCCAGGGTACAATGTGACAACAGTGATAGATATGCTAATTTCTTCATTCACTCCACTTCACTTCTTTTATTCTTTCCAATTAAAGCAAATGCTACTGAAACTGTAATTAAGCCAGGGCTGGGCCCTGATTGCCTGCTGTTTTAATGAAACCCTATTGATTTTTCTTTTCTTTCTAATGGCCACACGTGGTGCTCAATGGTCAAACACAGGCCCTGCTTTCGTGTCCCCAGCAAAACTTAATTTTGGCCTGGTGAATTGGGGGCCGTTTATTCAGTAGCAATGAGTAAGGCTCTACCTGCGAGATAGTGTTGGGAGCAGAAAACCAAGGATGCCCACCATCCATCCATCCGAAAGCAGCCACGTGCCTTCGTGAACAGACCTCAACCGCCCTGCTTCCCTAGTGCTGTTTCCACAGGAAGCAGCGTGTGAGTTAAACTCCCGTGGCCTCACCAAGCTGGGTGTTAAAATCTGGGCAAGTTGGAGCCATGGAAATATATATCCTTGACAGATGTTCACAAGCCAGAGAGCAGTTTTAGAGACAAAGTATCAGAAAACATTTTATTTCTCTTTGGCATTAATTCGAGAAAGAAGTTTTGTACAAAGTGTCTTTCGGAGAGGACGCCTGGAACCCATAGATGCAACGCAGAGTAAATGAAGGAGGCGGACTCTTGGGAGCCGAGCACTTTAATAGCCTGGCAGATATTTAATGGTGCAAACTAATATTCTGATCCGAAAGTATAGTTTCAGAGAGCGGTGGGTTTCTTCATCACGCAGAACTCAGAAAGAAGCATGAGCTTGCGGTTCCTAAATAGCTGGGAGCTGTCTGAGCAGAGTCATTGCTCAGGGCGATGGGCTGGATGCAGGCAGCTGGCAGCGGAAACGCGCCCTTGCCTGAGCTGGCTCCCAGCACGGCCTTTGTTGGTGCCCCGGGGGAAGGAGTGCGCGGAGCAGGGAGGCGGCTCACACGCAGACCACCTGCACCTTCCTTTCTGCTCTTCTTAGAGGGGCTTCTTCTCCGACTCTTGTCGCCAGATTCTCACAGGTCTGTGAGCTTCTTCCTGTACTGGGACAGTGGCAAGGGATTTGGAAAGAATCCGAGTGGACATTATGACTCTTACTCTCCTGAAAAAAAGGATCCCAAGACGCACTTCCTCCCACCCTGGCCAAAGAAAACCAGGCAGTGGCATCATTATCATCAGATCCTAATTCATCGACGGCCCACTGCGTGCTCGGCACTGGCAAGGTGCTTTGCATAGGTTATTTCACTAGGAGCTCCTTATGTCTCCCCTGAAGACAAGAAAATGGGCTGAGGGGAGTTGGCACAGTTATGAAAGTTCTAGAGCAGAGGCAGGAAGTGCGGGGTAGAGAACAAATCATGTAGTTTCCCAGTGGCCTGGCAGTTAAGGATTCAGCATTGTCGCTGCTGGGACTTGGGTTCCATCCCTGGCCCGGGAACTTCTGCATGCCACAGGCACAGCCAAAAAAAAAAAAAAAAAAAGCAAATTGCACTTCAGGCTTTGGTGACATGACCCAGCCCACTCTCCTTTGCAAGTTAGTTCTTCTCTCCTGTTGTAGGCTGTAAGCTCCTGAGGGTAAGCCGAGGCAAGGTCTGAGGGCTGAGTCTGGTGGTGGAGGGACGGGGCTGCCCCGTACATTATAGGAGGTTTAGCCACACTCCTGGCTTCAACCCACTAGAGGCCAGGAGCACAGCCCTGGCCAGGAGCACAGCCCTGGTTGTGACAACCAACAATGTCCCCAGACATTGCCCAGTGTCCACTGGGGAAGAAAACAGCTCCCTCTTGAAAATCACTGGTCTAGACATTTATGTTTTATTTGCCTGAAACATAGCACCATTCAAAAACAAGCACACCAAATGCTTTGTTTTCATCGAATGGCCTATGCCAAACGATTGAATAGCAGCATCCTTGTTTTACATTCAGGTGGAAAGCTAAAAGGCAGATTTGAGAACTAGGAAAAAAAAGACCACACTGATTTTGTTTTTGACGGACCCTAGATCCTTCTCCAAGAAAGCGTTCAGGGAGGAGCGTGGGCCTGAGGAGTCAGAAGCCTTGTGCAGCTTCAGGCTGTTCCTCGCTGGCTGGGGTCAAGTCCCCAGGCCCTGGTGCCACGAGTTTTTGTCATTAAGGCGAGGAGGATGTAATGATTCATCTGTGGGGTCCTGGTAGGACTGACATTCTTAATCATTAGACAGAAGCATCTCGGATCAGGGCATTTCCGGGTAGGGGCAGAACTCACAACAAGTAAGAGAGGAAGGGAAGAGAGAGGGGGAGAGAGAGAGAGAGAGGAAAGGGAAAATGCCCAGAACTGATGGGAGACACTGCACCTCAGGTTCACCGCAAATTGTGAATGTTCACTTAAGAACCTGGCCTCAGATCATCTTGTAGTTTCCCATGCAGACCCCTGGACCCCCACATCTCTGTATAAGAAAATTGTAGAGAAGATTGGATTCGCTTTACAGAGATGTGCCTTACCTCTCTGTCAGGAAGACATTACTTCTTCAAAAAAAGAAAAAAAGAAAAAAAACCAAAAACAAGAGAACAACAACAACAACAAAATTAGGTTTTGCTTTGTGGTGATTTGCATCCTTACTGGTCCTGATCGGGGTCAAGGAGGGACCTGCTTTTGAGATGCCGCAGGATTCGGGAAGCAAAGAAACAGATGGTATCTTGAGAGTGGTTGCCAGAGCAAAATTCCCCAGAAGAGAGAATTTGGAATTGTTGAAAAAGCAAGGTAAGTTGTCCTAAAGCTGTGATCCCCAGGGGTGATCCCCCCCTCTCCCCCCTCAAAGCAGAGCATTTAAGGCTGCTTCTCCCACTAAGTGCAGGTGATACACAAGGAACATGGCTTCTCTTTCATCACATCTCTTCGGAAAGAGCCAGCTTCCTATACGGGCAACAGAAACCCTCCCATCTCACTTGCTTTGCCTTTATTTCACCCTTTAGGATCTACACCCGTAGAAAGAAACCATTTCTGAAAACCCTTTGGAACCAATGGCCTTCTTTTTGCAGATAAAGAGGAAAGCCAGAGTTTTTAATTGGTTTTTAAAAAATTGCATGTTCTTTTGACAGAGACGAAAGACCCTTCTCCTGGGTGTTACCTCTGACATCTTGCTTGTTAGAACTGGAGAGAGAAAAAAATGGACCCCAGGAATGGAGCTGCAGGGACCCTGGAAAAAGGGGACACCATCACGCCACCGTCGAGTTCTGTCAACTGTCAAGTTAATTAGAACGAAATTAAAAACACATTTGCCAAGATGTTCCGCAGCCAAACCAGTTAAATAGAGATTTTAACAAAATTGAAAGCATATTATACTGAGATTTGTGGATCCTGGCCCGGTGAGTGAGTGCTGAAAGTGTGATAAAATAACAAAATTGCTGCCTAATAATCTATAGAATAATATTGTCAACTAATGGATTATAATAAAATAAAAGCTGTTATTAGGGTAAAACATTATAACAAAAAATCCAACTTTTATTTGCAGCACCTCCCCCTTAATGGTTTTGAGCATTTTGAAAGGTAATTTAAACAAGTACATTGTATCCTTATTGAAACTGCTTCATCTCGCTGGCTGCTGAAAATGGCTTTAACCATCTCTCTGAACAAAAGCACCCCTAATAAGACAACAAAAAGCCCAAAGCAATGGCCCAGCAGCATCACGCTCTGGCCAGGAGCAGCGGAGCCTCTAAGGCAGCAGCTTTCTCCCTGCATGTAATTAGATGAATTAAAAGGACAAAGTGGTTAATGTAACTGTTGTGGGGGGGGCGGGCAGCCCTTTTCATCCCATCCATTTCAGACAAGAGCCTGTGGCTTTTGCTTCAGCAATGCAGAGAAGAATGTTGGCGGCGAGGGAAATTAACAAGCTTAATCTGCGAGGAATCTGCTCTGAGTCATGGATGAAATGTATCTCGAGCAACGAAAGGCTAGTCATTCCTGCTTCCTTTTATATGCCTAATAAAACTTACAATAAATTAACTGCATTTTAGTTTGCAGCCAGGCTTTAATCAGGGATGAGGCATCGGGTAGTCAAGTTACAAGGAGCCTTCAACTGGTGCATTTCAGCTATGTGCTAAGGCGGGTGGGGTCCTCGCTAATTAGCCTTCCTTCCGATGTTGATATTTCAAGTAGTGGTTCATCCCTGGAGTTCGTGGTTTTCAGTGACAGGGTAGTGAGATGGCAGATGTATATTATCAGTCCAGGTCAGTTGACTGGGGGGAGTAGCGTGCTTGGGAAAAAAATCTTTCTCAGGCGAATTAATTCTCTTATATTTCTTCCTCTAATTGACTCCATGAAGTTGCCTTGATAACGTCATACGTTATTTTCTATGAGTTGCTCCTATTCTTCATGCTGACCTATCAGGAAGGATGCCATCATGGTAGTACCTCATAGTGGAAAGAAAAATGGACTCCTGTTTGGGTGCTGAGTTTTAGTCTCTGTAGACCTGGGAGAGTGATCCCGTTGGATTTAGGGCCCTAGAAACAGCCAAAAACAGTGGTGGGATCAGTGAGAGGGATCGGCTCCATCTGCGCCTCCATTTTGTCCTCTCAGCTTAATGCAGACTCAGAACTGCAACTTGGAGCCTTCCTTGACCTATGGGCAAATTATGACTTTGTTTTATTATAAAAAATAGAAGGTGGAAAATTAAATTCATTAGCTCCAGTTACTAAATGATTCATCTGGCTGGTTAATGAAGCTGCACATTATGCTAACAAGATAAAGGCAAAGAATAACATGTGGGGATCAGCGGCTACAGGCAAGCTGTGCCCGGCTCTGCTGGAGACGCACAGCCCAGGAGCCTGTACTTGAGATGGATGATGGCGTGATGTGGGGAGCCAGGGTGGGGAGCCAGAAGCTGGGAGACAGGCAGGGGGTGCCCCGGTTGCTTCTCAGAGAGACCTGGAGGCTAAGTCAGGGCTGACAACACTCCAGGGGGCTGGGTTGAGCCTTTCTGGGTGTGGGAAGGGCCAAGACTTCATTGGAAGGCATTTGCTGCTGATGGAAAGAGTACCAGGTCATCTGGAGGAAGGTCAAGGTCGAGGTCAAGGCCCCATAAGGCTCTGGAGCTTCCACTAAGCCTTGAGTTGGGGACAGGGCCGTGTTAGAGACTGAGAAACTGCGGAGAGGGTCCCTGCTGTCTGTGTTCTCAGCCATTTCTTTAGCCATTGTTGGGATCCAAGCTCACAGAGGTGAAGGGTGGGGCCCTGGATTGATTCTTGGCTCCTCCATGTCCCAGCTCTGGGACCTTGGGAGGGCACACTTCGCCTCATCTATAAATAAAATGGGCACAATCATAGCAGCACCTTGTAGATTTAATTATATATCACCCCACCCCCCACCGCCCTCACTTTGGGCCTCTACTGCTCCACGAGCTTCCCAACACTTTTGTTCTGATCAGATCCATTGTCCTTGTTTCTGGAAGAGGTGGCCCTCAGGTCACTCCAGGGCCCTGAGGCACAGTCACTGTTCGGAGCCCAGGGAGGCCCCTGATGAATACTGCTTATGTAAAGGGACCTCCAGATTTTCTCATTTAACTCTACTGAGCAAAGAAGCTTTGAGTCATTGCAGAAGCTACTGACTACAGCAGGTCTGTCCTCTCACCAGACTGTTTCCTCTTTGCTTTTTGGAATTCTGATTCTTTCTCTCTGGTGTTCCTGGTTCTTCACCCCAAACTGGCTGCAAGAAGCAGGTTTGGGCCTCCCACTGCCTTCCCAGTGGCCCTGAGATGCCTCTGTCATTATCCCTACCATTTGAACTGAGCCAAACTGGTCCTCATTCTCTAAAGAACATTCATCAAATAGCAAGAGTAACTCAGTTTTAAAGGCAACCTACTTCTGTGCTGCATGGTGAAAAGGGACCTGGGATTTCGAGTCTGAATCCCAGCCCTCTACAAGCTGTGTGACTTTGGACAAGTCCCTCCACCTCTTGGGGACTGGCGGTAATCATGTGCCTTGCTTCTGCCAGGGAGGCTGCGACTGAGTGTGAAAATGGTGAAGTATTATGTCATAGGTCCATGCTGGCATGGGAGTTGTCTTTCCCCTTCTTTGGAGTTGGGGGAAAGTGCAGCATCTCTTAGGTCAATCAAATTCCTGCTTCCTAGAAGTTGAGCCCAGCAACTGGGCCAGTGGGTTGAACCTGCAAATCACCCTTAACTTGGATGCTTCCTTTGTGGTGGAGTAGCACCCAGTATAGCCAGCTCATTGCTTGGGCAGAGGAACAAGGCCACTTGAGCCGTGCCTAGAGATTTGCTTCCTGCTCTTCACCCAAGTGGTTGTGTCAGTACCCTCCCCCCCCAACCCCGCACCCCTCCCCTCCCCGCGCCAGAGGATTAGCCCCTGTGTTACTTTTGTTGTCATCAGAATTGTCCTAGCTTAGCCATAATCTTCTCAGCCAGGATTGGTTGGGCATTTTCTACATGCCAAGTCTCTCCAGATGCCATCTCCATTTAGGTCTCAATAATAGGTTAAGAAAATTCAGAAATGCCTCTACCAGCTAGCTCCTAGCTTGGAAAGACTCGCTTCTATCTTTTCTAAGGTACAATAAGCAAGACCTCTTAAGCCCGGAAGAGGGTGAGTCAGAGAAACGTTTGGATATAACTGAGGTTTACCCGCATCACTCTTACCCACTGCCACCACTCTTGCTACGACCCATGCTCTGGGTGTTGCAAGACCAAGATGGTATTCCAGGGACATAAATAACATGGGGCTGGGAGTCTCTGGATAATTCTGAGTATGGCCAATAGTTGTGGCAATCTGACTACCGTTGACATTAAATGACTTTTTACTGAAAGATTAAGATTTTGCAAAGATGTTAAGCCAGTCAACAATGTGAGTGGAATTAGGACCTTGTGTAAATGGTCATTATTTTTTTTTACATTTTATTGAATTATAGTTGATTTACAATGTTGTGATAATTTCTGCTGTACAACAAAGTGATTCAGTTATACATATACACATATGTAAATGGTCGTTTTTAATTGAAGTATAGTTGGCATACAATATTCTATCAGTTTTAGGTGTAAAATATGGTGATTTGACTTATGTACATTATGAATTGATCACCACAATAAGTCTATAACCATCTGTCACCATATAGTATTGACAGTATTCTTTTTTTTTTAATAATTTTTTTTTATTTTCCCACTGTACAGCGAGGGGGTCAGGTTATCCTTACATGTATACATTACAATTACATTTTTTCCCCCACCCTTTCTTCTGTTGCAACATGAGTATCTAGACAAAGTTCTCAATGCTATTCAGCAGGATCTCCTTGTAAATCTATTCTAAGTTGTGTCTGATAAGCCCAAGCTCCCGATCCCTCCCACTCCCTCCCCCTCCCATCAGGCAGCCACAAGTCTCTTCTCCAAGTCCATGATTTTCTTTTCTGAGGAGATGTTCATTTGTGCTGGATATGAGATTCCAGTTATAAGTGATATCATATGGTATTTGTCTTTGTCTTTCTGGCTCATTTCACTCAGGATGAGATTCTCTAGTTCCATCCATGTTGCTGCAAATGGCATTATGTCATTCTTTTTTATGGCTGAGTAGTATTCCATTGTGTCTTTTTTTTTAATTTTTTTTTTTGGTCTTTTTTTTTGCCATTTCTTGGGCCGCTCCTGCTGCATATGGAGGTTCCCAGGCTAGGGGTCGAATCGGAGCCATAGCTGCCAGCCTATGCCAGACCCACAGCAACGCAGGATCTGAGCCATGTCTGTGACCTACCCCACAGCTCACTGAGCAAGGCCAGGGATCAAACCCGCAACCTCATGGTTCCTAGTCGGATTCACTAACCACTGAGCCATGACGAGAGCTCCTTATTGACAGTATTCTTTATGCTGTATGTTACATCCTCATGACTTGTTTGTTTTATCACTGGAAGTTTGTACATCCTAATCCTCTTTACCTATTTTGCCCAACCCCACCCCTTTCCTGTCTGGTGGCCACTAGTTTACCCTTTTTCATTTCCGATTTTATTTATCTGAGCCCTTTCTCTCTTTTTTTTTCTTGAGGAGTCTGGCTAAAAGTTGGTCAATCTTGTTTATCTTTTTAGAGAATTACCTCTTAGTTTTATTAATCATTTCTATTGTTTTAAAATATTTCAATTATTTACTCTCTTAGCTCTATTATTTCCTTCCTTCTACCAACTTTGGGCTTTGATCTTTTTCTAGCTCCACTAGGTATAAGATTAGATTGTTTATTTAAGGTTTTTCTTATTCCCCGAGGCAGGCCTGTATCACTGTAACCTTCCCTCTTAGAACTGCTTTTGATTCATCTCATAGATTTTGGAACCTTGTGTTTTCATTTTCATTTGTCTCAAGGACTTTTCGATTTCCTCTCTGATTTTTTTTTTTTTTTTTTTTACTGACCCATTGGTTGTTTAGAAGCATGTTGCTTAGCCTCTATGTATCTGAGTTTTTCCCCCAGTTTTCTTTTTGTAATTGATTTCTAGTTTCACATTGTGGTGGTTGGAAAAGATGCTTGATATGATTTCAGTCTCCTTAAATTTATTGCGACTTGTCCTAACATGTGATCTGTCTTAGAGAATGTTCCATGTGCACTTGAAAAGAATGCATATTCTTCTGCTTTGGGATGGAATGTTCTATATATATCTATTAAATTTACCTGATCTAATGTGTTTAAGGCCAATGTTTCCTAATTGATCTTCTGTTTGGTTTATCTATCTATTGATGTAAGTGGGGTGTTAAAGTCCCTTACAATTATTACATCACTGTCAATTTCTCCCTTTATGTCTGTTAATATCGCTTTATATATTTAGGTCCTCTCACGTTGGGTGCACAGATGTCTACAAGTGTTATGTCCACTTATTGGATTGATTTTTATTGTCATTATGTAGTGCTCTTCTTTGTCTCTCGTTCATTACAGTCTCTGTTTCAAAGTCTATTTTGTCTGATATAAGTAATGCTCCTCAGCTTTCTTTTCTGTTTGTATGGGATGCTTTTTTCCCATCCTCTCACTTTCAGTCTGCATGCGTTTTTAAATTTGAAATGAGTTTCTTATAGGTAGCATACACATAGGTCCGTCCGTTCGTTCGTTCATTCGTTCTTTTCTTTCTTTCTTCCTTTCTTTCTCTCTCTCTCTCTCGTTCTTTCTTTCATCTCTCTCTCTCTTTCTCTTCTTCCTTTCTTTCTTTTTAAAATTCATTCAGCCACCCTATGTCTTTTGATTAGAGGATTTAGTCCATTTAAAGTAATTATTAATAGGTATGTAATTATTGACATTCTGTTCATTGTTTTCTGGTTGTTTTTATAATTCTTCTCTGTTCCTCTCTTCTCTTATCTTGTGATTTAATGGATTTCTTTATTGTTAGTTCATATTACTTTATTTTTGTGTCTCTTATAGGTTTTTGGTTTGCAGTCACCTTGAGTTTCATATATAAAAAGTTGTGTATATATCTGCCTATTTTAAACTGGTGGTTGCTTAAGTTTGAGTGCATAGTAACATCACTACATTTTTAATTCCCCCACCTTGTCGTATGTTTTTGACATCATATTTTATACTTTTTAGTTTTGTGTATTATTTAGGTGATTTTTTTTAGGCATAGATAATTTCACTACATTTGTATTTTAATCTTCATAGCTTTATAGGTGGTTAATCCACAGTCTTTATTATTTTTGCTTTTACTAGTGAGATTTTTTTCCTTCATAGTTTTCTTATTTCTAGGTATGACCTTTTCTTTTCAGTTTAAAGAGTTCCCTTTAACATTTCATGTAAGACCAGCTTAGTGGCGATGAACTCCTTTAGCTTCTGCTTATCTGGGAAGCTTTTCCTCTCTCCTTTAATTCTGAATGACAACCTTGCTGAGTAGAGAATTCTGACTAACTTTTTTCCTTTCAGTACTTTGAATATATTATATATAATATATATTTTCAGTACTTTGGCAGAAGAACTTCAGTCCCTTCTGGCCTGAAAAGTTTCTGCTGAAAAATCAGCTGATAGTTTTATGGGGGGGTTTCCTGGTGTATAACCGGCTGTTTTTCTCATGCTGCCTTTATGATTTATCTTTATCATTTATGCTTTATCATTAACTTTTTTTGATCTTTTTTGTGTTTTTAGGGCTGCACTCATGCCATATAGAGGTTCCCAGGCTAGGGGTCTAGTCAGAGCCATAGCCATCAGCATACAACAGAGCCACAGCAATGTGGGATCTGAGCTGCACCTGCAACCTATACCACAGCTCATGACAACACGGTCCGTATCCTTAACCCACTGCGTGAGACCAGGGATTGAACCCTCATCCTCATGGATGCCGGTCGGGTTCATTAACTGCTGAGCCATGACAGGAACTCCTTTATCTTTAACTTTTGACATTTTAATTGTTATGTGTCTTGGTCTCTTTGGGTTCAACTTAGGGCCCTCTGTGCTTCCTTGACTTGGACATTGGTTTCCTTTGCCACCTCAGGGATGTTTTGAGCCATTATTTCCTCAAATAGGTTTTCTCTCTCTTTCTTTCCCTTCTTCTTCTTCCGGGACCGCTATAATATGAATGTTAGTATGCTTGCTATTGTCCCAGAGGTGTCTTTAACTATCCTCATTTTGAAAACATTTTATTTTATTGGAGTATAGTTGCTTTACAAAATTATCCTCATTTTAAAAAATTCTTTTCTTTTTGCTGTTCGGATTGGATGATTTCTACAAGCCGGTCTTCCAGATCACTGATCCGTTCTTCCGCATCCTGTTGTCTGCTGTTGATTCCCTCTAGCGTATTTTTCGTTTCAATTATTTTATGCTATAGTTATGATGAGTTCCTTTAATATATTCTATCTCTTTTTTTTTGAAGTGCTCATTGAGTTCATCCATTCTTCCTCCAAGTTTGGTGAGCATCCACATGGCTAGTCTTTGAATTCTTTCTCTGATAAAGTGCTTATCTCAGTTTTGTTTAGTTACTTTTCTGAAGTTTTGTCTTAGTATTTTGTTTTTAAGGTATTCCTTTGCCTCTTCATTTTGCCTAATTCTCTGTGTCTGCTTCTAGGTATTAGGCGTATCGGCTATGTCTCCTGGTCTTGAAAAGGTGGACTTACAAAGCAGGTGTCCTGATGGGGCCCAGTGGCACCATCCCTCCTGGTCACCTGAGCCAGGTGCTCTGTGGGTATCTCCTCTGTGGGCCCCCCTGTTGCTGTTGGGCCATGACTTCTGCAGGTCCACAGTGGGGAGGGCGGTTGCCTGGTGTGACTGGCTGTGAGGCCTAGCTGTGACTGTTGTGGTGTGCTGGGCCCCAGGTTGGGAGCCACTCTGAAAGGCTGGATGAGATGGGTCCTCTGGAGACCACCGGAGTGGGGTGCACAAGGCTAGCTAGACTGATGGACAGTGACAGACATGGCCAGCGCTAGGCCAGCTTGGTGGAAGGAGAGTAGAGAAAATGGCATCTGCCAGCACTTCTGTCCCCGGGGAATGTGCCACCACATCCATGCTCCTCTGGCACAGGCCCCAAACCTGGGCAAGGAATCTCCTTTTCATGTGACCCAGGTGCTTTTCAAGCTGCTGCCTCTGCACTGGACCCAGGAGGAAGTCAGCTTGTGGCTGAGCCCTTCCAGAGCAGAGTCTTGGTTTCCCCCAGCTCTCTGGCTCTCCCGGACGTACGTGCACTGGTTTTCAAGGTCAGCTATGATGGGGGCTTGTGTGCCGGGGAGCCTGTCGTGGGGCTCAACCCCCTCGCTCCCCACGAGGGCCTTCATGGTTCTGACATCCCTCCCACTCGGGGGTCACCAGGGCGGGGCCACGGGTTCTGACTGGACTGCACCTCCGCCCCTCCTACCCATCTTGTGGGGCCTTTTCTTCGCATCCTTAATTTTGGAAAATCTGTTCTGTGTGCCTTCAGGTGGTTCTCAGAGGCAGTTGTCCTCTGTGTCATTTAGCTCTGGTGTGACGCTGGGAGGAGGTAAGCTCAGGGCCTTCCTACTCCGCCATCTGGATCCAGCCCTCTCCCCCGGCGTAAGTGACATAAACATGTTCTGCAGGGTGAGAGCCCTCCTGTAGTCCCAGAAAGTCGATGGAAAGAGAAACTAATATCTATGTGAGCCTTAAAATTAAAAGACAATTATATTGAAAACAAGCATGAATAACAGGCGGCTTTGGAATTTAGGGTTTCGCTCTGGTTGTTTTTATTTATTTATTTTTTCTACTTCCTGGTAACAACCTGGTTCGTGCGGAGGATGGAGAAGCATCAGGGGAGGAGACGGCAGAAAGTGGGCTGCCATGAACGATTCCTGGGTGTTGGGACAAGGTATGGATGAGAACACAAAAGAAATGTGCTTTTGCACACCCAGCTTGGAGTGGGTCTTGGGTGACATCTAGGAGGGTTCGCAGGGAGGCTGGGCTCAAAGGCCAAGTTCTAGCCAAGCTCGAGCATTCGGGCCAGTCCCATAGGCTAGGATGTCTACACACAACCCAAGAGCCGAGAATGGCTTCTGGGACAGAGTGGGCCCTGGGGCTGGGGCAGGGTCCAGGTGAAGGCAAGGCTGACCAGTCAGGGAGCCCCAGGATGCAGAGACCACAGCTCCAGAGAGGGACATGTTGGTCTCCTTGACCTTCTTGTGGTATGTCCATGACCTTCAGCTTACACAGGAGTGACAGGGCCCTTGTGCCAGAAGTGGGAGCCCAAGGGCCATAGGAAACCCTGGTTCTGGGAAGGGGGAGAACTTGCGAACTTAGAATATCTGCTTCCTGCTAGGAAAGCTGATCGCCAAAGCTTTCATCTCAGAAACTGGGCTTTGGAGACATGGGGGAGGGGACACCGCAGGCTTTAGGCTGGAGCAGCCACTCTTGCATAAAAGCAAAATCAGGACTGGTGGAGGAGCCGTCTTCAAACATGACCTTGGTGAATTTAATGTTCAGATTTGGGAAAGACCAATGACGTGGACGTTTCTGATTGAAGGCCCTGCTGAGCTATCGCCTTAAATCAGTCGCCAAGGCACCACTGGGAGGTGGCCTGTTCTGTGGCCACGTTAGAGAGCTCACCAACCTGGAGGCCAGTTGACCGGAGGAGGGAAGGAGAGAGGGAGCCCCTAGGGACTGACTTAGCAGTTCCCCAAGGCTCTCGTGCAGGTGTGGTATAGGCTGAGGTCATCCTTTTGTAGTTCTAGATGTTTCCAAAACGTTTGCTGTTTGCCCTTTCCCTCTGTTTAAGGGACCTTTCAGCAATGCCATTCTGGGGCATGGACGCTTTCCCCTGAGACGCTGAGCGATGTGTGTGGGAAGCTCTGGAAACAGAGGCTGGGTCACCTTTCCTTCCTGTCCCTACTCTGCTCACTTTCCAAGGGCCACTGGGCAGCCAGCTGGCAGTGCCCTGAGCCTGCCGGGGAAGGTGGACTCTGGGCCTGCAAGTGCTCTGAACTCTCGGCCGGCGTGGGCAGCCCACCCCTCTGGTACCACCTAATGAAGCAGCTATAAATACAAACCATAAATGTCCCAGAGCGATCTTGGGGACCAGGGGCCACTGCTCATTGTTCTTTAAATGCTGCTGGTCAGCAGGATGAAGAAGCAGCAAATATGCTTCGTGCTGCTGGGACTGTTGCAACAGCCGGCAGCTGCTCTGAGAGGCCCTCCTTAAAAGAGCAAGGCTCCCTGCCCGCATCTTCTTTACCTTCTCCACAATGCCCTCATCACCTGGCATCCTCTCCATCCCACCCTCCTGTTGTTTCCTATCTGTCTCTCCTCGCTGGACTGCAGGCTCCATGAGGACAGGGCTTTTTGTGGGTTTGCTGCTGTCTTCCTGACACGTGGCCCGGCCCGGCACGTGGTGGGCATATGCTCCACAAAGATCCGGTGAAGGAAATTCATGAATGGGCTTAAAGAAATGATGGGTGTGAAAGGCCCCGGTGGCTGTGTCAAAGGCCCAGCCTTGTCTTCTGCAGAAGCCGCCTTTGGTTATTTCTGTCCTGGTGCTGTGGGGACGGGGGCTTTGGGCCTGGCGTTTCCTCCTAATCAGGTGTCCTTGGCTCAGCACACACGCCGCGATTTAGGGCGCACAGCTACGTGTGAAAGGGCAAGAAAGCCATAAAGCACGCACGGAAGCCAGAGAGATGACTGGCCAGGATGAAGTCAGCCCACCCAGCCCAGCCCAGCCCGGCTGAGCCTCTCCTCTGGTTTATCTGTTTCATTCATTCAGCAAATACAGGGTGTCTGCCGTGGTGTAATAAGGAGCAGAAAAGGGGTGTGGTTCACCCCTATGTGGTGCTTAGATTCCACAGGGGAGGCGGGCATTGGTTTAAAAAAAAAAAAAAGCACGTCACTAAATACACTTTTGTACCTTAGCCTCAGGGCAAGGAGGCAAAGTGGAGCGGCTGTGATCACCAGTCTCCAGGGCCTGGCTTGGCTGCTGGTGGAGGAATCTGGGTGGGCTTCCCTGAGGAAGGGATGTTTGAGATAAAATCTGGAAAGAAACAGCCAATGAGGGGAGGGCTGGTGGGGGAGGGGGGGCTGTGGGGGAGGGGAGAGCATGCCAGGTACAGGGAACAGAGTGCTGGGGGGGCCCAGAGGCAGGAGGTATTAGGGTGCATCTGAGGAACCCAGTCAGCGACAGCAGTGTCTTCCTGTCTTCAGGCTGATCTTTGTGGGAATAACTGCTTCTTTCTTTCTGGGGTCAGGGTTTGAAAATGAACTTGCCTTTTTCTGAATGCGGCTATTGGTGTCTTCCAGCATGGGTTCTTGACACCTTTCGGAAATCCATGCCTGCCTCAGACCCTTTCTGCCTGGGAAAAGCCAGGGAGGAAGAGACAACCAGTCCCCTCACCCTGGATATATTTCTGTCTCTGCTGTACAGCCGCGTTACACCCCAGAGCCCCTGGGAATCTCTCTCGTGACACCTGGGCTCCATTTCTTGCAGAAATTTCCAACTAAAGGGTAATTGGGTTGGAGGTGTGAAAACAAAAAACTGCCAGCAGGTGGACACAAGGGAGCAAGGGGTGGGGTGGGGGATTAACATTCTAGAGCTTGGAACACAGCACGCCTCTTTTACTATGTAAAATACAATATCCCGATCATATGCTAATTATTTAATAACACTGTTAGTTAGGTGTGAGTTGCGACAATCCTGACCTGGGTAATTGTAGTGCATGCATAGCTCTCTAACGAATTGCTTTCGAAGATCCGTGTTCCAAAAATTAGATTCTATGATTATATCATGAGCAATGGCACCATTTTGGTGGAGAGGGAGGGGGCTTTCCTGGTGACCCAACATTGACCTTGGTGCTATTTCTAGCTAGTTGTCACTGACCACCTGGAGGGGAGGAGCTGTTTGCCCGCAGACCCCCTGGCTGCAAAGCCAGAGGGGATCTCTAAGTGAGCCGTCATCTTTCTAGCCAGAGAGGAATCAGACGTCACCTTGCCTGGGTCTTAGCTGCAAGGCCAGGCAGCAGAGGGCTCCGTCCTGTACCAGGGACTCAGCCCCACGACCCGGGAGCTCACATGCGGAGGCGGTGAAGGGCAAACATGTGCCACCATGACCTCTGCCTTTGAGGCGTGCTCAGCCATTCCTTCAATTTCACAAAGATCTTTTCTGAGCCCCTACTGACCTCCAGGCTCTATGGGAGAGTTCCTGCCCTGAGTTGTCTCTTGGTGGCAGGGGAGGCGGCCAAGGGGGGAAGCAAGGAGCTCCAAGTGAGAGGGCTGGTGCAGGGTCGGCCGGGCCACCGTCCCCATCCCAAGTGCCAGCCTAAGAGGAGGCTCCTGGCCTGCAGTTTTCAGACCTCCAGACAACCAGGGAGGTCGAACGGAGCCGGGAGAGGAAGGGGGGAAGAGAGCGATTTCAGTATTTCCTTTTTTTTTTTTTCTTTTTAAGGCTGCACCTATGGCATATGGAGGTTCCCAGGCTAGAGGTTGGATTGGAGCTGTAGCTGCCGGCCTACCCCACAGCCACGGCAACACAGGATCCGAGCTGAGCCTGCGACCTACACCACAGCTCACGGCAAAGCTCATGGCAATGCTGGAGACTTAACCTCCTGAGCGAGGGCAGGGATAGACCCTGCATCCTCCTGGATACTAGTCCGGTTCTTAACCTGCTGAACCACAATGGGAACTCCCTCAGTATTTCTAAATCCCACATTTCCTGGGGGTAAAGGATCACACACTAATGGAAAGATTCACTTACAAAAAAAACGTTGGGGGCTGAAATGACCATAAATCAGTCTGGTCAGATGGGTTAGCCCACCCGGATCTAAAGTATCGAAGACTGTGTTGCACGCGTGGCTTTTGAAAGTGTAGCTGCTGTGTCAGATCATTGATTTTGCCAATGAAATTGGCAGGAACGTGGGCTGGTCACATTCACTCCAAGTCCAGCATTTCTCCTGGGGCTCCTGCTTCTTCCCTGAGTCGGACAAGAATCCTGCGGCACCAGAGGAGATACGGACAGGACCGGCGAAGCAGGTCAGTTTGCCAGGGCCTGGGTAAAGCGGTCCGTTTAAGGCTGTGGGTGCTGCCGTCTTCGACACAGGTGTCAGTGTTGCCCCTGGACCCAATTTGTCTTGTTGTGGCGGCTGGGACGGGGCCCTGACTGGCTCAGACCCTTCCCGGGGAGCTGTCTACACTCCTGTGCTCACAGCTCCTGCGTGATGCTCAACCCCACAGGCTCACTCTTGCCTTTCCTCTCTCCTCTGAGCCCAGACCCCTGCTCCTGGATAGTCCTCCGCATCCTTCAAGTTTCGGCCGAAAGGTCCGAGACGTCCCTCATCCACCTGTGCCCCAGCCCTGCAGGTTTCCTGGCTGCTGGAGAAGCCGTCTACACAAGTACTCATAAAACTCGACTTCTCTCACTGCGCATGCGCTCTCTGGGCAGGGCAGGGCGGGGCGGGGCAGGGGGAGGGGCTGGGCATGTGCCAGTGTCCCCCAACAAATACCAAGTTCCTGGCCATAACTCCACTCTTGGCAACATTTCCAATCCCTTGGGGAGGTGATGACCTCCTAAGCTGGTGTGTGTGGTGCCAAGGTCCTTTTCCTTCTAAGAATAATGAGAAATTAAACATGAATGGCTCACATCCTCTCATTCACATAGAAGGTGGTCCAGCTTCCCCCCCCCCTGAATATCCTCATCTTTTCTTTACAAGCCTGGTAGCTCCTCAGACTGCAACTCCTCTGCACCCAGTGGCTGGTGGGAAAGCCTCGGTCACAGGAGACTGGAGCTTGGGAGACAGGGCTTTTATGCGATGAACCTGATTTTTCACTTTTAAACTAGCTCTTTTGGCATGGTGTGGACAGAACCCCAAGAAAAGCAATAATTGAGTATTGAAGTGCCTTCTGCCTTGACACAAACACCCTTGGTGATTTCCAGGGCCCTGCACTGTGGCCCTGAATGGCTGATTTGCTTGTAACTCCCCCTTGTTCCGTGACAGAAACACTCACCAATGGAAATATCTGAAGACAGTCCTGTTAGTTTAGACTAGTGGCTGCTGATCTGGGTGCCCTCGCTTGTCTGTGCCACAGCCTGGCTTTCCCTTGGACCCGAGAACATGCTATCTACAAAAGCAAACCGACAGATGTCTTTAATCAGGACAGAATCCCTCACACAGCCTGATCTGTGCAAATTCAAGAACTCTTGCTGTCTAGTTTGAATAAAAGCCAAGACAAATGGAAGTGGTAAGACCTTTCAAGGCTTTGCTGTAAATGTTTCCTACTTGCGAGGGGAGGGAGGGTTATTGGTTGTGTGTGTCCAGCTTCTTTTCCTTTGCCCTTGTTTTTATGGGAACCATCCCTCTTTCCTTTGGGACCCCTTCTTCACTCCGTGCAGTCCTGGTGGCGCTGAGATACCTGCTGTGCTGCCCCCTCCTGGCCACACAGGGAAGTACATGACCCAGGCACTTCAGTGGTGGCAATTCCATCTTCCTGACAAGCGATGAAGCCTTGCAATGGATGTATGACTAGAGCTGGGTGCCCCAGGGTGTCCCAGGGCCGATATAAAAATGGTAGAAAGAAGAGACTTTCCCTATTGGGCTGGCTCAGCTGGGGCTGTGGTAGGCATGTTCTCCAGCCTGTGGGGAGGGACCACTGTGTCAGGAGAGAGTGAGGAGGAAGAGCGTAGAGAAGCAGAGAGGCTGGCTGGCTGAGAGGAGGGGGAGAGAAGGATGGAGAGAAGCGGAGAGAGAGGTAGAAAGACAGACACTCAGAAGCCGAGGGAGCTGCTCCTTTCGGCCCCACCCTCCCACACAGAGTCAGTCCCAAGGAGCTGATTTTTTAGCGCACACTGAATTGGGGGCTACCCCAGTGTTCCCTATACCCTAATGAATTCTCTTGATTTTCATGGTGTTTGAGGAAGGTTGTGATCATTTGAGGACAAAGGGGTTCTAACGAACCTGAGCAGGAAGATCTGCACAAAACAGAAGATGCCTTTTAATTGAGTAACATCACAAGGTGCCTCAGAAGGGATGCAGCGCTCCAAGATTCTAGCGCATCGTTGTTGGAAAGGACCAAAGCTGTCATCCTACGGCAGCTTTGTGGTATTTAAAAGATATTTCTTCGGCATTCTCCTGCGGCGCAGCAGGTAAAGATCTGACATTGTCACTGCAGTGGCTTGGGTCGCTACTGTGGTACGGGTTCAGTCCCTGGCCTGGGAACTTCTCCATGAAGTGGGCGCAGCCCCTCACCCCCCAAAAAAGACATTTTTTTTGGAAAACATTTGGTGGTCATATAAGTGAGAAAAGGTGGCTGAAATAAATTGTTTGGCAAGTTTCTTTACTGCAGGACTTCTCAGAGCCTTTACAAAGCTAAAGCACAGTGTAAGTCTTCAAGAAGGGACTAGAGGATGCAGCATTTCTCAAAACATTTCAACATGAGCACCTTTTAAAATTCATTAACATTGGAGTTCCCGTCGTGGCTCAGTGGTTAACGAATCTGACTAGGAACCATGAGGTTGCAGGTTCGATCCCTGGCCTTGCTCAGTGGGTTGAGGATCCGGCGTTGCCGTGAGCTGTGGTGTAGGTTGCAGACGCGGCTCGGATCCTGCATTGCTGAGGCACTGGCATAGGCCGGTGGCTGCAGCTCCGATTTGACCCCTAGCCTGGGAACCTCCATATGCCGTGGAGCGGCCCAAGAAATGGCAAAAAGACAAAAAAAAAATTCATTAACATTGAATAATCATAATGTAGTTCAAGTGACTACATTAGTGGATGAGACTCAGATTTTGAAGCAGCACACCTGGAGCAAAGCTACCGTCTGACCTGGAAACTGGGGCCCTGGAAGAGCTCTTCCATCCCCTTCCACCTCCTCTACTGCAAATGGGCTGCAGAACATGGACATTCAGACTTGACCAGGAGTGCTCTGCCGGCAAGACTCTGACTTCTGAGCAACGGCGGTGTGTATCTCTGGCAACGACATTGAAGCATTGGCCGGGACCTGGAACAGCTGGGTCTAAGAGGGATTTCACCAGCGCATTCCTAACTAACTCTAGCAAGCCTAGTGAGCCACAGGAGAGCAGGATCTAGGTGACACATGGCCACTCTTATAGCATCCAGTTGGTCAAATGCCTTTAACAGGGATGGACATTCATACGGAAGGTCATTACCACAGGCATTGGAAATCCCCCCTAATTTTAGCAACACTCAATAATTCATATTGGCCACTTGAGAAAGAAATTCAAGGCCAGCCTGTGTTAATTCACACTTGCCGTTTGGTGCGGTGGAACAAGTTATGGCAAAACGATGGAATGGCATTGTGTTTGTTCTCCTGCATGTGGGAGATTAGGAGATATCTTATGATGGTACATTATCATTCAAAGCGGGGAAACTCCATGGTACAGAGCCCAAAGTTTTTTTCCTTTTATTTTAATTTTAGGGTCCATGTTTCACCATATAATTCTTCTATTTATCCGTAAGTGTGTAGTTAGTTCATCGGTACCATCCTATGACTGTAGTTTGAATGTTTCTTTAGGATTTCTACCTTTGGGGCCAGAAAGGCCATTATAATTGAGGAAGTCCCAGTTTGGTGGCCCTGATGCCATTCCCCAACTGTTTTCATGAGTGGGTCTGAATCAGTTGACCTGAATGCCTGTCACAAAAGGAACAAGAAGAGGAGACCAACCCTGGGGGTCCCCCTGAAAGCCTTCTATGGAATGAGTCACCTATGGCTGGATACACACATCTTAGATGACACTGTGTGACCCCTTGGAGGGAGTTAGCATGATGAAAACACAGTAGCAACCACTGCAAGACCACAACTACAACAATGACAGCTAACAAGGAAGGAGCCCTTTCTATGTACCTGATGTGGTCAGTACTAGGCACTTCATTTGGAGAAGGCTTGGCTTTTAGAGCAGGGAGAGCTGGGCTCAACTTTCAGCTCTGCTGCCTCCTACCAACATGTTCATTGGCAAACCAGCCAACTTGTCTGAGCCTCCATTTCTCCTTCCGTGAATGGAGATATGATCTTCCTTGTAAGTTTATTGTCAAACATAAATCCATGTATATGAGACAATTTAAACCAAGTTCATCGCAGAGCCCCTGAAATATAGCAGGTGCCTAAGAGGGACCTTTCTTCTTCATTGGGAGAACCTGTGAGAGCTGATTCTTCATGTCAGGGTTCATCTCCGAATGTATCTGGACTTGGCTGGGATGGGGCTTGTGATCGTGATGTGTCCTGAGCTCAATAGTCTGTGGCTGTAGCACCAGAGGATTGGGGTAGGTGGGTTTTGTTCACTCCAGTTCACTCTGAGCCTGTGTGATGTGCTGGCATCCTCTCTGGGCACGGGGGACATGGAGATGAAGCAGGTATGTGGTCCTTGGGTGGTGTAGATGGATCCGAAAGACCCTCTCCTTTGGTTCTGGCCTCAGAAGTCTAAAACACTGGGAACGAAGTGTGTTCAAACCCCTGGGCTGGTGTCTATAAGGAGAGGGGCTGCAGTTGTCTGGATAATTGAGACAAAAGTGGATTTTTTCCTTCCTTTCCCTCTGTTTTTGGGTCCTGAATAGTTCAAGACACTGGGGCTTTTCTCTCTGCTCTCAGAGAAAGGACCACCAGAAGCCCATCTGAGTATCCCTTTGTTCACCAAGAGCCGAGCTCCAGTGCCTTATTAGGGCAATAAACAGAGATTGTGTATCATAGAGGCTGCTGTCCCTCTGCCAGCGCTAAATCATTCTAGTAGCTGCTTGATGGGGTAAAGCAATTACGATGCATTTTTCATTCAATCAACTGAATCAATTAATTGCTTTACTCACATAGGAACAACAAAAAACAAATCCCAAAGCCTTCTTGTTAAACAGTAAGCATGCTAGATAGGCTGCTTTTAAATCCAACATTTACATGAAATTATCTTCTTATATAATTAACAGCTACCAGTTAATAAACATGCCTCAGATAAAAGAGTAGCCCTATAAATGAACAAAATGAAAAAGCACCATTTAGCATGCTAAAGGTAATAGGAGCAAGCAGGCTCCATCAGGGCCGAGAGCCCTGCTGAAGATGTTTCCGGAAGAGCTGTTCTCAGAGGCCATGTGGACAGTGGAAAATTAGAGACAGAGAGAGAGAGGGAGAAAGGAAGCCTATCATTCAAAAATGTCTTGGATGAAAAATATGACGCCCCTCTTGAGAGATGGGGAGTTGGGTATTCCCCTAGGACAGTGTTCTATTAATTGGTAAATATTTGGTTCCCCCAAAGAGGAAAGGTCTAAGCTTCCTGGATTGCCCACAGAAAGGGAAAATTGAGAGTGCCGTCGATGCAGCAGCCCTTCCCTAAGCAGCCCTTAAATGTGGCTGCTCAAGTCCGCCCTGAGACCGGCTGCAGCATTTGAAATGAAAAGGCCTGCATTATTCCTTGGGAGCTTTTTTGCAAACGCGCACATAAAAGGAGCAAGGCCACTGCAGCTCTGGACGAGATTTTACCCCGGGGGATTCTGCAAAGTGGGAGGCAAACCATTCCACCTCTGGAATGCAATATTTATGCCTTCATCCAGGGACGCCTCATGGCCCTTGTTTTTAGTTGTAGTGGAAAAAAAGATCTATGTTAAAAAAAAAATTTTTTTTAAAGAAATTCTCTCTCAGTGAAGTGGGGAACCCTCAAGCACCCAAATGGAATCCAAGATGGGGGGGACACCCCGTCTGGGTATTTGGAAGAGGTGATTGCTGCCAACAGGCCCCGACAGAATAATCTAGATTCTTGGCAGGGAAACGGCGTTGTGTCAGGTTAGGATGACTGCTGTGATGTTGGGATGCAGTTATGCCCCAGCCCCTTGTCTTCTCCCAGAAATTCAGGTGCTGTATGCAGAATGGTGAGGCCCCCTCTGAGCGGTGAAACCACCTGAATGACAGGAGCCCCGGGTTAGAGGGTCCGGCCCACCCTGTGGGAGGAGGACGCACCTAACATCGGCGGGGATGTCCCAGCTCTGAGTGTCACGGGGACGCGGCAACCTCCTGTGACCCTTCTCTCCAAGTACAGAGCCCTAAACCACAGACCCCGATGCAGCGCTCCCTTTCCTCTGCAGCTTGGCAAGGCCCCCCACTGGAGAAGTAGAGCCCCTCCCCTCCCTGGGACAAGACGACAACAACAACAACAACAACAGCAGAACTCCAACCCCCCAAAACACCCAGTGGGGAGGGCAGGTGGTCCCAAATCTAGCACCCCACCGTGAACACACCTGAGGCGGGAGGCTCCCCTCTTTCATCGTTTGATCAAAGAAGGTAATGGGAGGCAAAGTGCCGGGGAAGCAGCCGGGGCCACCACATTGTACCGTAGTTAGTGTCCTCATTTCCTACTTGCAACATAAATCCCATTTGCTTTCCTGGTACCGCCTTAAGTGAAGTGCTGGATGCAGGTGTGAAAATTGTAGCTCTCCTGGTCATTCCAGTCCCTTTGTCCAGAATCAGCTGGAAACTGGGGTGGGGTAGGGGTGGGGGAGGGATCGTTCTGCTCATCTTCAAGGCTTTATCTAAAGTTAGGTAAGTGTGTTCTCCTGCCAAAGGCTGCCTTGGCACCCTTGGTGTCCAGAGGCAAACCATGGCTCTATAATCTGTTCTGCACAGGGGAAACAACAGTTGTTTTTAGTGAGGGCTGCCTATGTATTTGGAACAGGGCTGAGCATGTTACACCTGTTGTGTTCTCATCACAACATCTCATGAGGGTAATTAGCATCATTACCTCCATTTTTACAGAGGAAGAAACGGAAGCTCAGAGACCTTGAGCAACCTACCCAGGGTCACACAGCTAGCCAATGGGATGAGCTGAATGAGTTGGGATTCAAACCTAGGCCTGTCAGAACCCAAAGCCCTGGATAATCTTGACTCCTAGGCCCTACTACCTAATATTTGTGATAAAGGTCTGAGTATAGCATTACCTTATATTTGTATGTTTCACTTCAGCAACTCCACTGCCCACTCATGTTCTAGGACTGAGGCAAGGCACAGACATACAGGAAAAGCCAGGACTGGGTCCCTGCACTTGAGAGGCGTTCACTGGCACGGAGAAGTCAGACATGTAAAGGAAAGATTATATCATGGGGAGGGGGAGGGCAGTGGGTAAGGGGGTGGAGAGCGGGGCTGGTCAGAAGCTCAGAGGGGAGGGAGTGGGCGGTGGAGGGGGGCAGTGACCGTGTATAGGAGGGTGGATGAGGCTGGGCCGGGAAGGCAGAGCCAAAGAGGTTGCATTTAAACTGGTCCTTCAGATGATTGGATTCGGAAGATGTGGTATATATACACAATGGAATACTACTCAGCCATAAAAAAGAATGACATAATGCCATTTGCAGCAACATGGATGGAACTAGAGAATCTCATCCTGAGTGAAATGAGCCAGAAAGACAAAGACAAATACCATATGATATCACTTATATCTGGAATCTCATATCCAGCACAAATGAACATCTCCTCAGAAAAGAAAATCATGGACTTGGAGAAGAGACTTGTGGCTGCCTGATGGGAGGGGGAGGGAGTGGGAGGGATCGGGAGCTTGGGCTTATCAGACACAACTTAGAATAGATTTACAAGGAGATCCTGCTGAATAGCATTGAGAACTTTGTCTAGATACTCATGTTGCAACAGAAGAAAGGGTGGGGGAAAAAATGTAATTGTAATGTATACATGTAAGGATAACCTGACCCCCTTGCTGTACAGTGGGAAAATAAAAAAATTAAAAATAAATAAATAAACTGGTCCTTAAGGGATCAAAAGGAGATTTTTCCCATCAGAGGAGAGACGGGCATGTCTTTAGAGGTAAGGCACAGCACCGTGAAAAGCCTTGAGGCGTATGTGGAAAGAAAAGAAATTCTGAGGTCCTGGGGTGCTAGGGATGGGGTGGACGCAGGAGGCCTGGGCAGGAGGCAAGGGTCTTGAGGAGGCAGAGGCTCCTTAGTAGGACAAAAAGCACTAATCAAAAGGGAGAAATGGATACATGGACTATATCAAGCCAAGAGCTAGTCTTTGACAAACAATAGCTTCAACTCCGGACACTTAATTTCTTACAGTTCTGCAAGCTAGATGTCCGAGCTCAAGGTGCTGGCAGGTGTGGTATCTAACGAGCTCCATCCCCACATGATGGGGAGATTCTCTCTCTCATCTCTTCTTATAAGGTGCTAAACCCACTCAGAGGGGCTTCACCTTATGACCAGACCACCTCCCGAAGGCCACACCTCCTGATATCATCACATGGGGGCTAGCGCTTCGACAGGTGAACTTGGGGCAGGGAGTACATCTGAACCATAGTAGAACTTATGTTTACCCAAAGACAGTCTTAAAAGAGTGAAAAAGCAAGCCAGAGAGAGAAAGAGGTTTGCAACACCTCCTAGCGGGGCTGAAATTGAAAAGATGGACCGTTGCAACTATAATTCAAAAAGATACACGCACCTGTATGTTCATTGCAGCACTATTCACAATAGCCCAGGCATGGAAACCACCTAAATGCCCACAGACAGATGAATGGATTACAAAGATCTGGTACATATACACAATGGGATTTTACTCAGCCACAAAAAAGAAGGAAATAAGGCCATTTGCTGCAGCGTGGATGCACCTAGAGATGAACATACTAAGCGAAGTAAGCCAGAAGGAGAAAGGCAAATACCATATGATATCACTTATATGTGGAATCTAAAATAAGGCACAGATGAACCTGTCTACAAAACAGAAACAGACTCACAGACATAGAGAATAGACCTGTGCTTGCCAAGGGGGAGGGGGAGGGGAGGGATGGACTGGGAGTTTGGGGTTGGTAGATGCCAACCCTTACATTTGGAATGGGTAAGCAGTGAGGTCCTATGGTCCAGCCCGGGGAACTATATCCAGTTTCTTGGGACAGACCAGGATGGACGATAATAAAAGTAAAGGAATGTGTATGTAAGTATGACGGGATCACTTTGCTGTATAGCAGAAATTGGTACAACATTGTAAATCAACTATACTTTTTTTTTTTTTTTTAAAAAGGAAAATACATAAATAAAGCTGTTCTGGGGGGGGGGGGGAGATGGAACGTCTCAAGAGCTGGGGTGGATGGGAGAATTCTCATACTCTGCTGGTGCTTATGTAGCTGCGACAACCACTTTGGCACGTGGTCTGCCTCTGTTTTCTGAAACTGAACACACTCTGTACCCAGCAAGCCTGCTCCTGGTCAGGCACCAAACGGCGCCGTGTACACGTGCACCAAGGAGCACAGAGGAGGGCATTCAAGCTGCCTTCCTCATGATAACCCCAGACCAGACTGCAGCCCGCTGCCCATCTGCCCTCAAAAGGGCAAACACATTGTGGTTTTCCCACACAATGGGATATGGTACACAGCCAGGAGGCAGCATCTACTTCTGCTACATGCAACCCTGGGATAAATCTCAGACGTAATGCACAAGGAAGCCAGGCTCGCAAAAGCACAGGGTACAGTTCCATTTATTCATTTCCAAGTTAACGGTGGGTCTGGGATTGGGTTGTGAGAGAACCCTTGGTTCAGAGCAGGTGTTAAAAATAACTGGGTCTGGTGTTTTAGGGCTCAGTGACTGTCTTTTTATGACAACTGAAAGTCCACCCAGTGATCTCGGCTATTCTGCAACCAGCCAGAGGGACCTGTCCACGAGCATCCTGGATGGACCCTGAGAGGTACAGTGGGGAGAGCCTCAGACCTGTGTCCCAGTCCTGGGCATCTTACCCAGCAGACGTGACCCTTGGGTACCACCCAACCTTTCTGGGCCCCTAGGTCTTTGCTTGTAAAATATAGTAGTTTGAGAATAAAATGGGATAACCATTGGATGTGATATTATTATTCCACTGCTTGGCTCTAATAAATGTGAGATGTGGTGGTGACCGCATGATTCTTACCATTCCTGGGAAGAGAGGTCTGTGGTCATGCGGCTGTGGTCATCACTGTCCCTAAGGGGAAAAGGACACGTTGATTTATCCCTTGAGAAGTTCTCTTCTGGTGCTGGCCCAGCGCCTGCTTTGGAATAACGTGGCACTCCGAGGCTGCTTACAGTTTCAAACTGTAAGACGGATTTGTGGTCATAAGCCTTTATGCGCATGTAGCATTTTTCCCTTTGCAGAGCTCTGTCACCTACCTCTCTTACTGCGTTTTATCACCAAACAACCCTCCGAGGTTGGCCGGGCAGGGGTGATTATCCCTGCCTTTGAGAGGAGGAAATGGGGGCTTGGAAACGATTATGATTTGCCCAGGATCCCAAGGAAGAGGGGTGGTGAAGGCAGGGTGAGAACTTGGCCAGGCTGTTGAACAAATTCCCAGTGCTGTGTGGGCATGAGGACCACGGCTGTGCAAAATTCTCCCAGGAACAATCTTGACAGCAGCCATCGATCAACACCTACGGCGCCCGGGGCCCCAGGGTAGGTTGTGTGTGTTGTGTATGTATTCATTCATTTCACCCCCTGTAATCCTAGGAGGCTGAGGTCCTCGTTTTACCCACGAGGAGGCTGATCTCCTGGAGGTGAGGTTGGTGGCTCCAGATTCCCCCCAGTTGGTAAGTGGGGGCTGGTTTGGGATTCCCATGCATCCCCTCCCGAGGGCAAAACTGGCTCTCTCCCCTCTCCTCATCTGTCCCTGAGAGAAGAGGAAGAGACCACGAAAGTTTGAGCAGCAGGAACTGCCAGGATGGACACAGGTTTGAGTAGTTTCCTATTTTTAACTGGGCTAAATGAAATCTTTATCTTCATGACCGCTGCTATCATGGCTGGGTGGATGTCTGGGTATCTGTTTAGGAGCTAACAGGTTTAGTTTTATTGTTTTGTCAAAATACTGCAGAAATCAATATATCTCCATAATTCAGTGTTATACCAAGAGGCATTTTTGTGCCATATATAGCAAAAATTGTATTATACTTTTGAGATCATAGGTAATGATGACAAAGTGTCCTGTGTTCAATTCCAGCATTAACGTCTGGTTTGAACAAAGCTTGAAATATGATCTCGGAGCTAAGAGGCTTTAATATTAAGATCTTTAACTGTAATTTATGTGACAGAAGATAGGGTTTAGCATAATAAAATGTAATGGGCTCCTCAAATGAAGGGGACGAGAGACAATTGAAAACAAGGTAAAAATGGTAAATTATAAATAACGGTAAATCTACCTTTATGTTGTTACTTCATTTATTTTTGATTTGTTAGATAGGCTCTATAATTTCTCATTTTCCCATGTTTCAGAACAGGACATTTCTCAAATGGTGCTTATTGGAAATGAGACCCAGAATCACCAGTGGCCTTAGCTTGCTCTTTGAGAGGGCATGAATATTTCTGCCATAGTTCTTGTTTTCCCCTGGTGCTGAGGTTTGATCTGTATGAGTCTATTAATCTATTACGTTGTCCTTTTCCTCTTTGTCTTGTTTTCTTCCTGGTATTTAGGGATAGGTTTGTATTTTTAAAATCAGCCTCTACTCGTAAGTGCTGTAATGCAAATTTGTCTATACATGATGTGTATGTTAAGGACGTTAGACCCAAAAAACCTAGCCAATCAAATTCACAAAAAGAAAGAAGAGGAAGCAACTCCATTTACCACGAGGGCTGAGGGCGAGTGTGGTCCTGTGTATGCCATTCGGTTTTGAGCTTCCTGGCTGCTGAGGGCAGGATAGTTTATGGAATTTTTATTACCCTATCCAAAGAAAAAAGGCGACAATTTTTCAAAAGAGAATTACTTGAAATTTCACCTGTGAGGTCTTGGGTAATAATTTTTAAATTTTCTTTAGACAGTCTTGCCTTCTCAAAACTCACCTGCTTTCAAGATTTGGAAATAGGAGTTCCCACTGTGGTTCAATGGTAATGAATCCGACTAGTATCCACGAGGATGTGGGTTCGATTCCTGGCCTTGCTTAGTGGCTTAGGGATCTGGTGTTGCTGTGGCTGTGATGTAGGCTGCCAGCTACAGCTCTGATTTGACCCCTAGCCTGGGAATTTCCCTGTGCCATGGGTGTGGCCCTAAAAAGACCAAAAAATAAAAAAATAAAAATAAAAAGATTTGGAAATAAATAGGCAGGTATAGGAAGTGAAGGAAGGCTTTAGTGTGAAATCTGGGCTCTCAGGCAGGGGTGCTTTGCGCAGAAGAGCCCTGATGCAGCCCTGGATCCGCATGGATGAGCCACACCCCCTGCTGCCAGAGGGGCAGGGGTTGACTGAGTGGAAGTCTTGCCTCCTGGTTGGAAAGCAGGCATGAGGAAGAATTAACATTCATCTCTCACCCGTCCCAGTTGCTTCTGCACCCATTCTTGAAGCAGCCACTTAGGCTTCAAGGTGATAGGAGAAGAATCAGTTCGTCTGGGTTCCCTCCTCCTTCCTTTGGAGCTAAGGTGGGATTTGACAGCAGCAGGCTGCAGACCCAGTGGGAACGTGGTTTCATCCTGGACCTATTGACCTTCTCCCTTACAGTGTCACCAAATGCATCTATGCTACCTGCGCTTTATGCATCAGCCCCGGGGGAGTGACTGCTGTGACACTTGCCTGAAGATACCCTGCCCCCTCACCCGCCCCCATCCCAATAGTTACCTGCTGATCTCTCCAAGCTGCAACTCTCCAAATGCAAGCATCCTGGGGAGCGCAGTGGTGTGTCACCAATCGTGGCGCAAGCTGCTTTACCTGGGCCATTTCCTCCCAGGACAGGAGGGACCGTCAGCAATACCAAGTAGAAAAGGGATTTGACGCAGGGGAGTAGAGGTTCACGCAGCCTGTGGAAGGGCTGGGAACAGTTGCTTAGGAAGCGCTCAGCGTCTCCCCTAGAAACTGCCCACACTGGGTGTCCGCAGCTTCAGTGGGGGCTGCCTCTGCCAACCTCACTGCCTGTGGCGCCAGAGTGGGTGAGTGGACTTCAGTCTGTAGATTTGATCTCTGTCGGTTTACCTGCCTGCAGCTGCCACTGGAGATTAATGACGGCTCCTTCCTCTTTTCCACCTCTGATCTTGCTCAGCAAGCTCATTGGCCTTCACCCAGAGCCACATGGGGAGAGGGACCCTGGACTCAGTCTAGCTTTGCTCCCGTCATGCAGAGCAGGATGTACCGGGGACCACAGGGGATCTGGAGCATTCCCTCCCCTCCGTCCAGGGACCCAGGTCCCCTAGTCCCCCACTGCCACCTGCCCGCCCGCAGAAGCCCGACTCTGGGGCACAGTAGGGGACTGTTGTTGGCCATGCCCACAGTCAAGTTCTTCCCCAGCGACCCTTGCCTCCAACAATTTGCTGGGTCTGATTTTCTCTCCCTCCTCACAGTCCCAAAAAACGTTCATCCTCCCACTTTGCCCTCATCTTTCCATCTCCTGCTCCTCCCCAGGTCTCAGCCTCTGTGTCAGACCTTTAGGGGTGCCGGACCCCTCCATCTAGGCAGGCGCCATCATTTGCTCTCATAGGACCCTACACTTGTCTTTCGTGGCTTGTATCACACGTGTCATTAAACACTCATCTGTGTAAGTACTCATTTACTCTTCTAGTCCCCTGCTGGGCTCCATTCCATGAGGTCAGGAACTGTGTCTTTCTTCCTTTTTTTCATTGCATTTTTAAAATTATAGTTGATTTACAGTTTTGCCAATTTCTGTTGTACAGCATCGTGACCAAGTCATATATATATGTGTATATATACATATATATGTATATGTATGTGTGTGTGTGTGTGTGTATATATATATATATATATATATATATAGTTTTTCTCATGCTGTCTTCCATCATGTTCTATCCCAAGAGATTGGATATAGTTCCCCGTGCTGTACAGCAGGACTTCATTGCTTATCCATGGGAGTTTAGGGTGAGTAGAAACTGTGTCTTTCTTGGTTCCCACCTGTCCTCAGAATCCCCTGCTGTGTGGCCCTCAAAAAACACTTGTTGTTTGAATGGCAGGGGTAAAGGAAGCCATATTTTCTATTGTTTTTGAAGCCCGATCACTGGTTAGGAAGCCTTGTAGCACGCTAAGTATTGAAATTAAATTACAGCGAGTCCTCCTTCCCCTGGAGTTGTAAAGTACTTTACCATTTTCAGATCACTTTCTCTTCATTCAATCTTTCATTCCTTCGTGCATCCATTTTAGAAAGTATTTCTGGAATGCTTCCTATGTAGGTCACATGGTAAGGTCTGCAGGTTACTTAACATTTGGCAAACCTAGTGGTGAGGCTCCAGGAGTGAGTGGACCAGCCCATTTCTAAGTGGCTGAGGATTCATCGTGTCTGCAGCACCACACTGCTCGAGGCCACGGCGTGTGGGTGTTTGTGTTCCGGGAAGATGTCAACTAAAGCCAAGCCGAGCCCAGGATCATAGGAATCCTTTGCGGTTGTTCTGGGCACACCATCTACACAGTAGACTCATCATCAATGAGGATAATAAGTACAGTCATCAGCTATAAACTATCAGGCAGAATGATTTTGTTTTGTTTTGTTTTGCTTTTTATGGCCGAACCTGTGGCATACAGAATTTCCCAGGCCAGGGGTTGAATTGGAGCCATAGCTGCCAGCCTACACCACAGCCACAGCAACATGGGATCCGAGCTGTGTCTGCGTCCTACACCATAGCTCACAGCAATGCTGGATCCTTAGCCCGCTGAGCGAGGCCAGAGATTGAACCCACATCCTCATGGATACTGGTTGGGTTCATAACCCGCTGAGCCACCCTGGGAACTCCCATGGTGATGATTTTTGACACCTCTCTTGTCCCCACACCAGTGCAAATGCAGTGTGTTTAGAACTAACTTTCACACTTCCTAAAGTATCAGCCTGCTAAAATTCCTTATTAGCAGGAACCCACTGTGGATTAAATGAAATTCTGTAGCCCAAGGAAACATATCTGCGGGTCAATAGTCTGGGAACATGAGAAGTGTTACATGAGGGAGTGTGATTTATGAAAAAGTTTTCTGACTTTGCAGCTGTTTTCTTTGAATCCATTAATGCCCAAAAGCTTAGGCAAGAGTCTAAATATCTCCTTGCTGGAAATGAACCGCTGCACTAAGTGTTGGGCGTGGAAAGTAAAAAGCAGAGGGGCTGAGGTTGCACTCCCCTGGGGCTCCCCTTTCCCAGCCCTCTCCCTGCCATCCTTGGATCTGCGGGGTCTCTGAGGACCCAGGCCTTTGCCAGTCCCCGCTCGGCTGGGCCAACTGGGCATTTTTGTTTGTTTGTTTGTTTGTTTTTGTTTTTTAGGGCTGCACCTGCGACGCTTGGAAGTTCCCAGGCTAGGGGTCAAATTGGAGCTGCAGCTGCCAGCCATAGCCACAGCCATGCCAGAACCAAGCTGCGTCTGTGACCTACACCACAGCTCACGGCAACGCTGGGTCCTTAACCCACTGAGAGAGGCCAGGGATCGAACCCGCATCCTCATGGATACCCGCTGAGCTACAATGGGAACTCTCTGGGCATCTTTTTAATTCCAGCGTTTCAGCAGATGTGGGGAAGCGTCTGTGCAAGAATTTTCACGGCTTTGCTGAGAAGGAGTTAAAAGGACCATTATGTGATTCAGATAAAATGAGCAGCAGGGTCTTTCTTTGGTTGATTCCTCAGGGTGAACTGGGAGTTGTATCATGGACGTGTTGTTCTGGGCTTATCCGAGTCAGGGATTTCCAGCGAAATAGAACCAACAGAATATCTATCTATCTACCGACTATCTATCAATCATCTGTCTGTCTATCTCTCTGTCTGTCTGTCTATCATCTATCTATCTATCCTGAGAAGTCCCACGAACTGCCCCCTGCAAGCTGAAGGCCGAGGAAAGCCACAGGTGTAATTCTGGTTGAGTCTAAGGCCCAAGGACCCAGGGAACCGATGGTGAAAGTCCTGGTCCCAGGGCAGAAGACCTTTGTCCCAGCTCAGGCCACAGGCAGGAAGGGACCTCATCCCCCCCCCTCCTCTGCCTTTGGTTCTATTCAGGCCTTGAAGGGGTGGATGAAGCCTGTCCCCGCTGGGGAGGGAATCAGCTTAACTGCGTCCACGTTCAAATGCTGTTCTCATCCGGAACCCCCACCCCAGACACGCAAAACAACGCTTCACCCCAGCGCCTTGTGGCCCCGTCGAGCTGACACAGGAAACAGACCCTCACATGTGCTGCTGCTCACCCAGCCTGGAGGCGTCTGAAGGGCCCAGCCACACCCTCGTGCCTCGGTCAGTGCTGCTCCGGAGAGGCCGGCGTGGGTGGGGCAGGTCCCGGCCTTTGTGACCCATGGGCCTGGCCAAACGTTCTGGGAGACCCTGCGTCCAGGGGCCTGGGGCAGAAACGAAGACCAGGGTGTCAGCTGCTGCCTGTGAGGCTACTGACCACGTGGATTTAGTAAAGAATGGATTTTATTCTGGCCGACTTCAAGCTTTGGATGTTTCCATGCGGCTGTCCTACTGGGGCTGGCTCACAGAGTTCTTCCTCCGCTTTGGAATTTCTGATTCCCCTTTTATTATTATTATTATTAAAGTATAGTTAATTTGAAGTGCTGTGCCAATTTCTGCTGTACAGCATAGTGACCCAGTCATACACACACACACACACACACACACACACACACACACACACACACACATATACGTTCTTTTTCTCGTACTATCTCCCATCATGTTCTATCTGCTTCATTTTTTTTTTCGGTCGTGAAAAGTTTGTCTATTTTGGTGTCCTTGGTGACGAGCTCTTGGGCGGGTGGCTGCTGCGAAGTGGGAGGTGGTGGTGAGGTTGAGACCCCGCTTCGTGCTGGCTGGCTGTGGAATCAGCCTGGCCGTGTGAAGCAGGAGGGAGAGTGGGTGGCAGAGGCACGTGGAGAAAGTGCCCACCTGCGAAGGTCAGGATGGAAGTGTTTCCTGAATGGCTTTGCACTGCTCCCTGGAGAGAGGCGTCTTGCTGACAGCAGCAAGGCTTTGTGGCTTTGTAGCTGCAGGCTCACTGCCTCCAGTTATGTCTTTTATGAGAAGCCTGTGACACCAGCAGCTTGGTGGCCCATAGGAAGCACAGGGTGCCAGCCCCATGGGGACCTGCCAACGTGTCCCTGGTGAGGAATCGAGGATGGGAAGGCGCCTCCGGCTCGGGCCCATGTCTCATGGGGTCTCTGCTCAGAGCTCCTCATCTTTGGGTGGGAACCGCTGCTCCTGTGCCTCCCACCTCCGACTACTCTGCCCCCTCCCCCACCTGAACCCCCTTCCCGACCCCCTCTCCCCTCTCTATCCAATCATATTCTACTGGGCTTTAGGGTCAAGGTTTACCTCACCCGTGAAGCACCCCCTTTCCTCCCCCGCCCTCCTAGCTCCGGTTCTGTCTCTGAGATGGGACCAGGGTCAGCCGAGCATCTTCATGGAAGCACACATGCTTGCAGCATCTTAACCTCCACTCCCAGTGACGCCATGCACCCTGATCTGTGTCCAGCCCATCCCTGTCCCCAGGAAGCAGGCCACCACTCAGCAGTTTGGGCACCGGCCTTGACCTTTTCCCCAACAATTCCACTCAGATGCCTCTGGAATGCCTTGTAAAAGGCAGCTGCTGTCTCAGGGGTATGTGGGATCTGTCAGCTAGCCAGTCATGGCCCTGAAGCCCTGGAGTGCCTTCTAAACCCGCAGGAGGATGGCTCGCGGGGCTCCTAGGGTCACTGGAAGCCTGGCAAAGCCGGCTGAGGCAGCCAAAATTTAGGAGGCGCCAAGCCCCCAGGCGCCTGGGGAAGCCAAGCACTGAGTGTGCAAATGCACAGGCAAGTCTCCTGGGCGCACGTGTGCCTCCGCAGTGGCCAGCAGCTCGCCCTTCTCCTCCTCCCCTCAGGTGCCCACAAAACCACGGGCTGTGGTCAGGAGTTCTCAAGGGCATGTCTCACCTGACAGAGGCACCTGGGCCACCCTGGAGAAGAGGCCACACCCGGATGCCAGCAGGTGCGGACGGGCTCTGGGCTGGGCAGGGGGCTGAGCCATCTGCACATCTGAGTGTGCAGAGGCCATGCACCTGCACACTCAGCTCCCACCTTGCTCTGCCCCAGTTATCCATCCCCAAACCCAAGGACAGGTTTTCGCAGACAAATTTCCTTCAGGGGTGAAAATGGGTATGAATGACATTTGGTCCCACTGCAGTGGAGTTAAAGATGTCTCTGGGTACCACTTTCACATTCAGTGTGGGAAGGGCCTTTTCGCATATTTTCCTGGTATTTCCAAGGGACCAAGGCAGGTGGGGAGTGAGTACGTTTGGTTGTCTGGGGGCTCCCTGCATGGACTCCTTCAGAGTCGCCGACTCCTCCCGGCCTGTGGTTTCTGGAAGGAGACTTGCTTTCATCATCATCATCATACCTTTATCCAAATCAAGGGAAATGGCTGAATCCACTTAACTGGGTACCTTTCATTCTAACAAGCCTCCATTCCCTTCACTTCCTCCAACACTCTTCTAAACCGCTGGTGTAACAGGTTTTAGAATTTGATTACAGCACCATCTACTGGGTGTCAGACTTCCCATTTTTCTAGGCCTTTCGGGAACCATTGGGTTTGGCTTCTTCTTCCTGCTGTCTCCTCCTCTCTCCTCTCTGCTCGTTTCTTCCAGCGAAAGTACCAATTGTTAGTTTGAAAAGGTGCCATCAATTAATTCATAAAAGTGAGGCTCTACTAAAATGACGAAAAGCTTACATCCCTTGGCAATAAATACTTACAAAGACAATGGCCCGCGCTTACCGCGATGCATTTCATATAATTATTTCCTGGGATCAATAATCTCATCAGTGGGCTCAGTGATGGGGACATCACCGTAATGAATGGCTGGGCGCCAGGGCCATCAGAAGTGCTGTCCTTAGCCCTGTCACCTCAGAGCTGCCCAAGGGTATGATGGGAATCAGGGCTCTGCCCGGCCAAAGGATTAATCATACTTATCCCTAACTCATATTCGTGTAATTTGCCTTCCTTATGCAGCCTGCCCCGAATTGATCAGCAATGAATTCCTTGCTGCACAACAGGCCACTCTTGCAGGGGTGAGGAGAGTGGGAAGGACTCCGTGGACGTGACAGGGAGGGGACAAATTGGATTAGTCACGCTCAGGAAGTAACCAAAACGGAATTACACCAGAGCGTCGCTGGAGCATGCTTCTGGAAG
The DNA here is from genome assembly GCF_016906955.1 of Phacochoerus africanus. Taxonomy (NCBI): domain Eukaryota; kingdom Metazoa; phylum Chordata; class Mammalia; order Artiodactyla; family Suidae; genus Phacochoerus; species Phacochoerus africanus. Next base: position 133,249,061 of record NC_062558.1, read on the forward strand.
CCAGGCTAGGACTTCTTGGGACTTTGGGAAGGAAAGAAGAGATGGCTCCATGTGCTCTGCTCACCTGTGCTGTCCTGGCCAGGCCTCACTGGGGCCTGGCTTGGGTCACTCAAGGCCACCAGGGGAGCCAGGAGCCAGGCCAAGCCGGGGGCAGGGACTCTGGCTATGATCCCTCTCTCCCCAGTTTCCCAAAGGCCTTGGCCATGCTTCTCTGGAGACCTGGTAAAAGCAATCCCAAGTATGGGTTCTGCTGAGATGCTGAGGGATATGGAATACACATTGACAGAGGCCACGGCTTCGTGGTACCAGGAAGGGGTTCCAGTTAGATGCAGAGCCAGCCTGAAGCCTCCGTTTGCCGTGGCAGAGGCAGCAGCATCGCTGAGTTTCTTTCTCTTTGGAAGAGGAGGTGATGGGTTGTAGGGGTGCGTCTGTACCTCCAGAAGAGCTCTTTCTTTTGGACAATTACCTTAGGGTAGGGTTAGGGTTAAATGATGCTTCAGTCGGCCGCCATCACGGGGGAGGGGTGGCATGCATCCTCCGCCCCCGGGCAGCCTGGCCCCTCTGCTCCGTGAACACAGGGAGTTTCTGCTGAGAACCCGTCTCCATTCTCCCTCCGTAGGGGGTTTGGTCCCCATCATTCCTTCCTTATTCAAAATTTCAGCCGCTTACCTAGTTGTCTTGCGAATCCCTCCGCTTCCCTCCCCCATCCACCCCTCCACCGGCACCCTCCTCCAGGCTCCCGCTGCCCTGGCTGCTCGCACTCTGGCCCCTCCAGGACTTCCCACGCTGCGCAGAGGGGCCTCGCGGAGATGCACCTCTCGGCAAGGACACACCTTCAACACAGCAGCAAGGCTGCCTGGCGTGGTGCGGCCGCTCACCAGCATCCTCTTGCTTTCTCTCGCTTTCTCCGCAGACCACCCGCTCTGGGCTGCACTCTCTGATGCCCCAACCCAGCTCTGTTACCTTCCAGGCACTGCCATGACAAAGCAGCACAACCGAGGATTTGGGACAACGGAAATTAATTCTCCAGTTCTGGAGGCTGGAAGTCCAAAAGCTTGGTGTTGGCAGGGCCGTGCTCTCTCTGAAGTCTCTAGGGGACAGCGACTTACTTCCCTCTGGGGACATGCTCCTTGGGCCCACCTTTTCACCCACCTTCGGTCCCATCCCTCTGCCTGACCCTGCAGCTTCCCGTAAAGCACCCCTCCTCCAGGCAGCCTTCCCTGATCTACAAGTTCAGTTCCTGTTCCGCTGGTCTACCGGCTCTATGGTACCATCCTCACTGTGAGGCTATTGGCTTAACACCTGCTCCCCATGCTCTCTCCACCTAAGTTAGGTGACTGGGCCTCTCCGGGACCCACCCATGTGGAACCTGAGTGCCTCAGGAGCCTCTGAACCCAGAACAAAGCACGTGTTCAGCACCCTCAGTACTGGTGAGGGGTGGAATGAGCAGTCCTGGAGCCCTGTGTGCCAGGCCACAGGGACACAAAGGCAGGGGGATAAGGGAGGCGGGGTCTCCTGGTCTCTTCGCTCAGTAGTGAAGGCGGGTGGACAGGTGCTTAAAGTGGAAGGTGGCACCTTCGGCCCCACAACCACCACCCCCCACCCTCACCCCGACCCTCTGCCCCAGAAATGAGCCAGGACTGGAAGGAAGGGGGATAAACGGCTGGGAGTCAGCCAGGGGCCGGCTGAGCTGGGGTTAGAGGGGAAGAGAGGAGAGAGGGTGTTCCAGGTAGAGCGACAAAGTCACAGAGGTGAGAAATGTTCCTTAGGGGTGTGAATGGTGAGGTCCAGACCTTGCCCAGTGGACCACCGCTCCCCCATGACAGTGGCCGACTTAAGCATCAGGGCCTTTGGAACCAGCCACCACCTCTGATAGGTCCAGGGAGGCTCCTGCTCTGCCCAGGCTCCACATGGGTAGGTTCCAGAGAGGCCCAGTCACCTGCCTTAGGTCCCCCAGGGGTGACAAAGCTGGCACTAGAAACCAGTTCTCAGGTCTCCTGGTGCTTGGTCCAACCTTCTCACCATGCAACTATTAGACGCCTCCGGACAGTGTCCTACTTGTGTCCATAAGCACCTCAGCCTATTAAAATGGTGCTTAATTCATGTTCTCTCCTAAAGGTTATTTTATTTCGTTATATGATCTGCACCTTGATTCTTTGTGGGGGTGGGACAAGGGAACGTATCATTAAATGTCACAGATACACAACCTAAAGAGGCAGAGGGGTGAGCCAGTCAGACCCTGCCCCCAGATGACACCACTTGGGGTCAGCCCGTGGCTGGACCATCTTCGGAACATGACGTGCTTGTGTAGAGGAGGCAGCCCTTCTCCTGGGCAGACGTGCGGTGGGAATTCTAGTGTCGTGATGACAGTGGCTATGGAAATGGGAACCTGGAAACTGGTCCAGTTAGAGATGAACAGGAAAGGGGTGGAGCCTCTGGGATCAATCTCAGGCTGTCTTCCCCTGACCCTCGGGGGCAGCCTGGTGGAGCGGGAAGAGGCGGTGGCAAGACACTGGGCCTGGCCTGCATCCGAGACATCCTAACAGTCTCTTTGTGTTTCTCTGGGCCTCAGTTTCTTTATCTGTAAAGTGAGGAATTGGACTAATTCTCACCCATGAGAACGTGTTCAACTTTAAAATGTGATGATTTTTATTTTATTCTTTAAAAAAAAAAACAACTCCGAGCTTGGGTAATCCCTGCCAATTTGAGTTACGTCTTGCAAACCATAGCCACAAAGCTCAGCGGTGTTCTCTGGGGTCTTCAGCCCGACCCCTCAATGGAAAAACGCCGTTCTTGTGCTCATGAGTTACCAGCAGGTGACATTCTTCCAGGTGTATTTACAAGCTGCTGCCTGTGGCACTCCCGGATAATGCTGCATCCGGCACAGAGCCCTTCCTTCTCCTCATTCCTGCTGCTCCACCCCACACCCCACTGACGATAATATCAGTTAGTTTTTGTCTTGCAAATGCTGCTTAAGGAACCACCCCAAACCTCGGTGGCTTAAGAGAACAGTCATTGGCTTGGCTGGAGATTGGCCGATCCTGGCTGGGCCCATTTGAGTGTCCTGGGATTGGACCCTCTGGACCGGGTTCCCCTGGGGTGGGTCAGCTCTTTTCCACCTGCCTCTCATCCTTCTGGGCCAGTGGGCGAGTGTGGACCTGCTCTTCTCGTGATGATAACAGAGGCACAAAGGGCAAACCCAACAGCACAGGCACCGTCAAGCCTTTGGCCACATCAGGGCCACTCACACGCCATTGGCCAAAGTGAGGCACATGGTCAAACCAAAGTCAAGGACAGGGAGGTGGCCTCTGTCTCTTTAGTGGAAGGAATTGCAGAGTCATGTGACAAAGGGTGTGGGAGCAGAGAGGAGTGAAGACGCAGAATCCTTATGCACTCTGCACGTTTACAAATCACATGCACACACTGATACCTCCCTCATTTCATATTCATACTTCTCTTCTCTTGGGGACAACTGTGGTTCTCACCAACCCCGATCTAGTGGCTAATATTCTCCATCCTCAAGGCACCCCAAATCCCCTCAGAATATTGTGAGAATTACTCCCGGGGTACCACCACCCACAAACTCACCAAGTTAAAGTGGGAGGTTTCTTCACAGCTCTTCTTGGCCTTGGAACACACCCACTAAGGGTGTCGAGTCAGAGACGTGGGTTCAAAAATTGCTTGAATTAATTCCTGATTCTGAGTGGTGATGTTATAAATTTGCTATTCATTCAGGTTCATTTGTCTCCATTTGTCTTAGATTTGGGGGTTTGCTTCGTTCATCATTTTTTATTTTATATAATTATTTTTATTTTTATTTTTTTGCTGTGCTAGTGACATGTGGAAGTTTCTGGGCTGGAGACTGAACCCACACCAGAGCCACTGCAGTGGCCATACTGGGATCTTTAACCCACTGAGACTTCCTTGATTTAGTATTTTAAAAAATACCTAAGACACCAACATGGCTCAAAAGTCAAAACCATATAAATGAGAATACTCAGAGGACTCTTCCCTCCAATCTCTTCCCTCCACCCTGCTCCCACTGACTTTCCACAGGTAGGCATTTTTATTAGCTTTGGTTTATCATTCTTATGCACCTTGTTAAAAAAATAAGCACATACGTGTATGTACATGTGTGTATATATAAAATCTTACCTTTACCTTTTGCCTTTTACAAAAGATAATGTATAAAAGTTTTATATATATGTTTTTTTTTTTTTTTTTGCATTTTAGGGCTGCACTTGTGGCATATGGAAATTCCCAGGCCAGGGATAGAATTGGAGCTGCAGCTGCTGGCCTACGCCACAGCCACAGCAACACGGGATCTGAGCCATGTCTATACCACAGCTCATGGCAACGCCGGATCCTTGACCCACTGAGCAAGGCCAGGGATCGAACATGCATCCTCATGGATACTAGTGGGGTTCATTAACCGCTGTGACACAACGGGAACTGCAATGATTGCTTTTTTATGCCATGTAAGATAACACTGTTTCCAGGGATTTGGATGTGAGTGTCTCTCAGAGGGAGGTCTTTATTCTGCCTTTTCAATTTAGAAAGTGTTTTTACACACATTTCCTCATGCCATCCTCAAAACCTTTGTGAGGGGACAGAGTCTGTCTTGCTGTACCCGCTCCACAGGCGAAAGTGTAGGACTGCAAGCTCCAAGGGCCTCTGCTCCTGGGTCTAGAAGAATCCCTGCCATCAGACTGTTCCTGAGAGGTTGACTCCAGAGAGAGACGCTCCGAAACCAACACTGTCGCAGGTCCCAACAGTTCCACCACTGGGTCTCTGCCACTAAAATGGGTTCATGCTAATTTCTGTCTCTCTTCTCCAAGGGGAGGGGGCAAGAGCACATTTTTTTTTTTTTTTTTTTTGTAGTCAGAAAAACCTGCATCTGACAATGGACTCCTGTATACACAGGCTTCTGAGAACTCTGGGAATCTTACTCACCTTCCTGGGCCTTAATTTCCTCATCTGTCAAATGGGAACAATACAAGAGATGGGCTAACACATCACTCCCTGAGGCCTGGTATGTAAGGACTATTTCATTTCTTTATGTGTCTCCATCAAATCCTGCCTGGCCCCAACTGGTCCACTGGCAAGAATTCCGCACCAGTCACCTGAGGCCCACCCTTCTCTTCCTGGGGACGGTGTCAAGATTCTAGGCCATAAGCAGCCCAAGAAAAGCGAGGGAGGCCTCTGACCATTCTGCTCCCCACTGAGTAAGCCCTTGCTCCGTTCCCCCGGGAGGTTTCTGTCTGAGTGGCTGTGGGTCCTTCTGTGCATTGAGGCCAGAGCACCCGGACAGCAAGGCCTGTCTCCAAGGGGTTTGCCAGTGGCCCTCTCCTGGGCTCGGCCCTCAGCGCATTGCCTGCAGGTGGGCTCCGAATGTTCTCCTCTCCCTGAACCCTCACAAGGACATCCTGTCCCCGACCAGGTGTGCCCACCCCCTCCCTTCATCTCCCCCCAGGTCCAGAGTCCCTCCCCTCCTGCCCTCCGGGTGACCCGGAGAAGCACCCTCGGACTCTTCAAAAGCAAGGTCTGTTTAGGGTGGCCTCTGAGGGCTTGACAAACACTTCTTTCCAGAGATTAAAATCCCTAAAGCCAGAGTTCCTGTGGCGGCTCAGCAGAAATGAATCTGACTGGTATCCATGAGGATGCAGGTTCGATCCCTGGCCTCGCTCAGTGGGTTAAGGATCCAGTGTTGCCATGAGCTGTGGTCTAGGTCACAGACAATGGCTCAGATCCCGCATTGCTGTGGCTGTGGTGTAGGCCGGCAGCGGGAGCTCCGACTGGACCCCTAGCCTGGGAACTTCCATATGCCATGGGTATAAAAATTTAAAAAAAAAAAAAGAAAAAGAAAAGAAGAGCATTAAGTTGCCTCATCAGCTTCGACTTCCAGCAGTTTTGGTCTGAAAACAGAAAGATTTCTGAAACAATGCACATCAACCACAGCCTGTTTTTCCTACCCTGCTGCTGGACCTTGAAGGAGGAAGTGAAGGGAGGAGAGGGGCTTGACTTCGAGGGAAGAGGAGCATAAGCGGACCCCTTCCCAGATTTGGGGCCTGAGAGCAGAGGATACTTGCATGTCCCGCCCCAGGGGAAGGTCCGGGGAGCAGGTGGGATCCCAGAACTGCCTTCCCCCATTGCAGGACCAGAGCCACGGGCAGAAATAGCCAGGAAAGCGTGTCTAGGTGCAGGGAGTTTCCGCGACTCCAGGTGGCCCTGGGTGCTGAAGAGACAATGGCTGGCGGAGGGCTGGGTGGGGAGGTGGGGAGACCATGGGGATGAGCCAGGAGGCAGCGGGCGGGCATAGCAGGGTCCTCCGGGGACCACCAGGAGTGCATCAGCACCGCCACCTGTCAGCCCCAGCCCAACCCAAGTACAGCCCCGTAGCTGACTAAACCGGCAAGGAATGAGCGGAAAATGAGTTTCTGAGAAATGAGGACTCAGGATGAAAATGAGATTCACACACGTTAAGCACACGTTCCACCTCTTACTCACCCGGCTTCGGGGCCCGAAACATCTTCCTGCTACAGCATAGCCCAGTATTCCTCATCATAGAAGTTTACAGCTCAGTTTTTCCAGTAGAGAATTAATTCACCTTAGAAGCCACTTGCTTTTGGCCAATGAAATGTTGAAGAACAGGTAGCGGTTACACACACTCACACACACTCACATACACATCTCGACCACACACCCCTTGTTTTCGGCAGAAAGGGCGTGCACCCTTGCTTTGAGCATATCAAAAAGTGTGACATTCTTATCTGATAACAAAAGCACAAAGGGAGGGAGTTCCCAGTTGGCTCAGTGGGTTAAGGATCTGGCGTTGTTGCTGCAGTGGCTTGGGTTGCTGCTGTGGCACAAGTTCGATCCCTGGCCCAGAGAACTTCCACATGCCTTGGGCTCCGCCAAAAAGAAAAAAAGCCCAAAAGGAGGAGGTTTAAAAACTATTTTCCCCTCCCGACTTACTCTTGCAAGCCTTCCCATGGTGTATAGAACTGGCTCGTTACTCTGCACACATTTAGCACGGAGATAGCTGACGTTAACCTTGCACTTCCGGGGCTGGGCCTATTTAAGAAGCTGGCTTCCTGTACCCCCAGGAAAGCCCATGAAGCCATAAGCTGTGACGTTTGGCTGGGTGCTGCTCTGCTTCAGGCCTGTGCAAGGGACCTAGGATGCTAGAGTCTGAGCCCTGTCGAAGCTTGGAGTTCAACCAGCAGAGGCAAGGCCCTCCCTCCAGCGCTGCCAGACAAATGAGGAATCAGTGCAGGAAGCAGGCTGTCCGACAGAGAGACGAGAACATCCAATGCTGCCTGACAGGAAGGCTTCCTGGAGGAGGTGGTGCCTGAATCGGCACTGAAAGGGTGAAAAGGAGTTTGTCTGGGGGAGCAGCAGACTGCAGTACCATCACCTCGATTTTGCACAAGTGCACGGCGACCCTCACAATTCTCAAGCCCGCCATTGCCCGGCTGGACCCCAGGTTCCCTTCATTTGGTCCTTCTGTTTGGGACATTCACCCTCACCCTCTGATTGATGGGCTTCCCTGTCCCACAAGGCTCAGCGAAATGCCAGCTTGGCCGAGCTGCTGTTTCCCAGGTGGAAGTGACCACCACATCCTCTCAGACCTTCTGCACCTCGTGCTGGGGAACAAGTGATTGAATGAATGAATGAATGAATGTAAATTGCCTGACAGCAACGGCTTCAGAGGGAAACTGGACCAGACTGAGGAGGCACTGGATGTTGTCTGCCCAGTCTCCTTGGATCATGGTATTATTGATGTGGTTTTTTTGCTTGAGGAAAGATTATTTTGTGCTGCAGTTACCACAGAAGATTACAGTGAAACCAAACGAACAAGTAAGTAAAACCCTGGCTCCTATGAAGGACAGAAGTCACTGGCTGGGAGTAGGACATCCACACTCTGATGATTCCTCTTCCAATTTGGGGACCCTATGGCACATGCATGACACAGAGGGTGACCCCTTGGACAGAGTTCCCCATGATGCAGATAGGCTGGAGTGTGAGTGCCCCATGCTCTCATCTGGAGAAGGTACCAGGGCTGCAGAGTCTGCAAGGTGACTTCCACTCACTGGCAGCACTGGAGACCCCAGGCTGGCATCTCCAGCCCCAACCACCCAGGTGACCTGCAGGCTCTTCAAAGCGACGTGGTCCGACATGACTTTCATCACGTTTTCTCTGGCCGCCTCAAGCCTGCCTCTCCCTGCTGCCCTGGCTAGTGACGCGGTCATGCACTTACACGTGCAGCCGGACACCTGGGCATCTTCCCAGTCTCCCCCGCCCCTCCCACCCTGTTCCTTTGAGCCTGAGCCCTCTGAACTCCTCTTCCCCAGTGTCTCTCCTCCTTTACACCTGCGTCTCTCTGTTCTCCCGGAAGCCTTCTCGCCAGGCCCTTGTCTCCCTCACCTGGACCCCCTCAGAGCCTCCAGCTCCAATTCTCACTTCCAGTTTTTCCCTCCACCTATGCGTCCTCCTGCCATCAGAATATCTTCCCATTGTTCAATATGTCAACTTCAATAAGAAAATTGTCAGTTATTTCCCCAGTAAATGCGAGCTTATTCAGGTATAGCCAGAGGAACTACAAGAAATGAACTCTGGGCAAATTCAGGGAGCAAGGACGGGAAGCTTTCCTTTATTTAGAAAGAGGGGGAGTTGGGAGGGGCTGCAGTAACCAAAGAGTCCACTGGAGGCAGTGGGGAGTCCAACGTATGGAGGCCTCGCATTGGTTGGGCTGCGGCGTTTCTGATTGGCTGGGCGGTGTATCTTGCCGTGGAGAGAAGACTGCATCTTCCTGCTGGATGGTAAAGTAGAAGTACCTTCTTGTATAAGATGTGTCGGTGTTTTTAGGTCTCTTTTTGTTTGGAGTAACTGGCCTTGCGTGGCAGGGGTGAGAGCTCCCCCTGCAGGCCTTCCCCTCCAAGTTTAGTCGAGGTTTCTTTAATTCCACGAAACCTCGCCATGTTGCTCCCCAGTGTGTGTGTCCAGCAGCGGGTAAGGCATAAGAGCCTGGTTCTGAGTGTCCCCTAATGGCCTCGTCTCTGCAGCCCTCCGCCTCCCACTGCCAATGGAGCCGGACACCCCTGAGTTTGCGTTTCAGCACGGCCTCTTGGAGGAGGGCTACAGCCCAAGGGGGAGGAGGTGTGGCGGGGGTGGCATATGCTCTCCAAGGAGAGAAGGGAGGGGAGTAACAGAACCTCTCTGGGTCCCAGGGGCCACAAGCCTGGCCAGTGATGAACAAGTTGGGTATGAAATTGGAGTTTTAGACTGAACTCAATTTTAACAACTGAAACAACCTGAGAGTTTTAGAATCTGCCCAACAGGCCTTTCTAGGCTATGTCTGCTCACAGGGAAGGGGCATTTGGCACTACGCTGCCCAGGCAGGGGTCTGTGTGGTGTTCAGAGAAATAAAATGCTTTCATATGTGCGCCCCATTTGGTGGAGACTGGTAGATAAATGGCTGCATGTGGCTGAGCAATGCTTGCTCTGCCTCAGGTTGTCTTGGAGGGTCTGGTTGATGGCCACCTATGGGACACAGAGGCTTCCCCCTCCTGGCCTGCTGCCTGGGGCGCCCAAGGGGTCTGACAGCCTTGATTCTGGTCAAGCTGAATGGCCATGGACAGTCCAAAGTGAGACGGCAGCGTCTCCTTGTCAAATACCCAGGTGGAGGAACTGGGACAGGATCAGCTCTGCACTTTGGGGGAGCTTTTGGATGTTTGGTGTGTATACACGGATGTATCCTGGGCCTCTGGTGTGGCTTCCTGCCCCACCCCTGACTGGGCCGCTTATCTGCTTTGATGCTAATAATAAGTAGAAATCACTTCTTCCCATCTGCCTCAGACAGACAGGGAAGCTGTTTTATGGCATAAACACTGTGGGAAATGTGCATAATAGAACTAAGGCTGGAGTTCCCATTGTGGCTAAGCAGGTTAAGGACCTGACATAGTCTCCGAGAGGGTGGGGGTTTGATCCTTGGCCTCACTCATTGGGTTAAAGATCTGGCGTTGCCACAAGCTGTGGTGTAGGTCACAGATGCGGCTCGGATCAGGTGTTTCTGTGGCTGTAGCATAGGCCGGCAGCTGCAGCTCTGATTCGAGCCCTAGCCTGGGAACTTCTCTCTGCCATAGGTGCAGCCTATGGAAAGAAAGAAACAAAAAGCAAGCAAAACAAAAACAACAACAACAAACAAACAAAAACCTAATGTGAAAATTTGATAAAAAATGCTCAGTACCTTGGGAAAGATGAAATCCCTCCTTCTGTATGTATACCTTTTATCCAACTAGTAATCCACAGCTTAAATTACTATCTTAATTTAATAAAAAGGTTATTTTAAACTTAGACCTGGAACCCCCTCATACCTCCAGCACATGGTTTCAGTGAAATATCTCTCAACATGAAAATATAGACAGTTAGTTTTTTCTTCCAAAGGGAAGCCCTGCAAGCTTCCCACTCCTGGTTTATTATGCTTTCTGTATCTCTGCTCATTTTTCACCAGTATTGCATTAAGTATTGATATTGATTTCTTGTAAATGGGACTGAAATAGATGGCCCACAGTTTTTTGTTATTGTTCGGTGGCACTTGTATGTAATTTATTATGGCTGTGATGCAAGCTGCCCCGCGCTGCCACGGCTTAAATTAAACGTGCCACGCTTTGGCCTCTGCTCGTCACCTGCATTCCTCACTCGATATCAAAAATTATTATGTATAAAGTTTCTCTTTCTCCCCGCCCCCAACCATAAGAAGAGTTGCTGTGCCCTCTGTATAGTTTTCAAAGTTTGCGTGGATAACTTCTGTCATTAGTGGATAAGAAAGTAGTGGGTTGGTTGTTGGGTTTTGCTCCATTTCTGAGAGACCTGGAGGCTGGGAGACTTGGATTTGGGGCTTGGTTTTACCCCGCTCAGCTGAGCGACCTTGGGTGGGTCCCCTGCTCTTGTCTGTTTCACGGAGAAGCATTTGCTCAGGGTTTTGATGACAAGCCGGGCAGTCCCAGGGCTGGCAGCTGGGGCCTTTTGAGTGTGTCTCCCGAGTGGGCAGAGCAAGCAGGAGGCACAGGGAGGGTGCACCTCAGTGGTTCCATTGGCCAAGGGCATCTCCTGAAGGTGGGGGGACGTGCAGTTCTTCAGTGCATGGGCAGCCTCGAATGTTCGGTCCAGGGGGTGGTGCAAGGTCAGTCTTGAGGCCAGAGACTGGCCTGTACAGAACAAAGGTGAGGGGGGGAGTGTTCTGGCAAAAAAAAAGAGTCAACGTTCTCTTTGTCTTTTGGAGCCACTTGGCTGGGCTGGGTGGGAAAGCCACATGGAAGATTCTCAAAGAAGAGCTGTGTCTGCGGCTCAGGATTCTGTAGATCCCCCCAGCTTTCTCCCCCAAAGCCCATCCCTCCTTTCATGGTGTCATGTGGTTGAACTGGCCTGTGGGTCTGGCATTATATCGGGGGCAGTCGTCGGGGGCAGAAGGGCCAGGGGCTCCAGGCACTGCCGTGGGCCTAGATTTCATGTGTTTTGTGTGTGTGTGTGTGTGTGTGTGTGTGCTGCGTAGCCCCTGGGGTGGGCATCTTTATCCCTGAGGCATCCCATCCTAAAGACATGTTTGAGTTGCATCCTCTTAGACCTGATGTTTTCTGCCCACGTGGTTTTCACTTCAAATGCTTTCCCATGTGAAAGACGCTCCGAGAAAACTCACAAAGTGCCTCACACGCGACGCCCGCCGTCCCCGCATCCTCGCCTTTTTAAGGAACCCAGTGAGGCTTGTCTGCATTCAGCTCGGGGCCCAACAGCCTCTCTTAATTAGACGTTCATTTCTGTTGATAATGGGACCCACAGGCCTTCCGCTGAAGTGGACGCAGCCCTTTTGTGGCGCCGCAGTCTCCGTGCTGCCTGTGAATTACAGCCCGATTGCGCATGAAGGGCCCCTCCTGAGCTTCTCGCTCAGACCTGATGAGTCTCATTCTTCCTCTGACCACTTCAGTGGGTCGGCTGCCCTTCCTTCTTCCTCTAGCTGCTGGACTTTTGTGAAGCAGCCTCTGCTCTCACTGAACGTGGGGCCTCGCACAAACCGGCAGCAAATTCCCAGCAGAGGAGCCAAAGTCCTTTGTTTGTCCTCCCTTCCCTCCCCCCCCCCCACCTCCCTCCCTCCCCATCCCTCCTTTCCTTCCTTCCTCCATTCCTTCCTTCCTTCATGCACTCACACAGCTAAGGTGTCCGGAGAAGGGCACCCACCGAACAGGAGGCGGACATCCCTGGGGCCTGTGCCAGCATCTCCCGAGCCCAGAGAGGCAGCTCTGGGCCGGTTTGTGGGGACCAGAGGGGGAGAGAGCATTTGCACAGGAGCGAATAAGGAAGTTTCAGGAGGAGGTGGTGTGGGTGGGGCGGGAGGGGAGGGGCAGGATGCACAGCGCTCGTTACTGGCACGAGCGCCCTGCCAGCAAGGTCTCAGAGGTGGCCACCGAGCTCCCCTTGCCAGGCCCCGCCCTGGCCTGGGGCAACCTGCTTCTTGCACGCGTGTTCCCTCCTGCCTCAGGGCCTTTGTACATGCTCTTGCGGAACATCCTTCCTGCAACCAGCCCCCAGCAACGCTCGCCTCTCCGCGCCTCCTTCTCCCTCAGCTCGGAGATGAAGAAAAAGGACCAAAGAGGACCTCCGATCCCCTCAGGCCCCTCTGCCGCCTAGTCCCTTGACCCTGTATTTTTCCTTTATGTTCTCACACGTTGCAGTGGGAGGGGTTTTTGTTAGGCTTGGAGGAACTTGCTCTCCGTTCCCGGGTGGGGAGCACAGGGAGGGCAGCCCGGGGCGGGTTTGCTGGGCCACACACCTGGCACATGCAGGCATAGCACATCCGGGAGGATGGAGTTAGGTCTGGCTGGGGAGTCGCATGCCCGCCTTGGGGTGTAACAGGGGACCAGGCAGGCCAAGCAGGTGGGGCCACACAGAAGGGCTGGAAGCCAAGTCCCCGAGCCCCTTGTGCCGAAGGCCTGAGGCAGCAGGAGGTAACGGGGTCCTCTGTTCTGGTGGTGGGTTGGGCGCCCACACTCTCCTGTTGTTGACTCCCCCTGGGAGAACAAGGGCCGCGTTGGACGCCAAAGCTACAGAGGCGGCAGTTTGTTGGAGACGGTAGCAAATTAGGCCTTCTAACGTCAGAAAGCCAGGCAGCGTGGCTGCAAACGGGAGAGAGCGTTTTACTTTAGCTTCTGGGAAACAGCTTTGTATCGAGGAAGGTGTGGCCAGGCCTGCGAGCAAGCAAAATGCAGGTGGGGACTGCAGATCCACCTCGACCTGGAAGGTGCAGAAAGCCCTAGGTCTTGAGGTCAATGAGGCCAGTCTTCGGACGTGGGGTGAGGCTCACGTGTAAGGCCTGAGTCTTGATGGCTTTAAAGTTGGGGCAGGGGGGACCCAGAGCAAGCCCTGGGCGCCCATTGCCTAAGGGGGCTCAGTACCAAGATCAGGGCCACCTGTCTTTGATGGGGGCTCACGGAAAGATTCCTACAGATCTCTCAAGGACAGAGTCTTAGGTTCCCTAAGAGCCCAGAATGACCTGCTGGGTTAGTACAATATTCCAGGGCCCAGATGAACCCCTGTTAGCCTTCAAGACATGTTTACATGAAGGAGGGAGGGAGGAGGGGAGGGAGGGAGGAGGGGAGGGAGGGAGGGATAGGGTTAGGGTTAGGGAGAGCCGGAGAAGGGATGGCAGACTCCTCCTCTCCCCTGGCCCCATGGTCCACTGACAGGGCATTCTCGCCTCCCCTTTCCCGTGAACCTCACTGTCCGCTTGCCCTTTGGGGTGAGCTGTCGCCTTCCCACCTCTTCACCCCACCTCTTCCTTCAAGGCCCCTTCGCCTTGGAAGGAAGCCCTCTTTCCTCATCTCTGAAAACCATGGCCCATTTCTTCTCTTATCACTTGGATCGTAGAAAGTTAGAACTGGAAGGAACCAAAGAGGATTACGACCCACGGGCAGCTCAGGGTAAAGCGTGGTCTGAACCTCTATATCCTGGGAGATCAAGACCCTCTATTGCTTAGGCCTAAAAAGTAACTGTTTTGTCCCAGACTCTCACCTGCTTCTGTGGTTTGTTTCCCTGCCTGAAGTGAAACAGTAAATCACATCCAGAGAAACACAAACACAAGAAGAAGTCTCCTGCCTCTTCCTTCCAGCTTGTATACATTTCTGTGTAAGAGAGAAATTGGTCCATGACCTTGGCAGCATGCCAGGGTCTGCAAACCTTGGTGGTTATGCCAGGCACAGCCGGAGCACGGCTGCTCACCGGCAGCTGGTTGGAGGGGATGCGGGTGTTTCAACAAGACGGCACCGGAGTGGGGTTCCTGCGGTAGCACCGCAGGGTCAGTGGTGTCTCTGCAGCGCTGGGACGTAGGTTCGATCCCCAGCCAGGCACAGTGAGTTAAGGATCCTGAGTGGCTGCAGCGGCAGTGCAGGTCCAAACTGTAGCTCAGCTCTGACCCCTGGCCTGGGAACTCCATATGCTGAGGGGCAGCCAAAAAAAAAAAAAAAAAAAAAGAGGCAGCATCGGAGGAAAATCTGTCCAGTACCATCGTGGGCCACAGGCCATGCCATGCACAGCCTTTGGCCACCTTTCACAGAGCATCTACACGCCTGCCATCCTCTGCTGCTCCCCTTGATCTGCCAGGAATGACTACACGGCCAAGGTCATCACCGCTCTGCCAGGGGCGCTCACAGTGGGCCAGGCTCAGGGCCAGGCTTCAGGCAAGAGCCAGCGACAGGGCGCAGCAGGGGTGAGGAGCGCCGGGGCTAGTGTCAGGCCGCTGATGGTTTGAGTCTGGTAGTTCTGTGACCTTGGACAAGCTGCTTACTGCTGCGAAGCTTCAGGTATCTCACCTGTAAGATGAGAATAATAATAATAATAACACCCACCTTAAAGGGCACTGTGAGGATTAAATGAGCTCTCTCTCTAAAGCCCTTGGCAGACTGCTTGGCTGTAGTGAGGGTTCAGTAAATGACAGTTGCTATTATTAATGCTGACGGGCCTCCCAACAGCCCTGCGCGGCAGGTGTTAACCCTCCAGTCTTCCGTGTGAGGAGCTGCAGCTTAGAGAGGCTTGGTAACTGGACCAAGGGCTCGTGCTGGAAAGTGGTGCTGCTGGGAGGACAGCAAGGAAGGTGGCTGACACTGGCGCCTGTTACCGGGTGGTGCTCTGCATCTTTTCCTTGCCTCTGCCATTCCCTTTTGTGGGAAGAAGGCCGAACAGTTTATAAGGTCCCGTTGGACACTGTGGGTCTCGGGGTAAATCTGTGTGTGCATCTCCCAGGGCAGCTGTGCAAGAATTTCCCTAGGGTCTATGCATTGGAGTGATACACGGGTCATAGACAGGATGACAGTATAATGTCAGTACAGGACACTTCTGAGAGTGAAAGGGGCTGCTGTTAATAGTTATGTGGGGTCACAGCTGTTTTGCTGGGACAATCCTAGTTTACCATGTACATGCATTTTTTTTTTTTTTGTCTTTTAGGGCCAAACCCGCGACATATGGGGGTTCTCAGGCTAGGGCTCAAATCGGAGCTGTAGCTGCTGGCCTACGCCACAGCCGCAGCAATGCCAGATCCGAGCTGCGTCTACACCACAGCGACCTACACCATAGCTCACAGCAATGTTGGATCTTTAATCCGCTGCGTGAGGCCAGGGATTGAACCTGCATCCTCATGGATACAAGTCAGATTTGTTTCTGCTGAGCCACATGGGAACTCCTATACATGCATTTTAAGCAAAACCTTTAATGGAAAACACAGTACTTTAGAAAACTTTTTTACCCCAATACACCTCCCCACCCACTTCTGCCTTTATACTTTGTGGGGGTTTTAATGTTTTAGTTTTAATAGCAATTTGTTTAGATTTACCTGTGTTTTTTCCATTTTACTTGTCGGCGTTCCTTCTTGTAGCAGAGTCACACCTTCTGTTATCGCTAGTTTTTTTCCTGATGAATGTCTTTCAGATGTTCCTTATTGATAATGTTCCTTTAGATTTATTGAGGCGAGCTTCTTTTGGAATTTTTATTTTTGCTTATAAACTTGTATAAAATTGGTTTTTATTTCAAACCATGTTATTGGAAAATAGTTTTGGGATTCTTTGGTGGCTCAATGGGTTAAGGATCTGGAGTTGTCACTGCTGTGGCTTGGATTCAATCCCTGGCTCAGGAACTTCTGCATACTGTGGGTGCAGCCAAAAAGAAAAGAAAAGAAAAGAAAAGAAAAATAGCTTTGTTGGGAACAAAATTTAGCTCAACAGTTATTTTCTCTCAACCCTGAAATGATATTATTTTCCACTGTCACCATTGAGAAGTGTGCTAAATATTTGTTTCTTTGTAGGTGGTCTGACTTTTCTCTCTAGCTATTTTTAATGTTGTCCCTTTGTCTTTGATGTTCTGCAGTTTTGACACAATATATTGAGGTCTACCTATGTTCTTTTCTATTCTTTTTGGATTGATGCTTTCTGGATGTATGGATTCATGTCTTTCATCACTTTGGAAAATTTCCCAGCCATTTTTTTTCTGAAAAAAGATTCCCCTTTTCTTTTTCTGTATTCTTTTTTTCTTCTAGGATTTTGATTAAATGTGATTTAGAATTTTTTACTCTAGCCTTCATAGATCTTAGCACTTCTTTCATACTTTAAATCCCCTTGCCTGTTATGCTACATTGTGGGAAATTTTTTTTTTTCAGTTTTGTCTTTCTGTCTTCAGTTTTGTCTCAGCTGTTGTTTAACCATTCCTTGTATTTCTGATTTCAAAACAATTTCATTCCTAGAGGTTCTGTTGGGTCATTTCTCAGATAATTTTGGTTGTTTCAATGGTCTTTTATTTCTTGTTTATTTTTGTGATTCTAACTTTACTTTTCTTAAACAGTTAATGAATAGCTATGTCCTATGATATCTATCTAATAATTTCAGTTTCTAAATGATTAACCATTTATGTTTATTTTTTGATGTATCTGCCCCAACTTTAAATCATGAAGACTTGTTTCTCTATGTGTCTGGTCATCTTTTATTAAGGAATCACATTTGCCTGCTCTTAATTGGTAGGAGGAGCTTTCCTCCAGACAGGCCTCGTGTTCGCTTTCTTTCCCGTTACTGAGAAGGGCTACACGTGTGGGGTCCCTGGTGACTGCCTTGACAGTCTCTCATTTGACATGATGGTCTTAGGCTTATTTCCCTCCACCTTGGGGACACCCCAGAGCTTCTTATGTCAGTTGCAGAGCTGATGCTGGCATTTTTTTTGTGCTCATTTTAACCCCATCTTATTTGCTCATTGCAGGTTCTATTTAGCTCAGGATCGTTTTGCCAGGAGGGGAAAGGGAGATCCCTGGCCCCTGACCTTACCTCTTATACGTCTATAAATGAAACAAGTTCAGTGGGCCAGTCCAAATCTATACATTCTTCATGGATCAAGTGTTCACATCTGTAAACCAGGCAAGACAACACAGTGCCTTCACGAGACTGTCTAGACGAATAAATAACTTATCTAAAAGAACATCTGCTTTCAAAAGGTATGGCTGTCTATCTCCTCTTCTGCCTGCCTCACTCCTGCTGCTCTCAAGAGGATTAACCCACCTTTTCCTCACATTTCTGATGAGCCATATCCCAGGAAGCCTCAAGTTCTGGAGTTTTCTGGACCATGGCTGCAGATAACCACTCCTCTTTCTTTAGCAGCTTTCATCTCCCCACCACTCTTGGATTTGCGACTCTGAATTCTCTGTGCCTTTGCTTCCTTCTGTCCCATTGCCCTCAGCGTGTCAGGCAGTTTTCTTTTCTGGGTGCTTGGACCTCAACTCTCCCAGCCCCGGCTGATGCTTGCACCTTAATCTCTCTAGCCCCATGACCTCTTGTTATTTTGGCCAGAACCTCCTTGTACCAGCCTTCCCCTGGGGACCCAGTGCTCCCTCCGCCCTCTCTGTTTGTGCCTGGTCCAGCCAATGCCAGGGTGGGGGTGGGGTTCATATGGGAAGAACAGACATTGGAAATATTAGTATCCCTTTAAGATTTTCTGTTTGGAAATCACCCAAAGTTTATTTGAGGGTTGGTAAGTTGGAGGGGCATTTTGCTTTATACTGCAACATTCGTTTTTATTGACGGATCACCCGTGCCTCCCTGCCCCACTCCTTTCCACCCCGTCTTCTCCTTCATAGCAGGAACAATTAAAATGAACTAGGCTATGGCAGGGGGACCCAGAGGAAAGAGCTCAAATTTTAGAGCCTGATAAACCTGCATTTAGGGGCAAAAAGGTTTCCAAGTCCAGTGTAAGTGAAAGGTCTTAAAAAAATCTATCAGCAGTAGAAACAAAGGAGTAAATCTCAGTGATTTGGGGATAGGCAATGACTTCTTAGATAAAGCATGAGCCACCAAGGGGAAAAATGGACAAATTGACTCAAGAAAATGAAAAACTTTTTGTGCCGAAAATGATGTCCGTAAGGAAGTAAAAAGGCAATTCACAGAAGGGGGAAAATATCTGCAAATTGTATATTTGAGAAGGGATTTGTATTCAGAATATATCTCTTGAAACAATAACAAAAAGAGTTCCCATTGTGGCGCAGCGGAAACAAATCCGACTAGTAACCATGAGGTTTCGGGTTCCATCCCTGGCCTCACTCAGTGGGCTAGGGATCCGGCATTGCCGTGTGCTGAGGTGTAGGTTGCAGACATGGCTTGGATGTGACATTGCTGTGGCTGTGGTGTAGGCTGGCCATTTCGACTATTAGCCAGGAAACCTTGATATGCAGCAGGTGTGGCCCTAAAAAGGCAAAAAAAAAAAGACAGAGCGAGAGATAAATAACCAAATTTTTGAAAAATTGGTAAAGAATGGATGTGTGTACATGTATGACTGATTCACTTTGTCATACAGCAGAAATGACCACAGCAGTGTAAATCAACTATACTTCAAAGAACTTTAAAAAATGAAAAAAACCAAAAAGACAAAAAAAAAACCAAAAAGAAAATAAAAAATAAGAGAAAAAATGGGCAAAGAATCTAAATAGACATATCTCCAAAGGAGATATATAAATAGCCATGAAACACATGGAGAGGTGATTAAAAAAAATCATTAGTCTGGAGTTCCCACTGTGATGCATGGATTGGGAGTCTGACTGCAGCAGCTCAGGCTACTGTGGAGGCATGGGTTCAATCCCTGGCCTGGCACGGTGGGTTGGAGACTCTGGAGTGGCTGTAGCTGTGACATGGGTCGAGGCTGTGGCTCAGATTCAATCCCTAGTCTGGGAACTTCCATGTGCTGTGGGTGCAACCATTAAAAAAAATTAGTTATTAAGGAAATACAACTCAAAGTGACAATAGGATACCATGTCATACCTACAACATGGCAATAATAAAAACTGATGAGGTTGAGGAGAGATTGTAGCCCTCGGATACTGCCAGTGGGAACGTGCATGGTGCGGCTACTTTGGAAAACAATTTGGCGCTTCTTTAAAAAGTTAAACATCCCAACTCTGAAATTCCACTCGCAGGTATCTGTCCAAAGAAGGAAAACACATGTCCTTGTGAACAATTGTACTTAGATTGTTCATAAGCAGCACTAGTCTTTTTTGTATGTGTCTTTCTAGGTCTGCACCGGCGACATATGGAGGTTCCCAGGCTGGGGTCCCACATCCTCATGGACACTAGTTGGGTTTGTTAACCACTGAGCCACGACGGGAACTCCAGTAGCACTATTCTTAATAGCCAAAAAAATAGCAGTTGTAGGAGATATGGCCTACATATCCATCAACTGATGAACGGATAAAAGCAAAAGTTGGTTCATCCATATAAGGGAATATGATTTGGCAATAAAAAGGAATGAAATACTGATACATTCTGTGGGGTGGCTGATCCTTGAAAACATTATGCTCAGTGAAAGAAGCCATCACAAAAGACTACATATTGTGTGATTCCATTTATATGAAATGTTCGGAATAGGCAAATTCATTGCAACGGGAAGCAGATTGAGTGGGGCCAGTGGCGTCAGGTGTGGGTAATAGCGAGTGACTGCAGGTGGCATGGGGTTTCTTTGAGGTGACAAAAATACTCTAAACTTAAGTTGTGGTGATGCTTACACAATTGAATTGAGTGAATCATAATAGTTTTTTTTTTTTTTTTTTTTGCTTTTTAGGGCCACACCCACGGCATGTGGAGGTTCTCAGGCTAGGGGCTGCGTGGGAGCTATAGCTGCCAGCCTGTACCACAGCCACAGCAATGCCAGATTCAAGCCGTGTCTGTGACCTACACCACAGCTCATGGCAACTCTGGATCCTTAACCCGCAGAGGGAGGCCAGGGATTGAACCCTCAACCTCATGGTTATTAGTCGGATACATTTCCGCTGCACCATGACGGGAACTCTATAAAATGTTTTTATAATTATAAGAATTATACTTTGATAAAGATTTTTTTTAAAAAAAACCTAGGGGAGTTCCTGGCGTGGCTCAGCGGTTAACAAACCCAACTAGTATCCATGAGGACGCAGGGTCTGATCCCCGGCCTCACTCAGTGGGTTAAGGATCCGGTGTTGCTGTGGCTGTGGTGTAGGCTGGCAGCTGCAGCTCTGATTTGACCCCTAGCCTGGGAACTTCCATATGCAGCAGGTGTGGCTCTAAACACTCACACACACACAAACACACTAAGATAAATTTAGGTTTGCCAAATTTAGTGAATAAAAATACAGGAAACCCAGTTACATCTGAGTTTCCTATGAACAAGGGATGATTTTGTGGTTGAATATATCCCAAAATATTGCTTGAGACAGACATGATGAGAGCTTATTCGTTTATTTGAAATTCAAGTTAAGTTGACTGTGTTTGATCTGGTTACCCAGTTAATTAAACTATGACTTAGGCCACAGGCTTTTCTTACGGACCTGTGCCACTTTGAAAACCATCATCTCTCCACAGGCATCTGACCACCCCCTTGTCTCCATTTCACAAGCATTAACCAGAGGCCTCCAGGGGACGAGGTGGCCCTTCCGAGATCTAAACACAGGTCTGCCCCGACCCCCAAGGCCAGAGTGCTCCACTGGGGCAGGTGCGCTGGTGGCTCCCTCCCATACGGCTGATAGTGAGAAACCTCTGGCCCCTTGTTTCTGTAAGAGAAGCAGGGAAGGAAACCTTCAGGCCCCAGAAAGTTCCCTGCAGGGGCTCTGAGGCCTGGCGGCTGAGGGTGCGGGCAAGCTAGAACAGTGAGTTCCCGTGAGAATGTTCTTTTCTGGGAGGAGATAACAGGATAATAGGTATCTTACTTGCTTCCTGTAAAATGATGAGTGCCAAAGAAGGCCCTGGAGATTAGAGTAATTCAGAATGAGTTAAGCCCATGCCTGTGCTCCTTAGAGATCAATTTTTATTTTGAGGAGAGGAGAGAGAGGATAAGCGAGATCTAAAATAAAATTCGGCATTTTCCCTCCAACCTCAACAGCCCCGGGGGCCCTGGGAGGGAGGGCTCCGTGTTGCGAGGAGAGACGGGGGAGGACGCGCCGAAATCAAAGATGTGATACGGGAGCAAATGCTCCCTCCGCCCTGAATTCCTTTGGCCTCAGAGAGAAAGCGGATGCATAACGGATATTTTAAAGATGTTTAACATTCTTGGGTAGGGTACACAGTCAAAAATGAAACTGGCCGTTTGGGGATGAAATGATCTTTTTCTCCATCTCACCAGTCATCATAACACATTATTTTTGCCCGCACGGTTGGGCCCGTGGAGCATGCCTGCTGTAATTCGAGAAGGCGTCTCTAGTGCTTTCTGTGATATAAACACAAACAGTGGTCATTGAGCAAGGGTCAGGCTGCATCTGAATCACTGGGGGATGATTCTAGAATATATACATGTATTCCTGGTGCCCCAACCCTATAGATTCTGATTTAGCAGGTCTGGCTTGGGGTACAGGAACTTATAATACTTTTTTTTTTTTTTTTTTGGCCACACCAGCAGCATGTGGAAGTTCTGAGCTAGGGATTGAACCTGCAACACAGCAAGCTGCTGTAGTGGCAACGGTGGATCCTTAACCCACTGCTCCACAAAGGAACTCTAGATTCTTAACAAGCCACGTTGGAAACTGTTGGTAGACGAGAACTATAAGACCCTCTGTTTCCTAATTTAACTATTTGTACTGGGCAAAGTTTGGATGCAAATGATCTTTGTTTTCTGCAAATGGATGCTGGTTTTGACCATGGATTGTTCAGGATAAGAATTTTTTTTTTTCTTTGAGGGCCACACCTGTGGAGGTTCCCAGGCTAGGGGTCCAATCGAAGCTGCAGCTGCCGGCCCACGCCACAGCCACAGCAAGGCCAGCTCCTTAACCCATTGAGTGGGGCCAGGGATCGAACATGTCACTGAGCCACAACGGGAACTCCAAGGATATTATTTTTTTTTGAAAGAGCCAAATCATGCTGTCGCATGTAAACAGTGAGGACACATGACTTTTTAAAGAAGTCTGGTGGTAAAACTTTCCACATGGCATTGGTCATCCAAAGACTTGCCCTTAAAGCAAGTGTGATGGAGTGGAAGGAGCTGTGCCCAGCAGCCCAGGTGGCAGGGTTTGTGCCGCAGCCCGTGGCTGGATGAACTCAGACTCTTCGCTCAACCGTCTGGGACTCGGGCTTGGAAGAGGTGTGGGGGAGGGGAGGGGTGAGGATGGAGGAAGTCAGGAAAGAGAGTCAGTCCTGATCTCGAAGGTTCTTTCCAGCTTCTGTACTCTCTCATGGAACCCTATTATATTTCTGGGTTTTCCTTATAATCACGTTGTTTTTCGTATTCTATTTTAGTTTTGTGAAGTAGTTCATTACTGTGCTCTGAAGCCAAAGAGCCACCTCCCTCCTTCCGCCTCCAGCCGAGTTTGTAAGCAGGTGTCCTGGACTCGGGCTGCTCCCGGCTCCCCGGCTGAAAGGGCTGGGTCTCCTCTCTGTTCACATCCGCCTCTCGCTGCAGAGGGGCATCCTTGCATGCACGTCTTTTCATGAACCTTTCTAAATAATGTGTTTTACTGGCGAATTCCTGAGAGTTCCTCTTTTTGAGCATTCCCGGGAGGGTTCCTGAACACATTGGAAAAATACTCTTGCCCCAAAGTTATATTAAGATCTTTAATTAACCAGAAATGAGAAGTTCACATGCCAGACCATAAGTGCGCATGTGGTATTTAAGCCTCTAGCATTTCAGGGTGACCTTAGTCTGCAAAATAGAGTCTCTTGCCTGTAGCCATTGATATATACATATATGTATATATATATATATATATTTTTTTTTTTTTTTTTTTTCTTGAGCAGACATTCGTTCTTCTCCTTCTTCTCTGGTGCCTGTGTGGGGTCCGGGAAGTGGTCAGAGATGCCTGCTCGGGTTAGTTTCAATTAAGTGGTCCTTCCTTGGTGCTGTATGTCCAGACCTCTGTCCGGCACCGTTGGCCACCCTCTGCAGTGGTTCCTGGTACTTTTGACTGTTCTTCATGTGAGGCCCACATATGATGACCCGCTTCTTCTCAAATGTCACCAGAGGGAGAACAAATGTATTTTCTTGGATATCCCCTTGTCTCTCGCCTTCCCATCTCTAGCTGGCTAGAGTCACGTGCTGTTCTCAGGGGCCTTTCTTATTTGATTATATCCGTTGATTATGTCCTCGTTAGACATATAAGCCTTAAGAATTCTGAAGTCCTCAAGGATTGATCAACAGCACATTTGGGAAAAATGTTGAACTTGGATAAAAAGCCCATCTTAAAAAAGCAGTTCTGCCTGATTTCTAGTTCTCGTTGTTGTTATGGCAAAATGATGTGCTCACTGTTGGCCTCTGATCACCTCACTGGTCTGGGTATCAACTGGAGGGCAGCCAAGGTCAGAAACAGAGTGTGCTTGACACGCAGGGAGCTGGGAACTAATCTCAATGTCATTCCAGACACATAAGATACCATTGGAACTTGATGATCCGTGTTCTTCAGAACACCTCTGACCCTAAATTTCTGGGTGCTCATAAAATCCATCCTGGTCACTCGGAAACTGCAGAAATACACTTTAGTCATCCATTGGCTCCAAAGTTGAGGCTTCAGCTATGGAAATCACTGCTATGTTTTTAGGTGAAAGGGAAAGTCCACCTGCTGTGAGGAAGCTGCTCTCCACTCTCCACTTCACCATCGAGCAGAAGCCTCAACAGAGTTTAAAGGATGCTACCCACAGTGGCTGGACCTTATTCCATTTCAAAGGCCCATAAAAGAATGCAATTGCAGCTAAAATTTTCCCATGCCCCTGGAAAAAGTCTGCACATTGCAGTGGCAATGGGTTTAGCTACCACCCAAGCAGCCTCTTTGAGAATTTGGTTTGTGGCTCAGGAGGCACCAAGTGTGTCCAGATGTTAAGATGCTGCTTAAAGACTAAGCAGACAGGGACGTTTTCAGAGTCATTGAGGTTCCTCCATCTCCCGCAACTGCCTGTCCACTGCTGCTTTGTGCCTTTGCTTTTCGACAAATCAGTTTTCTTAGTTGAGATTAGGTTCTCAACCCACGGGTTGTTCTCTACATCAGATGCCCTAACAAGTATCTGTGCAATTCTCTCTCCCTGTAAAACAATCACCACCAGGGATACTTAAGGGGCAGTGGGTTACCGTACTTGAAGGCAGGTGACTTCAGCATACGCTTGCCTTTGTGGGGAGAGGGAGGGAGAGTGAGAATGAGAGTAAGTCTCTGCCTCCTTCCCCAGGGGAGGTTGGCCGTGGGGAGGGGGACTTGGGTTCTCTCGCATCTCCAGTGTGGCATGTTTTGCTTCTTCCCCTGGGGACATCTCACCCTGCTGAGTGAGATTCTATGATTTAAAGATAGTTACTCAGCATAGCTCCTAAATGCAAGCCAGCTCAGCCTCCAGCTTGGTTGAGGAAATTGATTCCTTCCAGCCCTGGAGGAAAACCTGGCAGGGCTGGACTTCTGGAGACAGGATGGTGGCATCCAACATGTGGTCCTTCGTGAATATTCCTTTGGGCATCTTTGGTGTTAGGGGATTACAGCTTCATACAACCTTGACCCTGGACAAATTCATCCCTAGTAAGTTTTTTTTTTTTTTTTTTTTTTGCTTTCCGCAAACTGTACTCCCAAAGTGCAAGTTTCATGTCTCATTTCAGACACCAAACATCCTCTCAAGGTAGGTAAGGTAATGCCCCCATTTTTCAGATAAAGAAATGATGCTTGAATTTACCTGCTCCATGGCACATGGCTGATGATTTGCAGCTGGGCTCAGTCCCAGCTCTGCAAGTTCTTTTTTTTTTTTTGTCTTTTAGCCATTTCTTGGGCTGCTTCCGTGGATGGAGGTTCCCAGGCTAGGGGTCAAATTGGAGCTGTAGCCACCGGCCTACACCACAGCCACAGCAACACCAGATCCGAGCTGCATCTGCACCTATACCATAGCTCATGGTAACGCCGGATCCTTAACCCACTGAGCAAGGCCAGGGATCCAACCCGCAACCTCAATGTTCCTAATCGGATTTGTTAACCACTGAGCCATGATGGGAACTCCTGCAAGGTCTTTTTAAATTAAAGAAAATTTTTTTTTTATTAAAGTATAGTTGATTTAGAATGTTGTGCGAATTTCTGCTATACAGCAAAGTGACCCAGTCACATATATGTATCTATATGTCTATATCAATATCTATAGCTATAAATGTATGTTCTTTTTCTCATATTTGTCATCGGGGTCTATCCCAAGAGATGGGATATAGTTCCCTGTGCTGTCCAGTAGGGGCTTATTGCTTCCTTCACTCTCACTTGGGGTTAATCCCTGAGGAGGCCGTCTTAGATTCTTCTATCGGCCTAGAGGAAAGCGACGATTTTCAAAGCCGATTAAATTAGCACTTACGGTCCATGAAGTGTATTGAGCGCCTCACATGCTGTGTCACATTTGATTTTTGGAGGGACTTTCTGGTGAGCGACTGTCAACATGCCTTCTCTACAGATGAGGAAACTGAGGCTTGGAGAAGCAAGCTGTCTCCAGGCACTGTGGCAGAGATGCTCCCTCTGTATTTTTATTTCCCAGGGCCGCATAACCAAGTACCACAGACTGGGTGGCTTAAGGCCACATCAGTGTAATCTCCAACAGCTCTGGAGACTGGAAGTCTGAAATCAAGCTGTTGGCAGAGGGGGGCTCTCTCCCAAGGCTGTTCCCAGCCCGTGGTGGTTGCTGGCGATCCTTGGTGTTCTTGGCATTGGCAGAATGACCCTGGTCCCTGCCTCTGTCACCACATGGCCAGGAGTCTGTGTCTCTTCTCATACTGGGTTAAGGGCCCACTTTACTCCAGGAGGATGTCATTTTCATTGGCCTTATTTCCAAGTGAGATGACTTCTGTGGTTCTGGAAGGGACATGGATTTTAGGGGGATGCTCTGTGACCCTGCGCCCTCTCCAATCTGGTTTCTCTTCCTGGACGCACTTGAAGAGCACACTTCCCAGCTTCCCTTGCTGTCAGGTTGGGGCCATATCCCTGAGTTTGGGCCAATAGCAAGTGAGCAAAAAGGTATCCATCACTCCCAGGCTGGTCCCTAAATCCTCTGTGGCATCTTCTACATGCTCTCTTCACTCAGCAGCTCATTGAATTCAGTGAATCAGTGGGTGACTGAGGAGGCCCAGAAGGTGGGCCTTTTGACAAGACGGCAGAAGAGGGATTCCCGTGTCACGGTGTGGGTGTCTCACTTCTCAGGACTGATTGGATTAAAGAAATAACTCTGCCGGACGCTGCTTGTTAGAGCTGTTAGCCTCCCAAATACAGGCTGGTAAACTGTAATGTAGGATTCAAAGTGTGTGGCTCCAAAGCCCAGGCTCTCAATTGCGATGCTCTTTGGCTTTCTGACAACGGTCGTTGCTCCCTTAGCTCTTGCTATTTCATACGTGCAGGCAGTGGCTTAGCAAGTAGGTAAAAGCACTGGTTTGCAAAATTACATCCTGGTGATTCATGCCTGTGAATGTGTGCTGTTGGGGTGGGGTGAGGGGCGAGGTCCAGAGGTGCTGGAATGTTCTAGCACATTCACCACCAGCTCTGCATGCGGGGACCTAATAAAGAATTTCCCAGATTTCCCATTGTGGCTCTGCGGTAATGAACCTGACTAGTATCCAGTGAGGATGTGGGTTCAATCCCTGGCTTCACTCAGTGGATTAAGAATCAGCATTGCCATGAGCTGCGGTGTAGGTAGCAGACGTGGCTCAGATCTGGCGTGGCTGTGGCTGTGGTGTAGGCCTGCAGCTGCAGTTCCAGTTCAATCCCTAGCCTGGGAATTATCACGTGCTGAGGGCGTGGCCCTAAAAAAAAAAAAGAATTTCCCGTTAGCAGGCTGCTTAGAAGGTGGCCAGTTTTCCTTATGCTCTCTTCCTCTTTACACCTCTAGGTTAGGTCACACCTCTTTGAAACCCACACCTTCCTTACCGGCCCTCCTGGGAGGCTGGAGTGCCTTCTTTTCCCTTTTGTCCCATTGTTTCTTGGGTGCCCACCATGTGCCAGGCCCCGAGCTTGGCCCTGAGGAGGCACAGATGAAGGGAGCTCTGCTGTCAGGGTCTCCATCCAGGGCGAGGCAGAGACCAAGCCACAGGTCTCACTGATCTGTAGCGACTGGGCCATATGGTGCCAAGGAGAAGCAAGGGGACTGGCCTAGTCTGCCAGGGGTGGGGGGAAGGGGTTCCTCTGGGCATTTGAAGGGAAGTTCAGAGGACAAGTCTGAGTGTGCTGGGTGTATGGGGAGGAGGAGATGCTCTAGGTCAGGTGCATGTCTGAGCCCTGGAGACAGAAGGTGTGGCAGGAGAGCCCTGTGCCTGGTCCCCATGGAGAGTGGGGCCCTGGCCCTCTCGGTGACACAGCTCTGAGTGGATCTCAAAGGTGTGGGACCCCCTCCATCCTCTGATCAAGTTTGGAAGCAGCCCTTTCAGTCTGTTTTGTTTTTTCACTTCCGGGACAATCTCCCAGAC
This sequence comes from Phacochoerus africanus, assembly GCF_016906955.1. Taxonomy (NCBI): domain Eukaryota; kingdom Metazoa; phylum Chordata; class Mammalia; order Artiodactyla; family Suidae; genus Phacochoerus; species Phacochoerus africanus. The sequence continues at coordinate 133,276,979 of NC_062558.1, forward strand.
TTCTGAATTAGCATCAGGCAGGAGCATGGGCACGGGGCTATGCTTGTGAAGTGGTTCTGAGCCTCTGGCCTTAAGTTTTCATTTTCCGAATCTCTTTCCCTCACCCCTTGCTAGGTAGGACCATGTTTTATAGGCTCTGAGCAATTCTCATGTTTCCCATTCTATTCTGTGTCCCTCAGAATCTTTTATCTATTGCATTATAAAATACTTGATATATGAAAAATGTTACCTGACACACACAGAAGGTATGTGAACCTACCCCCCTGCCAGAATAGTTATTAAGTGATTCATCCCACAGGCACATGAGTTTTTCTCCTCACCACTTTCCACTCTATTTACTTTTTTAATTTTTAAAAATAAAGGTTATTTTTTAATGGTGGAAGATTTTCATTATTATGACATTTTTCATTATTAATTTTATAAACAAAAGGGGATAAGATATGGCCCATTAATTTTTTAAAGAGTTTATTAAGGCATCCTCAACATACAGTAAACCACCCCCAGAGCATACACTGTTGACATACATGTATGTCAGATTGTAAATTGAAGTTTGACATATGTAACCCCTGTAAATCCATCACTGCCATCAAGGTCATGAACATAACTATCACCCCACAGTGTGAACGTCTCTGTCCCCCCTCTTCACCCTGCACCCCAGCCATCACTCCTCTGCTTTCTCTCACTACAGATTAGCTTGCATTTTCTAGAGTTGTATTAAAAAGGAATTATACAGTACGTACTCTTTTCTGTTTGGCTTCTTTCATTCAGCTTGATTATCTGGGGATCCATACTGTGGGGTGTATCACCAGTTCATTCCTGTTTCCTGCTGAGTAATATTCCACCATGTGGATATATCACTTTTTGCTCGTCTATTCACCTCCTAATAGACATTGGGTTTGTCTCCAGTTTGGGGCTATTAAAATAAACTCTGACCATTCAAATAGAATATGCTTTGCACGGACTTACGCTTTCCATTTTCTTGGGTGGTTTTATCATTGAACTTTCACTTCTCTCCTAATCAGGTATCTTTTCTTTCTAGAATGAGCTGCCTTCCCACTGCTTCTGCACAGACTGGTAGGGGTGTTTGTACACTCCGGTTTGAGACAATGGCAGCCAGGGGGTCCTGGTCTCAGTGAGGCTTTAACTTGACTCATGAGGTTGATGTGAATATACAAAATAAAGTAGCCAAATTAGTTGTCAGGAGACCTTCGTTTATGAAAGTCAACTCGCAGGAGAAGGGAAAATGCCTCTTCCTTCGTCTTGTCAACTCTGGCCTCTCCCTGCTGTGAAATTAGCACACGGTGCATAGGCAGTGTCTGTATAGGTGAAGTGCATTTTTTTAGGGTTGTTATTATCTGTTCCCAAAGTAAATGACACAAAACCAACGTGAACATGAGCTAGGACAGGCGTTATTAACGGTGTTTACCTTTCATTAGGAGGCCAGAGCATTTCCCTAATTGCTAGCGGATTCGAGGAAATGCCTTATTTGTAAACAGTAGCTCACCAAAAACGTCATTAACAGCATAAACAGGCAATTTAGAGCAAGCAATCACAATTATAAAATGTATTTAATGGTTTAAGGAATATCGGTGATATTTTGCAAAGGCTGGTGTCTCTCCAACATTTGAACAGCTGAGCTCAGCCCATCAGATCCCACCTTCCTAGATCATCAGGTCTCTTTAGCTGGTTGTATCATGCTCCTTAAGAATGATAACTTTCTTTTTTTTTTTTTTTTTTTTTGCTATTTCTTTGGGCCGCTCCCGCGGCATATGGAGGTTCCCAGGCTAGGGGTCGAATTGGAGCTATAGCCATCGGCCTACGCCAGAGCCAGAGCCACAGCAACGCAGGATCCGAGCCGCATCTGCAACCTACACCACAGCTCACGGCAACGCCGGATCGTTAACCCACTGAGCAAGGGCAGGGACCAAACCCGCAACCTCATGGTTCCTAGTCGGACTCGTTAACCACTGCGCCATGACGGGAACTCCAAGAATGATAACTTTCTAATGATAAAGTTAAGTCCTCCTTGTTATAGAAGACTTGTCAAATCCAGAAAAGAATAACAAAGAGAAAAAAATTTTCCCATAACCTTGGGAGTTCCCATCGTGGCTCAGCGGAAACGAATCTGACTAGCATCCATGAGGACTCAGGTTTGATCCCTGGCCTTGCTCGGTGGGTTAAGGATCTGGTGTTGCAGTGAGATGGTGTAGGTCAAAGACACAGGCTGGATCTGGCATTGCTGTGACCGTGGTGTAGGCCAGTGGCTACAGCTCTGATTCGACCCCTAGCCTGGGAACTTCCATATGCCACAGGTTCGGCCCTAAAAATACAACATAAATAAATAATAATAATTCCCATAACCTGACCTTTTAGAGATAGCTCTTAATGTTTTAGTTTATTTCCTCTTTCTATTCAAGTAGCTCATAGTTGATCTCCAACTCTATATAACCACTGTGTCCTAGCATAGAATAGCCCTTTAGTAAAATTCCTTTAATGGAGTTGAATACATTTGGGTAGTTGCTATTTAGTAACCAGTCGGCTAGATTCATGCATCTGAGTACTTGTGAGAGGCACTAAAAACCCCACTACAGGAGTTCCTGTCGTGGTGCAGTGGTTAACGAATCCGACTAGGAACCATGAGGTTGCGGGTTCGGTCCCTACCCTTGCTCAGTGGGTTAACGATCCAGTGTTGCCATGAGCTGTGGTGTAGGTTGCAGACGCGGCTCGGATCCCGAGTTGCTGTTGCTCTGGCGTAGGCCGGTGGCTACAGCTCCGATTCAACCCCTAGCCTGGGAACCTCCATATGCCTCGGGAGCGGCCCTAGAAAAAGGCAAAAAAACAAAAAAAACAAACAAAAAAAACCACTACATTTGGCTGAATTCCACCTTCGCATACCTTCTCTCCTACCCATGCCTTACCCTGCTTCTACCTCCCCTGCTGGGCTGCACCACATGCCTGCCCAACCAGAGGATAAGATGGTCAGATCTCTTAACGAGAGCCTGTGACTCGAGCCCACTGGGATGGTGGGAATGGTGATATCTGTCCTTTTTCTGCTCAGTTAATGAGGAAGCACAGATTGGAAGCCCCTTCCTCATCAGGAGGCGGTGAGCCTGCCCACACATCAGAGAAACAGACATCTTGATCCTGGTCTTCTTGGAGAAGCTGAGTTGGTTATTCATTCAACTAGGAATTCAGGTTAATTAGTTCACCATCTCAGGACTCCTTTCAGATTCCCGCAACAATCTCCTCTCTTGCTGTGTGCAGGTCCTGACCTTCTGGCTTGGTGGATGGGCCTGAGCCAGTTGCTAGCCATGGCTGCCTCTGCCATCACATCACCTAGACCCATTTCAGACTTTGCATTCACCATGGCAACAGGACAACACACAGCCTCTGTATTTCCATTATCTTTTGGTTGGTCTCCTAAAAGTAGATATTTTCCATGCCATTATTTTCTCAGCTTACCAGTTATACTTTAGAATTCTTTTTGTCTAAGGTTTGCTCCTCTAGACTTTGGAAAACAAATTCATGAAAAATGGTATAAATTGCAAATTGTAGGAGGTGGAAATTGGCTTGGGTACTCAGTGATTTTAAAATTTGAAGCCTGAATTTTTTGAGACAATATATTAAAAAAAGGTTAATTAAAACCATATTATGGGAATTCCCCTCATGGCTCCGTGGTAATGAACCTGACTAGTTTCCATGAGGACCTGGGTTTGATCCCTGGCCTCAATCAGTGGGTTAAGGATCTGGTATTGCTGTGTAGGTCACAGATGAGGGTCAGATCCCACATTGCTATGCCTATGGCATAGGCTGGCAGCTGCAGCTCTGATTGGACCCCCTAGCCTGGGAACTTCCATATGCCATGGATGCAGCCCTAAAAAGCTATATGTATATATGTATTTATGTGGAGAAATCAGTTCCTGTCCAGGATGTGATTCAGCTTTTAATTCATCTGATTTAGTCAGGATAGGCTGGATACAGGGCAGTAACCAATGACCCCAAACCTCAGATGCTTTAACATGATACAGGTTCATTTCTCTTTCCTCTGTGGATCATCAAAGGGCTCTGTTCCACCTAGTCACTCAGGGACTCAGGGTAACCAAGGTGCCACCACCAGGAATGTTTGGTTGCTGTAGCAGCAGAGGCAGACAGGATTGCCTACTGGCTCTTCTAGGCTTCAGCCCAGAAGTGAGGTGTTTGGTCAGAACTGGCCCCCCCCGACCCCTCCCATCTGCAAAGGTGGCTGGGAAATGCAGGAAAGCTGGAGGAATATTTGTTGAGCCCCCTGGGTTGGGGCAGTGGTGATGTCAGCCCATTAACTGCGCACCTACATGAGAAACTTGCTTTGTATCCTTCTCCAGCTGCTTCCCATTCATGGTCTCCATAAAGGAGGGGTGATGTGGTCCTTGGGGCTTTGCAAACCTCGCAAAATGCCAGCTTTCTTCTCATGGTGGTGGGGTGGGGGGTCTGCCATCTGAAACCCCAGAGAGCAGACTTCCTCCCTCGGATGCACTGTTCTCACTCTCAGATGAGGGAGGAGCGGGGGAGGCAGGAATGTGTGCCTGTCCAAATGTCACACACCTCGTCCGGGTTGCTGGCTGTACCTGAGTTGGGAAGGGTTTGTAAATTTCATTGTCTGCAGACAGTGTGTTCAGAATGATTAGGTAATCAGCACGTTGAGTAGGATCAGTAGCTCTGTTTATTATCTGAGTATATTTAACGGTCTTTACTGGCCACAAAATGCACCCTGAGGCATCAGAGGCCCAGCGAGAGCCACGTGCCAGAGTGGCTGCACATCACCGGGAGGCCAGGGGCTCTGGGAGAGCAGGGCGCCTGCAGCATTCCACCCAGGCCTTGCTCTGGGCCCGCTGGCTTCCCTGCCGATGGTGAAAAATCTATTTCATCTGCTCTTTAACAAGCCAGGGGGAGTTCCTGTCATGGCTCAGTGGTAACAAACCCGACTAGGATCCATGAGGATGCAGGTTTGATCCCTGGCCTTGCTGAAGTGGGTTAAGATCCGGCGTTGCTGTGAGCCGTGATGTAGGTTGTGGACACAGCTCGGATCCAGGATTGCTGTGGCTGTGGCGTAGGCTGGCAGCTGTATCTCTGATTCAACCCCTGGCCTGGAACCCTCCATATGCCGCGGGTGTGGCCCTAAAAGGACCAACCACCCAACAGACAAGCTTGGAAATCATCTATTCCCCGGATAGAGAGTTACTGGCTACAGGACACTGAGCGAGGCACAGGACTTGGCCATGGGGGGGGGCTAGGAGAAGAGAGGGGAGGGCTAGAATTTATGTGCCAGGCCCTGGGTAATGTGGTCTTTCTCTGTTCCCTTATTTCATACACATCATAAGGGAAAGGGTAGCACACCCATTGTACAGTTCAGGAAACTGAGGCTTTAAGAGGTGAAGTAGCACATTGCTGGAATTGCCACCCCCTAGTCACAACCACACTGGATAACACAGACCTCAATCAGGGGCCTTCAAACTACAGCTCATAGGCCAAATCTGGACCACTGCTTGTTATGCTCCCAAGATAAGAATTGTTTTTATATTTTCTCCCTCCCTTCCTTTTATGGGTGCATCCCTGGCACATGGAAATTCCTGGGCCAGGGATTGAATCTGCGCCACAGTTCAGACCTACGCCATACCTGTGGCAACACTGGATCCTTTTAACCCACTGTGCTAGGCTGGGGATCAAGCCCACACCTCTGCATCAACCCAAGCCATTGCTGTCAGAGTCTTAACCCACTGTGCCACAGTGGGAACGCCAAGTTTTTTGTATTTTCCAGTGGTTATATGAGTCCCTGATTTTGCCTCTTGTCCTGCAAAGCCTAAAATGGCCCTTTAAGAGAACATTGGCCAGGCGCTGATCTAGATAAAGGTGTCATGGACACATATGTGGTGGCCTGAGCCCTCCCTCCCAGCCCAGGCCTTGGTTCTCCAGCTGTTGGGGGTGTTGGCTGCCGACAGCTCATTGCTGAAGCTGAGACATGTACTTGGGCTGCGAGCCCCAAGGTTTGGCCCCCTCCAATAGCTGGCTGATAAGCGGGCACAAAGGCCTAATTCCCTGAGCTCAGCTGAGCACCAGAGCCATCCCAATTCCACGGCTGACCCGGGCCTGACTGAGGCCTTTGTTACGATGAGATAACTGTTCAGTTCCTGCCTCTGTCCCTTCTGGCATCTGTGCCGATAGCACTCCCTACGAGCCTCCTGCCCACCAAGCTCCCCTCAGCACCATTTTCCCAGGAAACCATCCCAGCCCTTCCCTCGCTACTGGGTGACAGTCAGCCCGGAGTCCTGGGGAGCTGGGTGGGCATCGGAGGCCTGCCTGGCTGAGAGAAGCGGGAAGAAAGGGAGTCGTGGTCTTGAGGGAGCCTCAAGCGTCCACCCAGAGCTGGGAGCGGAGCTGGGTGGCTCACTGATGAGAGCTGTAGGCTTTTGTGCTCCAGCCCCCATGCCCCTTTCCAGCTGATCCATCGAGTCCTGCCTCCACTGTGGGTCCCAAACTCCTACCCCATGGCACCTCCCACACGGCTCTGAAGGCCTCTTCCCATCTTGTCTCCTGGTTTTTTCATGTTGTGACGTCCCTGAAAATACCTTCTCTGTTCTATTCGCCTAGCTACCTTCCTAGATTATGGTCCACAAAGCCGTCATAGATAACAAGGAGCTGTCACCATGTGCCAGGCCCTGGTCTAAGCACTTTATTTTTTATTTTTATTGTATTGTATTGTCTTTTGTCCTTTTAGGGCCATACCCGAGGCACATGGAGGTTCCCAGGCTAGGGGTCGAACCAGAGCTGTTGCTGCCGGCCTACACCATGGCCACAGCAAGGCAGGATCCGAGTTGAGTCTGCAACCTACACCACAGCTCACGGCAACGCTGGATCCTTAATCCACTGAGTGAGGCCAGGGATCGAACCCACAACCTCATGGTTCCTAGTGGGATTCGTTTCCGCTGCGCCAAGGTGGGAACTCCCCCGGTTCTAAGCACTTTACACATGAGGATGACTCAATCCTCTTGAAAACCCTATGCCAGGTCCCATTTTCATCTCCATTTTATGGATGAGGAACTTGAGGCACAGAGAGGTTAAGACACTAGCCAAGATCACGCAGCTTTTAAGTCGTGAAGCTATAATTTGAACCAGGCAGTCCAGTTCTGAAGCCCAATGAGCTCTATTCTTGGGATTGTCTATAAAGCATGTTTCTTTTAGAAGAGTCTTTCTTGTCCAGTGACCCTGCCCCAGCTTATCAGCCTGGCTGATAAGTCTAGCCGGGTGGTAGGTACCTCCTCTGGGTCCTCAGAGACCTTCAGGGTGATGTGTCTTTTTTTTTTTTCTTTTTAGGGCTGCACCCCCGGCATATGGAAGTTCCCAGGCTAGGGATCGAATCGGAGCTCTAGCTGCAGGTCTACACCACAGCCACAGCAATACCAGCTCTGAGCCACATCTGGGACCTACATCACAGCTCACAGAAACACCAGATCCTTAACCCACTGAACGAGGCCAGGGAACGAACAGGCCTGCATAAGTACTGGGTGCCCAAAGCCACTGCGGTGAGACCAGCTGCCTATCTTGCAGGTGACCATCTAAAGGGCCAGGCCCCATTGGTCCCCATCTGCTGATGCCTCTCAGGGCAGCTTCTTCATCAGCCCTGGCCCCGTCCCACCCTGCCCTGCTATTTCTGCAAAGTCAGATGTTCCACTGAAAATGCGCTGATTTGGGTGTTGACTTTTTCTAAGCCTGTGGCTGGACATCCTTGCTGACCTGAAGGGGGTCTAGAAATAGCAGCCCGGTGTCCTGAAGGCTGGGCCAGGTGACTTCTGTTGTTTTACTTTATCAGTGGGCAAGGCTGGCCGCTGGCCTTGAGGAGCAAGAAGAGCTTCCTACTGGGAAAGGCCAGTAGTAATAGGAATAGTATTCAGGCTATACAGAGAAGCACAAGCTAGTGGCTCCCTCCAGAGAACAGAGATAGAGATAGAGGCAAGGCAGGGAGTGTGGCCGTGGAGGATGGAAGCCACGATGGGCAGAAGCCAGGAGCAAGCGGCAATCACGTGGATGCAGAGGAAGAACCGGGAGTGGAAGGCGGCAGGACAGGGGTGTCCTTAGGCGGAGCTGCTCTAACAGCAGAGCCTCGAATCAGGAAGGAGAGATGTCACCTCCCAGGAAAGCAGCTTCTGGGGCTCAAGCTTAGAGGTGACCTCAGGGCCTTCTGTTCCCAAGCTGTGCACCATCTCCGGGAAGCCAGGGGTGGCTTTGCTCTTCTTGGCCAGCGGCCAGCCTTGCCCACTTTCTTTAGGTTACCGGAGGGTGTCTGTTCCTTGATACCTTAGGAGCTAAAAATATGCAGAGAAGGTCCATGGCAACACTATTCACAGTAGCAGAAAGGGAAAACCAACCAGAGTGGCCACCAGCGGGCAAATAGAGACAAAGTGTGGTGTGAGCCTTGCAAAAGGTGTGTGGCCCAGGGACCCCTGGACCCAGAGCAGACACGCCAGGCTTGTGCCCAGCGCATGTTGGGGGCTCGGGCTTCGGTTGGAGAGTGACAGCGAGCCCTTGAATAATCACTGGGGACCTGACCTTGAGCCTAGGTCTCTCCATGCACTTAAACACAATTGATGATACTTAAACATTTTTTGGAGGTAAAATTCACATAACATAAAATTAATTTTTTTTTTTAAGGCCACATGTGTGGCACATGGAAGTTTACAGGCCAGGGGTTGAATCAGAGCCACAGCAGCAACCTACACAACAGCTGTGACAATGCCAGATCCTTTAACCCACTGCGCTGGGTCAGAGATCAAACCCGTGCCTCCACAGCAACCCAAGCCACTGCAGTCAGATTCTCAACCCACTGTGCCACCGCAGGAACTCCTAACCATTTTAATGTGAGCAGTTCAGTGGCATTTAGTCATTCACACAACCTCTATCCAGAGCCAAAATATTTTCATTCTCTCTAAGTAACATACCGATTGAGCCACTGCTGCTTGTTTCCTGTTCCCCCCAGCACCCGGCAACCACCAGTCTGTGTTGTGTCTCTATGGATTTGACTATTCTGGAAAGTAGGATTCTATAACATGTGACCTTCTGGGTCTGACTTCTTCTTCTTCTTCTTCTTTTTTTTTTTTTTTGTCTTTTCTAGGGCCGCACCCACAGCATTTAGAGGTCCCCAGGCTAGGGGTCTAATCAGAGTTGTAGCCGCTGGCCTATACCACAACCACAGCAATGCAGGATCTGAGCTGCGTCTGTGACCTACACCACAGCTCACAGCAACGCTGGATCCTTAACCCACTGAGCGAGGCCAGGGATCGAACCCACAACCCTGGGGTTCCTCGTTGGAGTCCTTAACCACTGAGCCACGATGGGAACTCCATGGGTCTGACTTCTTTAGTTTCGCATCGTGTTTTTAAGGTTGACCTATGTTGTAGCAGGTGTCAGTACGTCATTCCTTTTTACAGCCGAACAATATTCCATGGTGCCAACCTGCCACATGTACTTTCTTCCCTTATCAGGTGTTATATTTTTGGGCTCTTTTCACCTTTGGACCCTTGTGACTAGTGCTGTTGTGAACAGTCTTTGAATTTTTTTTTTTTTTTTTTAAATCACAAAAGTCACAGAGACAAGCCTGGGGCCAGGTGCCCTGGACATGCCCGCTTATCCCGGCAGCCTCTGTGGGCAGGGTTAACGAAGAAAGGCGCCCCTATGTCCCCTCTACCAGGTGTAAATGGCCATACTCGTGGAAGGAGATTCCACAGGCTTCTCCCAAACCCACCTCTTAAGAGCCCACCCTGAGGTTGCTTAAGAAATTACTAAGGGAGTTCCCGTCGTGGCGCAGTGGTTAACGAATCCGACTAGGAACCATGAGGTTGCAGGTTCGGTCCCTGCCCTTGCTCAGTGGGTGAACGATCCGGCGTTGCCGTGAGCTGTGGTGTAGGTTGCAGACACGGCTCGGATCCCGCGTTGCTGTGGCTCTGGCGTAGGCCGGTGGCTACAGCTCCGATTCGACCCCTAGCCTGGGAATCTCCATATGCCGCGGGAGCGGCCCAAAGAAATAGCAAAAAAGACAAAAGAAAAAAAGAAATTACTAAGAAATTGCAGCAATAACTTTCAAGACCAAAATATATATTTTCCTCCCCCATAGACCACAGTGCCCATAATTCCTGAGATGTTTTAGCTCTTCTTGGGAATAAGCCGACACCTCCTCTCCTTCCCTCACGCTGCAAGAAGCATGGGAGAGAAACAAGGTACCATCTGAAGGGAATCATGAACGTAAAAGAAATCAAGGCTCTTTCTAAATTCTCATGATATTTACCCCCAGAAAAATGCAACAAAACCCAACAACCCCCGACCCCAGAGAGTCGGAGCTCTCGTCCTTTCAGTGCTTCTGGAGGTGGGTTTGGTTCTGGGGCCATCCACACGTTTGAATGAAAGCCTGCTCGGTCAGAAGCTTCTGCAGGTTCTCATTTAAATTCCAGTTGCGAGCACGAGCGTTGTTTCTTCCAGAAATGTCAGCTCTCTTAATTCTTTCGCCTTTTAAACAGATCCAAATGATTTCCCCCTGATTGAAGTAAAAAGAGTGTAAATATTTTAGCATTTCATAAAACTAGAAACAGCCGAGGCTACTTTTACAGTCATTTGAATAACGCAAGCATTTCCCGCACATTCTAATCAATTAGCTTTCCAGAGTCGTTTTTCAAGGGGGTGGAATGGTCCGACTCCAGCCCAGTCACACCATTGCCTCCTCCCATTTCTGCCACTCTGAACGTAGGAAATTCACTCATAAGGCGACAGGGAGATTTCTCTTGCCTTGGACACGATAAATTGAGTGTGTCTGCAAGGGACGGAGTGGCGGATGGGGGAAGCTGGCTGGGCCAGTCCTGGATGCGTGAAGGAGTAACACTTTGCCTAAATTATAGACACCAGGTTGAAAAGCAAGAACTGGGTTGCTGTCTTTCCAGGGGCCAGAATGTGCATTCACAAATGAGAATTTCCACGGCCCAAGCAGGTTGTCCAAGCAGGTACTTTGCAAAGTGTAATTTCATCTAGCATTTAAAAAAAAAAGAAAAAGAAAAAGGTTCCCTACCAGGGCTCCCTTTACTAAAGGCCATTTGGAAGAACTTGGAAAGCTTAACGATGCCCTGAAAGGTTGCAGGGGAGGAAAAGCACGGGCATCAGCAGGTGTCGGAGGATGAGCCTTCCTAGGGAGGCTTGAGAAGGCGTCTATCTCCAGCAGAAATTTCCATCTGACAGAAGCCCGGCCTCCGGGGTGCACAGCCAGGCAATCTGCAGGACATTTTCAAGCATGGCCTGTGCCTTTGGGCTATGAGCTGATAGAAATGTTCGATTTTTACTTTGGCCTCGTGCAAATGAGGGGAGCTCTGGGACCTCTGGCAGTTGTTCCGAATTTCTTTGGCGTCTGGATGGGAGGGGGGCAGGGGATGGAAGCCGCTGCTTATGAGGCACTTGAGCCACCTCCGCTCACCTGGCCTGAGAAGGGGCCTTGCCTTGGGAAGGTGTGCGAATGGCCCCACGGGCAGAGATGCCAGAAGGGGGTTTAGAGATGGAGACACCTAATTCCTCCACCACCACCCCCCCCCCGCCCCGCCCCCGCGAGGACCCGGATGTGGAGAGCAGGGGCTGGGAGGCGAGGATGTGTTCCCTGCCTCTTCAATTGAAGGCTGCCGGCCCCAGCATGTACTCTGGAGCCTCTCCCCTCACGCTGAGAGATGCCTCCTCCCAGGTCAGAGATGACAAATGCCACAACAGAGCCATAAATATCCCGAGTCGGGAGAAGATGGACAGGGAGACGTCATTAGCGGTGACAAAGCGTGCCCGTAGTTGAACAGCACTGGCCTAAAAATGATTGTGAAGGTTAAGGCTGGAGATGAGGGAGCGGAGAGGCAGGTGGGGTGGGGGTGGGGGTGGGGGTGGGGGAGGGGGGCCGTGCGCTCTTCCCTGGGAACTGGCAGAGGTTCGAGGCCGCTCTCCCCTCCCCACCCTTCCTCCTGCGAGCCCCACCCGGGAGAATCTGGCTGCTCCACCCCCACCCCCACCCCGGCCTCTCAGGTTGGAGCCCTGCAGACGAATATTTGCACCCTGCACATCCAGCTAGCCACTGAGACTTCACCGCGGGTTCCACCCCTGCATTTCAGAACAGAAGGTGACAATTAGGAACATTCTACCATTTTCTCTAGAAGAAGGCTCAATTAACCGTCTGTAATACGGTGCAAGACTTCGTTTTATCATATACTTTGGTTGGCAAAGCCCAGCGTTTCATATCACCACGCAAAGCACAGCAAACCCACATCACCACGCATGCTCCTGTTCCTCGTCCTCCTCGTACTTAGTTTCTCATAAAAATAAAGAACAGGAAACCTTCCTTTCATCCCTGGATCAGAAATTTCCCCACTGTTTCCTTGGGGAAAAAAAACCCAGAAAGAAATTAAGATAATTGAGGGTGATGCTTATGGTACCGAAACATGAAGGAATCAGCTGGTATGTTTTTGAAAATTGAAAATAAAATTATGGAGGAAATGCTTTATTTGATTCTCTGTTTATGGGAAATTCATTTTATTTGACTTTTTTATTTGTAATATCAACTACAGAGCAGAGCGCAGTTGCCAAGGTGTTCCCGCCCGGTCCCATTCTTCTAAATTATTAATGCCGTGCTGTTGATATATTGTCAGCCTTGTACATACATTCTATGAAAATGAGTTTTACAGTAGGTTGGGATTTATAACAAAGCTTGACATATGCAGCTAATTCACCTACACAGTCCTGTCAGTTTTAGGTTCATAAATAATTGATACCCGGGGCTTGAAGTTCAGCTACTGTTAGTACTTCAGCTGTTAAATTTCAGCAGCATAATGGATGAATATTTGTTTATAATTTCTGTCCATGGGCCCCACGTCAGCTCCCCCGCCTCATTTGCATAGGTAGATTGAGAGGTTGGAAGGTAATGAGTGTGTGAAGATGACGAATTGTTTGCCGGAATGCCGGTGCGGTTCTGTAAATGTTTGATTAGTTCTGAATGGATTACCGTTAGATTATCTGGTTCAGAGGTTAACGTGAGCAGTTCTTTGCTCCCAGAGCTTTGGTGATCCCTTGCTGACAGATTTTAAAATTCATACCGTGAGATCGGAGCTGCAAAAGCGAGGGGGGCGGGTCTGGCAACAGATGTTTCGTAATTAAGCATACGGTTTCCCTGTTTGGGAGAGCCGGAGGAATTTCCAATTGGCATGATTTGTTCGGTTGCAGAAAACTCAAGAGTGCGAAAGAAAATATTCTTCCTCCCCCTGCCCAACCCCCTCCACCCCAAGTCCTGGGTGCTCTGCTTCTCAAGAATAGGAATTCATAGAATGAACCACGCAGAGGCGTCTGAGGAGGAGGGCTGGGGTTCCAGGCCAGGGGAGGGCAGCTTCTTGGGCTCTACCCACTTTGGAAACCATGAACTTGATCTGCAGATCATTGCTGAAGAAGGGTCTTTGCTGGAGACATGCCCACGCCTCTCGTACGTCCCCGCCGGAAGTGAATGTGGTCTGGAGACCTCGGGTGGGAGGTGGCTTTAGGAGGCCCACGAAAATGACATCTCTGCAGGGCCCTTTTGCCACACAGGCTGGCAAGATGCTATAGGACTGTGGGAAGTCTGAGGAGGCATCAACACCCCCCCCACACACACACACATGCCCACACACAGACACACCACCTCCAAAATGTGTGTGAGTGTGTGTGTCTGTGTGTGAACCAAAAGACATGAAAGGCTGAAGGAGGGCCGTGGCTCTGGTCCCGTGATCCCGGTTGACAAGCTTCCAGGGGGAGGACCAGCCTGGATCCTCCCCCCGGGTCTGATGCAGCTCAGCCTGGCCCGACCCTTTGGTCACCTTGCACCGGGGCCCTATTTCGAGACTGTGCAAGCTGCCTGCCCCCCCACCCCCACCCCGACCCCCGTCCCCACCCCACCTGGCCCAGCCTCGGTTCACCAACTCTGCCGCCCATGCCCGTCCAAACCCACGCCCTCCGTGCGCCTCTCCTCTGCCTGTGCCCCGGGCAGCGGCTCGGAGAAGGAGGCCACGGGGCCTTAATGAAAAGATTTAGTGCTTGCAGCTAAACGGAACTGAGTTCCCGCGCTCTCCTCAACTATATTTTTCCAGTCCCGCATCCAGTTCCTCAGCTTGCCTGGCAATCATGTTAGTGATTATATGGGTAATGAAACACGTGCTCTTTTTGTCTGAGCCTCTGATTAATCTGCCTTCTCTTTAGCCTTGATTTATGGCGCTCAACTCTGGAGGTGAACGCTGCCCCATCAGTTCCGTAGCTTATTACAGACGCAGGGGCTGCTAAATGCCTCGGAGGCTTGAATTGTTTCTTGACAGCCAGGCTTCTTGCTACATTCCCTCCAATCTGTTTTGGTTCCTGGTGTGACCTTTCATACAGTAAAATACATTAGTTGAATAGCACAGTCTCATTAAAAGAGTGAATTAACCGAAGAGTCTTTTTAACTAAATGACAGCAAAGGACTGAGTGCTAATAGCCAGGAGCAGTTGGAAACTTAACTCATGAATCAGCCCTGTTAATACTGCCTCATGCCTGAAGCGCCGAGGGTACCGCGCTCTCTGCCGGCTCTCGTAAGAAGAAAAGCTCATTACTTTCCTCCTGATGGGAGAGAAAGAGTGAGCGAGCAATAATAAAGCTTGAATTTTTCAATACTGTTAAAAATGGGGCTGACAGATTGCCGACAATAGGGACCACGGGGCCCAGGCACTGCGTCCGGAGTCGCTGAATTAGCAATACCATATATCATACAATCTAATTAAATCAACCCGGAGAATGAAATTAGTTTTCTGTGAGTGAAATGGCCTCTGAAAGAGCTCTATTAAATGAACTGGAGAGCATTAATTAAATAATTCACAGTGAGGGATTTTGCATTTATACAAAAATTGTGGGCTTAATTGTCCATGCTGTATTACAGATCTGGCCTTATGTTAACAGTGTGTCGTAAGCACACTTACTGGAGCATATCAGGAACAGTTTAACACAAACGCAGCTTGGAAAGTTTTATGGGTTGGGCCAACGAACCCAAGGAAAACCATCCAGGGATACCTAGGCCTTGTGAGTTGCCTGGCAAGGTTTTATTCGCCTGGCCAAGTTCATTTCTTCAGACTTTGGAGGGGTTCTAGCCTGTATTGTGATGCTTATCAGACAAACTGGGTTGTTTGAGGTGGTATTCTCTTGGGGTATCGGAGGGTCCTCTGGAGTTAACCTCTGGGATCTTGGTGAATTTGGAAGCTGGGCAATTATCTGGCAAATGTTGGTATCTGTAGATATTCACCTGGGTGAATCCATTTCCTTTTTATTCCCTCAAATGTATTAGCCAGTTATATGCACTCACTCGTGTAAACCCAAGCATATTGGGTGCACTGAAGGAAAAAGTGAATTTAGATACAATATGTTAGAGAAATCAGACACCATCCTAGAACTGCGGCTCTCGGGGCTGAAAGAAGCCATAAAAGTAATTTAGTTCAAACCTGCCTCCTCCTATGTAATGTCGGAATTTCCTCTAGAATATTCCTGCTCAAGCACCCACAGAGCCGTGGCCCTGAGGAGCTGAGTCTTGGTCCAGGGAGCCCATTCTGACTTTGGCAGTTCCCACTGGGTGCAGTTGGAGCAGCTCAGTGCAGCATGGGGAGCCCAGGTTTTGGAGCAGATACCTGGATTCGATCCCAGCTCCTCCACTGACTAGCTGTGCCGCTTGGCCAAGCCAGTGAACCTCTGTGTGGCTCCATTTCTCATCTACTGAGAGAGACCTGGCATTGTCAGGAGGATTAAATGAGCTGATCTGCGGACGGCACTTAGAATAGCGTCTGGCACACAAAGGTTGGAGGGCATTATTTTGTTGTTATTAAGGCTCTCCTTTCAGCCTCTTCTTTCAACAGTGTTGGATCAAGAATAGCTTGATTTTTAAAAATATAGTCAAAAATTTTTTCCTGGTCTTTACTGCCTCTTCTCACTGACTCGAAAATTTGGTGATGGAAAAGTCTAATTGTTTGGTTTGTTTGCTTTACGTTAAAGTTTTAAACATTTCCCTACTTTGGAGCAAGTTTTGTCCACATACGTATACATTTTTCAGGATGTGTTATCGGTGTGGGGAAACTAAACCATCCTTAGAATATACTCTCTCTGATGCCCATGTTTTGTATTTGGGATTTTCACTAAAGCATCATGTTAACTCCCCAGTTCAGGTGGTCTTGGGCTGTTTCAAATTAATCAAGCAGCACCCTGGAAATACATGCATCAGCAGAGCAACTTGGTGGACTTGCTGTTGGTTTTTTAAAATTATAAATCATTTCATTTACTTATTTTAAAATAATTTACTTTAGCAATCCAACTAGGTTTCCTGAGAATCCACCCTATTTATTTTGTCACATGCCTTTATCTAGTTGCTTCAGAGATACTTGAAAATAACCATAGGCTTGTATTTTATTAAAATAAGAAGTTGAGGTTTTTCCATCGGTCAGGACCTTGCCTGACAGTTTAATTATCAGAGGTTGCAAACATCAACATTTTGAGCTCATGCCATGTTCAGAGGTCTTATGACTCTAAAGGAAACAAAATAGAATCCTTATTCTCAGGCTGTCAGTCTTTCCCTTTCAAGGGAAAAGTTTAGCATTACCTGCTTGGCAGGGAAAAGAAAAAAAAAAAAAAAAAGAACCAATCAAGGAGTTCCCATTGTGGCTCAGTGGTTAATGAATCCGACTGGGAGCCATGAGGTTGCGGGTTCAGTCCCTGGCCTTGCTCAGTGGGTTGAGGATCTGGCGTTGCCATGAGCTGTGGTGTAGGCCAGTGGCTACAGCTCTGATTAGACCCCTAGCCTGGGAACCTCTGTGTGCTGCAGGAGCGGCCCTAGAAATGGCAAAAAGACAAAAAAAAAAAAAGAACCAATCAAAAGGAAATACAGAGAAAAGGAAAGAGAAGGGCTTGGTCAGTGTGGAAATTAGGAATAAAGAGGAAGAGTATGAAAAGCTTCTGAGCATCTGAAGAGCCTGCAAGGTTTGGACAGCTGGAAGAGAGAGCATGTTAGGAAACATTGCTGTGAGTAATAATATAGATTGCTTTTAATATTATGTGAGGCATTCCAATAAAGATTAGAGTTACTTTTGGTGGTTGGATGTGACAACACTGAGACTGGACCACTTGCACCCCTGACATTTATTTGGGTTATAGCACCATACGCCCCTTCTGTATAAAGTTTGGAAATCAGAGAGATCTATTGATTCACACATCCATCAAGTAATTATTGAACACCTATCACTTGCCACAGGGAGCTTGGTGCCACAGGTGGTACAATGACGATCCAGACAGCAACGTGGCCCCCAGGTGTTGTAAGCCTTCCATAGTAGGTGCTGAATAAATATTGGCCAAATAATGCATGAATACCTGTTGAATTATAAGGGAACCGAAATATATTCGTAATGAATTCTAGTAAGGGAATAACAAGAAGAAAAAGAACTAACACTTAGCGAGCACTTATTATCATCCAGGCAAGCACTTTACACGTGTTTATTCTTTCACATATTTCCACTCAGTGGGGCGTAGAATGATGCGGGAATCCAGAGGAGAAAGATGACTCTTCTATTTGGGAGGACAGTCAGAAAGCTGCCCTCAGCCACCAGGGACTCAACTCTGACAAATAAGGAAAGGGAAGGCTGGAACAAGGCCATCTGTAGCAGGTCCCTCCAGTGAACCTGTGATTGGTCACGGGGCCAGAGGGGAGGAGGACACGGTCAGATGTTACACATGTGCTGAGGAAGTGGGGGACAAGACTGGGGCCGTCAGACAGGCGACAAGGCAGGCTGGTCTGGTGACCTCCATGGGCAGGGGCCAGTTGGAAGGAGAGGAGGGAGGCCAGGCTGACTGGAGCAGAGATCACGGCGGGGAGTGAGGGGGGAGCAGTGGGGAGGGAAGGCTGTATCTGGAGGGTGGGCCCTGGAGCACGGGGCGAAGAGGGTATCACTGCTGGGTAACGGGAAGCCCCGGGAGGGGCTGGGAGGATGTCCTCTAGGAAAAGCACAGTTTGTGGCTGTGCCCAAGGTGGATGGGAGGTACCGGGCTGGTCAGAGGTGGTTGCAGGCAGCCAGGTGAAAAGTCAGAGTACACCAGGTGCCAGTGGCCTAGAAGCAGTGTTGACTGTCAAATGGCCTTCCTTCTTTTCTTTTTTTTTTTTGTTTTGTTTTTTAGGGCTGTACCTGCGGCACATGGAAGTTCCCAGGCTAGGGGTTGAATCAGAGCTACAGCTGCTGACCTGCACCACAGCCACAGCAATGTGGGATCCAAACCGTGTCTGCAACCTATACCACAGCTCAAGGCAACACCGGATCCTTAACCCACTGATCAAGGCCAGGAATCGAACCCTCGTCCTCATGGATAGCATTCAGATTCATTACCACTGAACCGTATCAAGAACTCCACTTCCTACTTTTCTTTCTTTTTCCTTTTTTTTGGCTGCCCTGTGGCACATGGAATTCCCGGGCCAGGGATCAGATCCAAGCCACAATTGCAACCTAGGCTGCAGCTGTGGAAAAACTGGATCCTTAACCCATTGTCCTGGGCTGGGATCGAACCTGTGCCCTGGTGCTGCAGAGACGTCTCTGATCCCTCTGCACCACAGCAGGAACTCCTCCCTTCCTACCATTCTAACGTCTTGCCCTGATCAATAGCAGCGTTTTAGTTAGGAGATTAGACAGGAAAACAACGGTGCTCAGATCCAATCTCAAGCTTCAGGACTTCAGCTGGTGGTCAGTGATGAAAGGCTGGGAAGAAATATGTATTTCCTGTTCTTCCAGCATCGATTGTTTCGGTGAGTCATGGACTTTGATTCTCCTCTTTTCCCTGGAAGAGGAAGGAATGCAGAGCTGGGCATTCAGGCCTCTGTACCTCTGTTCTGTCCTTCAGGTCAGTTCAGACTAGTGGTCTGAGGCCCCGCCCCAGCCAGGCTCTGTTCCAGGAGCAGGGATGGGGATTCCTGAAGAGGAGGCTCTTATGATCTGGGCTCGGAGGCCAACCTGCCCCAGGGACAGGCATCTGACGAGAGACAAGGGAGCAGGCAGAGCAGGGCCAGAATGTGATGGCCCATCTGGCGTCCTTGCCCTGAGACTTCCTAACACCAGCTCGGGTGGTATCCGAGGTTTCCTCAGTGGGCTGAGTACTGGAAGTGGGTCACCATGGGGGATGAGGAGGGCAGCCAGGAGCAGCAGCCAAGCTCAGAGCTCTCCCTGTCCTGTTGTCACGGTCAACACAGAATGGACACACTGCTGACCAATCACGCAGGAAAGCCCAAGTGGGGCCTGTGTCCAGACCGTGGTGAGGCTACACCTCATTGTGGGGAGAAGGACGGTCCCCAGTCAGCAGGTGAACCCCCCCAATCTTGCCAGCCTTGGCCTGGGTTCATCTTGGGAAGCTGCCAGTTGCCCTTGAACCTTGGCCTGAGTTGTGTTCTGTTCAGAACAGCAGCCTCCCCTTTGTCTAAATCCTCCCTCAGCCCGGGAGGGACATTTGTGTTGGCTTTTTTGCACATGGAGCTCTTGTGGTTCAACCTCCAGGCCTGTTTGGAGGGAGGTCATTTGCCCCACGGCCTTTGGCATTGGCTGTGTTTAGTTTATTCACCAAGGCCTGTCTCACATGAAGGAATTCTTTCCGAAATCGTGCCGATTGTGTGCAGGCTCCCCTCTGAAACGGGCCATCTGTCTCCTTCTTCGGTGATTGGTAGAAATCCAGATGTTTTCATTGTTGCTGGGGTCAGGAAGAGGGGGTTTCTTTGGCTCCATTTCAGACTCTTTCCAAGTTGCCCGAGCTTGTCTTTGGCCGGAACAGCGCCCAGACAGACCCCGTGGTCCAGATGGACGTCTCTGGACACAAAAACGCCCCCAGCAGGAGGCCCTGGGGTCGCAGTGGTAGAATCCAAGGGCACCTCGGGATGGAATATTATCAACTCTCCATTTTACAGAAGTGGACACGAAGGCCCAGCGGGTTCTTAAGCAAATGGTTTGAACCAACTCTACAGGTTGGTGGTGAGCCTGAGCTTGAACCTGAGTCTCTCATTCAAGGCCTTGGACTGCTGCCTGCCTGGACCGAGTGCTCAGCCTTGGGACCAAGGTGCGGCAAAGTGATGGGGGGACTTGGAAGCCAGTGGCCAGCACTGTACGAACTTCACCTCAGCAGCCACCGCCACACTGCAAATGAAGTCGCATGCTCCTGGATTTCAGAACAACACATGGAGGCTCAGGGTAAAGGAAATTGTTCATGAGTTCTCGCAGTGAAGAAGGGGCCCCAGGCCTCTGGCTTCAAGGGCTGCTGTTGGGGGCACCTGGGGGCTGCCTTGAAAGCCCACTGCTGAGCGAGCTGCTGTGGAAATCTCCAGTCTGATGGCCCTCTCCTCATCTGTCTGGGGACCACGTGTGGTATAGCCGCCCCCACCTCCTAGGGGGCAGAGGGCTGGCTCCTGTCCTTCCTCTCTCCGCCTGGGTTTTTTCCAGCCTGAAACTCTAGGGCTCGGTCTGCTCAGGGCCAGAAAAACCACAACCATTTCTCTATCTAACAAAGCCAGCTTCTCCGGCACATCGTTCTGTCGCAAAGTTCTACTTTGAGTGTCTGAATTGAAATACAATCTTCTTTTGTCACAAATTCTCATCTTCTCTCCAGCAAACTGTTAGTGTAGGCCACCTAGAGAGAAGGCCAGGCACTCAGAGGAAAAGCTGAAAGAACTCAAATTAATGTGAATATTCTGCAAAGCATTAACCTTGCTATTTATTTATTTAAATAACTCATGTTCACTATGTAAAAAATTACCAAAAAGGCTGATAAGTAAAAAGAATACAATAAAAATGACTGCTTCTCTACCTGCCCAAACTCTATGGTGAACATTCTGGTGTACTGCGTGCCAGGCTTTTCCTAAGCGCGTTGTATCCCAGTGTGTCTTTGCTTCAAATGAGAGCGTGGTCTGTATACTGATTTATAGCTCACTTTCTGCAGCGAACAATTTGGAACTTCTGGAATATCTTGCCCCAGTGAGAAGCCCAGCATAGTCTCTGCTACTCTCCATGGCTGCTGAGGCGTCCAGGTATATATTTTTAATGGGCTATCACTTAGTCAATCAATCTTTTATTGTCAGACCTACCGCATGGTGGAATGTTGCCATAGCTACCACACAGGTGTTTGGCTGTTTGGAGAAACCCAAATCTCTTTCTCCCTCTGCTTCTGTGGCTGAATGCCTATGCTGTAGGTGGCTCGAACAGTGGGGGTCAGCATCTGGATATTTGAAAGAGTCATGTGATGTTACATGGACAGAAAGCACCTGTGAAATAGACACTTCCTTTTCCTTTGCTCCCAGGGGCTTGCCTCTAGATATTTGGTATCTTGTAGAAAGCGTCCCAGAGAGCCCCCTCCCCTCTCTTTCTCTGGTTTCGTGGATTTCTCCATCAGTTGGATTGGTGATTCTCCTGATTCTCTTCATTCTATTGTTCCATGAAGTTCTGGAAATCCTAGATACATCTTCCTATTTTATCCCACAGCATTTTCTCTTGTTTATTGATTTCTTCTTTTAGATGAGACTTTTAAATTCAAAACATTTTTTTCTCAACTTTTTATTTTGAAAATCTTTAAATAGACAGGAAAGTTGAATATATGGTACCACAACACTCGTGTAGCCATTATTTCGATCAAGCCTTGTTTCAGTTATCTGTCCTTGTGTAAGAAACCACTGCAAATGTAATGGCTGAGGTTGATTATTTCTCGTGGCTCTGTGGGTTGGCTGAGGGATCATTGTGCTTCATAGAGTGTTCAAAGCTTCATGATGGTTGAAATGTCCAGAATGCCTTGACTTACATCCTGAGGAGCTCAGAGCTGGGGTTCCTTGTGTTTCGATTCTCTCCATGTTGCTCATTGGGCTTCCTTGCAGCATGGCGGCTGCGTTCCCAGAAGAAACAGACCAAGAAAGAAAGGAAAAAGCACAAAGACACTTCATGACCTAGCCTTGGACGTCACACAGCATCACCTGCCCCTTTTTATTCGCAACAGTTGTCCAGATCCAAAGGGGAGTGGAAACAGGCTCCATCTCTTGGCAAGGTCATATGTCCAGGGATCCTGTAGGAAGTGAGATGTTGAGGTTGCCACCTTTGGAAATGTCATCCACCACAACCTGTCCTCAGGCCACAGAAGTTCATATCCCTCCCTCATGGCACCCCCCCCCACATTCCCCCCCCCTCCCCCGCCACTAAGTCCCATGCCATCACAGCATTGGACTCGGGCTTGAGGTCCAGGATCTTGCCATCTAAGCCAGCTTCTGTGCTGATGAGACTCCAGGGGGTAGCTCTTTCAGAGGAGAAACCTGTGAACTAAAAGAGACCCAACGTGTCATGGGGAGACAGGTAGAAAATAGCTACAGCAGACAGTCCTGCTGAAAAAAAGCTGAGGGGAGGAGGCAGGTCGTGTGTGATTGCTCTTGTCCCAGATGATTTTTCAGACAAACAGATGGATAAGGAGACTCCTCTTTGGTCAAGGTCACTAGTCTGGAACATTTGTCTATGCAGATATAAATTTAAGGTGCAAAAGCCACGTCACGTTTACTATGAGTACGTATACAGAAGTGGTTTTCATGTCTGTCCCCGATGACTTCTGGGTGGCTAAATCCGAGGACAATTCCCAATCTTTACCTTGTTTGAATTCAGTGATACCCAAGCCAATGCCCCCAGTCGGTGATTAACAGCCACCTCTCTCTACAAAAATGATGCACCAGCCACATTATCTACACAGCAAAAACAGTTCATTTTCCAAGGTTTTCAGGCTCTGAGGAGTGTCACAGCCTATCCCGGGTAAGAAAGTCACCAAGGCGAGCCAGCCATTTGGTAGAATGGATTCTAGCCACCTGTGTTCACCATGCAGGCTTTCTTCATGCAAAGGGCCTCGAGTGCTGGGGGCGGCCCAATGATCCTGCACAATCTCTTCATTCCGGAGATGATGGAGGCTGGGGCTCCATGAAGGGCAGGGACTCAGTGGAGTTTCCCATGATGCTTTGGTGGCAGAGCCAGGATGCTCTTGTACAAGGACGTTGACTTGGATAAATGCTCCCTCTCCATCCCACACCCACTTCTGGGGTGTCTCCTGAGAGCTAGGTGTTGTGCCAGGCATAAGGACCATGGAGGCAAACACATCCTCTCTGCTGTGAAAATGCTGAGTCTCAGCCAGTCACACTCCCAAAGAGGGATGGCTTTGGTTCAAGCCGTATGGATGCCAGGCCTCTTGGAAGTTTTTCTTTAAGGGAACCAGTGTGAATAGCATCGCTTTCAGAGTCTCATGGGCTCCTGATTCTCGAAAGAAGGTCAGGGTGCAGCTGGCCGGCACCGTCCCACCATGGTTAGCAGAAGAGTGTGGGCAGACGGGGCACGTTCTGTCATGCTGACCAGGGCCTCTGCACAGTGAATTAGGGGCAATTGCCAAGTGGACCAACATCTGCTTCAGCATCCCGAGAAAGCTGCAAATAAAAATCGATACGTGTAAAATGAGACTGTCGTGTGAACCCAGCGCCACAAGTAATTGCAATCTGAGTTCAGGCTGCTGTGCGTATCCTGAGCGGTCTAGAAAACGAGGGCTGTCCCGCACATGCAGTGGCTCTCTCTCAGCTCCCTCTCCCAGGGATGGTTTCTGGCTTCTAAAATGATGCTACTGCCGATCCCTAAAGAATTAAAATTTTTTTTTTATCACGCTTTCTTGGCGTGGCATACACCCGTTCGAGTTCTGCTATTTCAGAAAAAAGGAGCATATCATAATTGTGTTTTAGAAATTGGAACAAGAAACGAGCAGATGCAAGTTGGGTGAATATTGAGTTTTAAAGTTGTCTTGCTGTGATTTGTGGCCGTGTCATGGCAAATATTTTTCAATGTCATTGCCTTCGCCAGTGCTGTCACTAAGGCAGTCAGCTGGGGAATAGAGGCCCGAACACTGTGATCTCAATATTAATGGGAGCTGTTGAAAGTGGCAAAGGTGATGAAGTATTGTTTAGGTATTGGTGCCATACTTTGGCTGCGGGACATTATTATAAAACGCAGTCTGTTTTTGTCAGATTTCAATCATGGCTTCAATAACACGTTTAGAAACTTGGAGTCTATAGGAGCCCCCAGAAGAAGGATTTTTTTTTTCGCTCCCTCTTAAACTACAGGAGTTTAGATGGCAATCTGAAGAAATCGAGCTTAAAATTTGGATTTTACTTACTTTATTAATTATTTTTTCCTCGAAATTATTGGGCGAGGTGACATCCTCGCCTGATCTGCAGTCAGTCAGATGGATGGGACACGGCTTAAAGGAGTCAGGATATTGATACCGTCTCTTGCTTCACACTTGGCGGTAAGGAAAGATTCCTAGCGCTTGTGCAAAAAGGGACCTCGTTCAGCGGGCAGAGCCAGCAACCACCTCTATCCTCACTGCCCCGGCCCAGTCCAGGAAGAGAGAGTTATGCAAAGTGCATAGTACTTTAAAAAAATAATATCCTGTTTCACAGAATTACATTTCATTCAGGAAATAACAGTATTCCTCAGCTTGGCCGTGACCCTGGGGAGAAAATAAACGGATGTTTTAGTGGAAGAAGAGGCTGCCCCTGTCATTAATAGAGCCTGGGTTTAAACTTATAATTAAAATAAGCTTTAAAATTCAATTTTCATGGATGGAGGAGATAACTTGATTTGAAACCCTTCAATGCCCACTTTTTATGTAGCCTTCACCCAAATCCAGTGGTGCCATGGACACACGGGAACATCAAGCTGTCAGGCTTTGTGCCGGTAGAAATACTATAATTGGACAAGGGTAAAGAAAAAGAGTTTATATTAGTGGTGAGGGTTTTTGAGTGAATTCAGGCCAAGCAGAATATAATGGAAACCCCTTTAAAAGAAAGATGACAGAAAATCCTGAGGTCTGAGCATAGTCTGACCTCCCTTTCAGAGGCGATCTGCTTGATAAAGCAGACACAACCCCAATAAAATACTAACAATAGAAAAAAGCAAATAGAAATCATATTAAGCAGTGGCGATATTGCCGGAATTGAAACAAAAATTAGATATAACAGCCTTGCCGCGTTTTAATATGGTCGCTGATCACATCACAATATGAAGCATATCATGATGTTTCTAAATAATGGTTATCGCCTAGAAATCTCCCTGCCTAGTAGACAACTCGCATTATTTGAGGTTTGTGGCTTATTTTTTTTTTTAAGCTCATAAATATTTAATGTCCAGGATTAAGAATGGGGTGGGGGAGGGGACTGTGTCTCTAGGAACGGTGATGTTTCCCCATAAGACAGGCTCCAACGTTGTCTGGGGCTGGGTCTTGGCTCTGGTGGCCGAGCTTAGGATGAGGCGGTATATGTCCCACGGAGGACCTGGAGCCAAGAGCCAGCCAGCCACCTGGTGCCAGGGCCTCGGAGATGAGCCCAGATGGCAGGGTAGCCTGGCGCAGGTGCAGCAACACCTGTCCGCCCAGCCAGGGCAGTACCAGCCTCAGGTGTTTTTTGTCCCCATGTGCTTCTTGGAGCAAATGGGCCACAGGGACAAAATTAAAAGGCCGAGTGGGGTCATGTTGGCCACGTATGCACGCTATCCTGAATTCGAGGAGCTGATGGGAAAATCTGGCCAAAGACAAATGACACTGAAGCTCAAACTAGCCACGGGTCTCTCCCACTGGGGGTCAACCCACCAGTGTCTGTTTATTGAGGGTGTTTAACGAGCCGGGCACTGTAAGCCTCCAATGGTGTGGCCTGTAAGATTCTTTGAAGAGTGTTTTCAACTTTTTGTTAGGTTTCTTTAGGATCGATGTTGCATGCGTTTAATAAGAGCTTGGAATCTAGTCTTTTCTGGACTTCTAGGGTCAAGGCCTCCCTCCCAAGTGGGGAAGAGAGGTGAAGAGGAGAAGGCAGGGGGCCTGGCGCGCTGTGTCCTCCAAATTCCTGCAATCCACAAAAACAGGAATCTTCGTGACTCTCCAGTTAGTCACCAGAGAGTCCGTGACTCTGCAGAATCCATCCATCCATTCACCGCAAATACTCAGTGAGAACCCACAACCAGCCAGGCACGGCTCTAGGCTCTGGAGACACAGTCGTGACTAACACAGCAGGTTTTCTGTCCTATAAGAGGTTATAGGTCAGTGGATATTGGAATCTGGGGGCTCCCTTAGAGACAGAGGGATGAAAGCAAAACGCCTTTTTGGATAGTGATGGAGGCTTTGGGAGCAGAAGCATCTTGACTTACGCAGGACTCACGAGGCATTTTCCCTCGATGGCCAGCAGCCTCTGTGCTCACACAGGGGTCCCTCACTGGCCCTCAGCAGCCTCTCAGGGCGGGACGCAGAACGAAGGGCAGCTCCCTTCTGGAGGCCAGCATGGCGCCCACCCTGCCATTTGCCCGGGAGTGGGGGCCTGTGGGAATAGCCCTGTGTTCCTGGCCTGCAGAGTGATGGGGCAGCCTCGGAAGATAACAAAGAGGAAAGTGTTATTTGCCTGGGCCGGGTCACCAGCTGACACAGCCCCATGCCCACTGATTCTCCGGTCCCATGCTCCCTGTGAAGCCAGCTGTGGTTGTCATGACAGCAGCCAACCTGTGTTCTCTGCCACCTGGGATCTGCCCATTCTCAGGTTTCCCAAGCCAACCTGTTTGCCGGGCACCGGAAGTCAAGTACAGGCATCATGTGCTCACCTGACCAAAGAGTGAGGGGACCAGGACCTGAGCCAGGGTCACCTCTGCCAGCAGCTATTGGAATTTGGTTTTCCTTCTTGAGGCCGCACCTGGAAGACAGTGCAGGACTTGGGGAGCAACAACAGCCAGGCTGGCAGGGACACCCCCTATAGCCACTGGACTCTCAGGGATGGGAGTCCCTCCATGCTGCCCCGAGCCCAGGGCTGTGTCGGGATCATTCAGCCCCATGACCCCTAGAAGGATGGGCACTGCAGGCAGCCCGTCCTGGGTTTGAATGCTTGTCCTGCCACTTACTTGCCAAGAGACCTTGGCAAAGCACTTAATCTTCCTGAGCCTCAGTGTTTTCATCTGTAAAGGGGGCATGATCCTAACCACAAGGCTGTGAGAAGTTCAATTTCACTTGCAGGCAAAGGGCTGGGAGCAGGGCCAGGCTCCTGGACGGTGACCAGCCATGGCTGTCCTGGGGTGGGTGGTGAAGCCCCTTTTCTTCTCTGCTGGGCTCAGCTTTGTCCCCCAGAGTCCAAACACAGCATCTTCAGTCACTGCTATCTTACCAAATTTAAATGGAAACATGAGTTCCCATTGTGGTTGAGGAGGTTAAGAACCCCGACACAGTATTCATGAAGATTCAGGTTCAATCCCTGGCCTCACTCAGTGGGTTAGGGATCTGGTGTGGCCTCAAGCTGCAGCATAGGTCACAGATGTGTCTCAGACCCCATATTGCTGTGGTTATGGTGCAGGTCGGCAGCTGCAGCTCCGATTCGGCCATAAAAGGAAAAAAAAGTTGAAATGGAAACAGTGACCCCAGTTTTCAAGCACACCTCCTACCACACCCCTTCTTTCAAAGGTTACCTCCACAAATACACACTCCACTGTGGCCCTGAGATGGGCTGGATCCTGGCATTGAGAAGGGAGACCACTGCTAAGATTCCCTCTCGGGTGGGGAACAAACCTGGTGCTGCCCCTCCAAGGGCCTACCATCCTGCCTTTCTCTTTCTCCCTGAGACCCCGGAGAAGATGTGTTGCAGTGTCACAGGGTCCAGGGGCAGGTGGAAGAGCCATCAGTGGTGACCAGAGGGCCTGCGGGAAGCTGCTGTGAGTCTGGTGCCTCTCGATGCCTTCTTTCCTGCCCCCCTGCTCGGCTGAGAATTCCTCCCGCTGAGCCCTCAATGTCATGAACATGTTGGGTTTCGTTGGGCGGCTCCCACTTCCTGAATATGGACCAAGTGAGTTGGACTCCGTCGGTCCATTGCTAACTGAAATGAAGTGTTCTTTTGAGCATCAGAACCATTGCTTCAAGGGAGAGTTAAAGAAGCAGGTGTAAGCCAGAATGGCCATCATCCAAAAGTCTACAAACAATAAGTGCTGGAGAGGGTGTGGAGAAAAAGGAACCCTATGACACTGTTGGTGGGATTGTAAATTGGTGCAACCACTGTGGACTCAGAAAACTAAACATAGAACTGCCATTTGATCCAGCAATCCCACTCCTGGGCATCTATCCAGAGAAAACCACGACTCACGAAGACACATGTACTCCAATGTTCATTGCAGCACTATTTACAATAGCCAAGACATGGAAACAGCCTAAATGTCCATTGACAGAGGAGTGGATCCAGAAGATGTGGTACATATACACAATGGAATATTACTCAGCCATTAAAAAGAATGAAATACCAGCATTTTTTGCAACATGGATGGACCTAGAAATTATCATGCTAAGTGAAGTTAGCCGTACAATGAGACACCAACATCAAATGCTTTCACTGACATGTGGAATCTGAAAAAAGGACAGACAGAACTTCTTTGCAGAACAGATGCTGACTCACAGACATTGAAAAACTTATGGTCTCTGGAGGAGACAGTTTGGGGGTGGGGGGATGTGCCTGGGCTGTGGGATGGAAATCCTGTGAAATCAGATTGTTATGATTATTATACAACTACAGATGTGATCAATTCATTCGAATAATAAAAAAAGTGGAAAAAAAAAAGAAGCTGGTGTAGCGACTAAATAGAGCTGCTGGGGTTGAGGTGCATGCGTTCGTGTGCGAGTGTGTGTGTGTGTGTGTGTGTGCGCGTGCGCTTGTGTGAGGGGTGCCCAGGGCTGCCTTCCCCTGCTGGGCTGTCTGAATGAACGTCTTCCCTGTGGCTCTAACAACACTCATTCTGGACATGGGCCGGAATGTGAGAGAAGGTCCCTGTCCCAGGGCCACACTGTGGGACAGCTGTGGGGGGGGGGGGCTTGGAGATCGATGTGCAAAGTGCCTCCCCCCGCCCCAGGATGTGTTCTGATGCCAGCCGCCCTCATCTCGTCTGGGCCTGAGAAGCTGGTGTCTGTTTCTGCCAAGATGAGGAAATGCATGGGGGCCTCCGGGGCGAGGCCAGGGGAGCTGGGGGCTGCTGGGTGGGGAGACGGAGCAGGAGCCAGGCCCTGGCTGGGGGGCCCTGTGGTTCCCGTCCATCCTGTCCATCCTCCAGCCGGGTCGGCCAGGCTACGCCAGACAGCGGGGCCTTTCTGCCCTAGAACAGGGAGCAGCTTGTCCATGGTCACCGCTGCTCCAAGTGAGAGAGACACACTTTGTTCTCCTTGCCTGGTGGTGGGAGCCATCTTCCAGATTCTCGTTTCATTAACCCTTCCTCACACCCGCTTCTCGGGCCCCCACTTTGCAGATGCGCAGGCTGAGGTCAGGAAGGGCGCTTGCTCAGGCCACACCGTCAGGGGCGCTGAATCAGACTGTCCACCCCCCTGTCCTTGGAGATGGGGCTCTCAGCCATGTGGAGGGTCCCAGGGCTTGATTGGTGGAAACTCCTTGTCCCTCAGATCCAGGGGTTAACCTCCCACTTCAGACTTGGGGAAGGGGGTTGCCAAGCCCATACCGTGGGCCAGAGCCAGCCACGGCCTCATCCGCCTCACCAGGCGGAGTGTAGATGCTCCCTCGGTCATCACCCGCATCAAAGGGAAAGAACAGTGTTTTCTCCTTCCTTTCCTGCCTGCAAGTGGGCTCTTATTAAAAGGGCTGAATAGTTAAAACACGTGCCCTATCTCCCGACTACATTTTTCTTTTTATGGGCACACCCTCAGCATATGGAAATTCCCTGGCCAAGGATTGAATCTGAACTGCAGCTGCAGCAATGCCGGATCTTTTAACCCACCGCGCCAGGCTGGGGATCGAACCTGAAGCTCCGCAGGGACCCGACCTGCTGCAGTTGGATTCTTAACCCACTGTGCCACAGAGGGAACTCCCTCTCTTAACTGCTTCTGGCGCTTCCTTTTTTATTCCTCCTTTGTTCCTGCATCAGGGACTCAGAAGTTTTCTGGGTCACGTCCACTTTCCTCAGGTGATGAGCAGGGCTTGTGATTTGTTGAGGAGACGACTCGATCTTTGTATAGGCTTGTTAACCCAAGAAAATTACCCTGCCCATGACAGAGACCCCTCCCTGGCTTTCTGGTAGACCCTGGGTTGTGCTGGAGAAGATGAGAGGGGCAGGTGCACAGCCCCTGTTATTTGTTTAATGTCCGTGGCTGCCATTCGATTGATGCCAGGTGGAGAGGACCCCACGCCATTCGTTGTTCAGTCCTTTCGCATCTAGTACTTAATGAACACCTACTCAAAGCATGTCACTTTGCTGGATGGATTCAGCATGCATGCAATACAACCTGCCCTCCCAGAAACTCAGCCTAGGGAGAGACAGACGTGCGGACATGAGACGATAATGCTAGTGAAAAGGGCTGGAAGCAGGATGGACCGGGCGCTGTGCGCATAGGGAGCTGAGAGGCAGAGGGTTCAGACTCAAAGCATCCATGATGCCTTGGTCTTTCTTAAGGCCAAAGAGAGGGAGATGATGGAGGAAGCCAAGAGGCCCCCATCTGGAACAAGCCAATCATTTTCAAATGTCCTCGCTGAACCTGCCATAATTCAGACCTCGTAGCTAGCTAATGCGTCATTTCATTAGAACACAAAAATACGCTAGCACGCAGACAATCAAATTTTGTGTAAAAGAAGCTTCGGCCGGAAAACCGTTCCTGGTGGGTTTTGTGTGTGTGACTTGGTGGGCAGATCCGCTTCTTGCTGCTGGAGCAAGACTGATTTGTGTGAAGGCTCCTGTCACCAAATCACTCCGAAGGTTGGGAGATAAAATGTCGCTTAGGATAATGTAATTGGCCTTAAGGTACAGGAGTTGAATTATTTTCAGTGATTTATAATCTGGAAATTAAAGACTCACTCATTTTCTAATTTAATTCCATCTTCAATGGAAAAATGTTCACTCTGATCTAAATTGGCGAGTAATGTTGCTAATTCAAATGCAGATGTAATTTCGATCCTGGTAGCAGTTTGCAATGATTGACGGGTCTCCAAAGAATCATTAAGATCCTTATCTCCCAATCTCACAAATTCTCCAGCAGTTGTGATAATAACTTCGGCTAAGGAGAAAAGGGGAAAAAATAAATTCTCCTCTGCCCTGTCGGTTTGGGTCTTGCCTTTTGGCAGGATGGAAATTGTGGGTCTCCTTTGAATTTACAGCCTGCAAGAGACAATACTGACGCTTCTTTTCCCAAATTTGATGCTTGGCATAAACACCGAGGTTTGAATTGTTTACCTGTGTGTCTTCCCTCTAAAATATGAATGAAAGGGGCCTGGGCTAAGTTAGCCCCGGTTCACGGTTAATGATCTGGGATTTTACACCACACTGGGTGCAATTCATTGATAAGTACCAACTACCTGGGGACAGGGGGACGATGATGAGCCATAATCATGCGGGCTGCCCTCCCCCTCTCAGCTGTCACAGCCTAGCACATGGTCATGTGTCTTCATCTAAGTAGACTCTAAGAAGCCGGGATGGAGAAATTATGGGGTCTCTCCTGCTGTGTGAGAAATGGCCAGGTCAGAGGGATGGTTGCCGGCATCATCTGTTTGCCTAGGGAGCTGTGGCTTCTGGGTTGAGTCACCACCTTGGTCCAGGATGCTCCTGACTGGCTGGGCTGTGGCTCTGGCTCTCTCTAGGCAGATGGCCAAAGAATTGATTTCTTTGTCCAATAGCTAACTTGACGGCAGTAAGTTCATCAGATTCTTAGAGTTGGTGGATTCTATCCAGTTTAGACAACCAAGTAGAGAATTGGCACAAGCTGGGTGTAGTCCTGCATTTCTAGGGCTGCTGAAGGCCAGTCATGAATGGGGAGTGGGACATGTCCTAGAAACACATGCTGGCCCCACTTGCTGGCACCGGCTCGCACCGCCTTCGGGCATTTTCTCTGCGAAAGATTTTACCGCAGAATTTGTTGATTTATATTTGATATTAAGTCTCTCGGGGTATATGGGTCATGGTTGCCCAACTTTGGAGAGTGGAGGAAATGAGCTTGGGGAAGAAAGAATTTTGACTCGTAGCAGGAATAAAAGCAAATGCTTCTTTATGGGACATTTATTGCTATTTTATGGTCTATTTTTAGTGTTTCATTTTTGGGGGTATTAAGCTATGTAGCCAAGAAGGCTCATGCTCTCACCTGTGCTCTCATCTTGGGCACATTGCTGGACCACATTTCCCAGCTTGCTTTGCTGTTGGATGGAGGCTTATGACCGAGTTCTAGCTGCAAGAATGTATTCCCGCACCTCTGCTAGGTGAAGAGAGGCATCCTCTTTGTGGGAATCTTGCTTTCTCTCCCCATCTGTTGGATGGATGGAGAAGACTCAAGATTCTTTGTCCTGCCTCCAGACACTAAAACTAGAAAGACATTTTATCTGAACTAGAAAGATACTCCTACTGGGTTAGCCATGGAGATCTTGGCGGTTGTTCGTTTTAGCTGCTAATATTACTAATGCAAGCTGCATCGAGTGTACCAGCATAAAGAATAGATTTATCAATTCTTTCTGATCTACAGTCAATTCTTTGTGTGTCTCATATGATTCAGCTGATACCCGAGGGAGCCACAGATTAATACAGGTGCTTCCATTTTGCCTTTAATCACCATGACATTTTGAGTTAGACATTTGCCTTGAACTACAGACCATTTGACTAAGATTGCATTTGGTTTTTTTTGTTTTGTTTTGTTTTTGTTTTCGTTTTAATTTTTTTGGCCATGGCCACGGCATGTGGAAGTTCTCAGGCCAAGGATCAGACCCTTGCCACAGCAGTGACAATGCCATATCCTTAACCTGCTGAGCCACTAGGGAACCTCCAAGATTGCACTTGCGTGCAGAACCAGGGTCCGCACATACGTTTGCAATTTCAAGAAGGGACATTTTTACTTAAATATGAAGACTCACTGAGACATGGTGGGTGTGTCTCTGGCAATTGTTTTCCCAGTTGTAACTTGGCCAACATTTAGCTTTGAATCACCTTTTGTGACAGAGACATTGGCCTGGAGATCCCTCCCTTTCCCTGGCCCCACCCCTTCTGCGGTCTGCCTTCCAGACCTTTCCACTTGTTACTGTTCGACCCACCATTCCCACTGCTTGCGTTGGGAGAACTTTCTTCTCATGGTCTTGATGATGTTACACGCTTCCTCGCCGCCGAAGCTATCTCAGAGACCATGGAAGGAACCCACAATGTAGATGCCTCTTCTGCTTTTTAAGCAGAGGACGTTCATGTAGTTGAACCTCATCCACGTGTCTGAACCCCTGCTGGAGACCTTGTCCCTACTGACCTCTGGCCTCACATTCCTTCCACCTCCTGTGCCCTCCTCCCCGCCTTCAACCATTCTCATGCCCTGAGGGCTCACTGCGCGAGCTAATCCTGTTCCAAGCGCCATGCTTTGTACTCCTTGCTTTCTCTAGAACACTCTACCAGGCTCCTCATGGTCTTCAGATTAGAAACCCAGTTCATCTTGGAAGTTTCAGCTCAAGTGTCCTTGACTTTTTCTGCCCAGATCCCCTGCCACCACGTGGCAGGGCATGTCTTCTTGTTTGGTGGACAGAACCTGGGACTTTGGACGGCTCTAGTTTGCTTGCCCGTCTGTGTCCCTCTGCCCTGAGCTTGGAGGACAGGATGGTGATGTTAAATGTCATTGTCACATTATTCGTGTCTTATCATTATTGTGTAGTTATACTACAGAACTATCCATGGTACCTTTTTCATGCTGTTCCTGGGTGGTGGGTGACAGGGACTCAGGCTAATTTCTGCCTTCAACCCTAGGCAGTGAGAGCCCTTTTCATTCTGATGCCATGCGGTTGGCCTGTCATCTTCTAAGGGTCTTCCTCTGATGGGAAGGTGGATGGTGGTGCTGCTTGGGTGTGTAGCCCCTGTAACATTAAACAGAGCTGCTCATGTGTCAGCATCTGGGTGGCTGTCCCGCCTGGGCCACTGGACGCCAACAGGAGTGCTGTCATTCCTGATGCACCGAATTCCTTTAGGCTTTTCACCTGTGGTTCAGAGTGCTGCAGGTTAATGACATGGCATGCACATAAGTATTTCCTTCTGTGCTTTTTAGGTTTTTTTTCCTTTTAATTTCATCATGAGCCCTCTTGTTCCTGTGTCATCAGAGCACAGAGAGGTGATGCCTCACCTGCTCTTGGGCAGTCATTTCAGTACTGAGTGTCCTCTTCCACCGCCCTCTTCTAGACCAATGCCTACTCTTTTCCACGTCTCCTGATGTCTTGAAGAAGTTTGGCTCTGTAATTTCAGGAGCAATTCATTCATCTCATTTTAATACCAGTAACAACTACCAAATATTAAGTGCTGAGTGTGGGCCAGGCACTATAAGAAGGCCCTGAAACATGGCTTTTTTTTTTTTTTAATTTTTTTTGATCCTCATACACAGTGCTGTCCTAGACACTACGATCTCAATTTGGCGTATAAAGGAACTAGAACCCAGAAAGGTCAAGTCTAAGGTCATAAGGTCAAATGCATTTAACTTGGGCCCCTGCTGTGCTCTCTCCACACTCACTCTCGCCATTCACTCGGTTCCCAGTCTGGACACTCTCTGAGGGCAGCACCAGGGCCTGCATATGCCTGGCTCATGGACAGTGCCTAGTACCTGTCCACCGAAAGAAAGATTGACTCCAACCAAACTCCATATTCTCCGTGTCCAAAGCGCTGAAGTTTTAAGTGTGCCTGAGTATGAGTGGAGATGTTGTAATCTTCTTTTAAGCCCTTGAATTAGTCAGGATTCTCCAGAGAAATACCTCTATCTATCTATCTACCTAGATTTATTTTCATCTCCTGGCTCATGCAGTTATGGAGCCTGGCAAGTCCAAAATCTACAAGGTAGGTCAGCAAGGAGGAGACCCAGGAAGAGCCAGTGTTGCAGTTCAAGTCCAAAGGTGGCCGGTTGGCAGGATTCTTCTTGATGGGGGCGGGGGGGAGGGGAAGGGGGGTCAGACATGGTTCTGTCCGTCTAGGGCAATCTGCTTTACACAATCCATTGATTTAATCTCGTCCAAAAATCCCCTCCCAGAAACATCCAGAATAATGATTGACCTCATAGCTGGGCACTGAGGCCCAGCCAAGGTGACACGTTATTAACCATCCCAGCCCCCTTGCGCTGTTTTGAGGGCCACGGCCAAGGAGACGTGTGGTCATTTGCACAGTTCCATGTAGTCCGCAGGAAGGGGAGTTCAAACCCCAGGCCCTCTCTTACTTACCTCGAGACCTCGAGGAAGTAGATTAACCTCAGCTGTTAACTGGTCATCATAATTGCTGGGCAGAATAACCGCAGGCTGATGGGGAGATTGAGTGGCAGCGTGTGTGGGAGAGAGTTTTGAAAGTGTTAAAGTGATGTGTGAAGCCAAGCAGTCTGTACTTCCTATCGCTTCCCGCTTGGACCTGGGCATCCGCCTTGAGCCCGTGAGGTTTCCAGCCAGGCCTGCCCAATGACACGGCCGTCTTGGAGACCGGGGCAGCATTTGTTCCCTTGGTGGACGTGATATTGGGCCTTTTGGGTCATGTTTTCTTTGTCTGTCTTTCTTTGGTTTTTTTGTTTTTGTTTTGTTTTGCTTTTTAAGGCCAAATCTGTGGCATATGGAAGTTCCCAGGCTAGGGATCCAATCAGAGCTACAGCTGCCAGCCTATACCACAGCCACAGCCACAGCCACGCAGGATCCAAGCCGCATCCGCAACTTACACCACAGCTCATGGCAACGCCAGAACCTTAACCCACTGAGCGAGGCCGGGGATCGAACCCCGATCCTCATGGATGCTAGTCAGGTGCATTAATCACTGAGCCATGACAGGAACTTCCAATTGGGCCCTGTTTTCAAAGGAAATAGATCAGGGGCAGCCAGCAGTGGCCTGGTGTCTGCTGGGTGATGTGGGGAGGGGCCAGGAGTGAGTGCGCCCTTAGAATCGATCCTTCAGGCATTATTATTTAGGATCAGAAGACATGGACCTGGCAACTGAGACCCCAACTGGTGGTTTGCGCGATTTTCCCCCCAAAAAATCCTTGGTTGGACAGTTTCTGAGCACTTTGTATCTGCTAACTCATTCCATCTACGAAGTCAGTTTGTTCTTCCCATCTTACAGCTGAGGCTTGAGCTACAGGGCGATAAATCTGCCAAGGCCACACACTGGGAAGCGGCAGGACGGCCGGCACAAGACCCTGTGTTCCGAACCTCTATTCTCTGTCCACTCCCAGGGGCTGGTGTGTGACTGGGGACCATCACGGGTGGCCAGAACCTCGGTGATTTGTTCTGAAAATTCTCCCCATGGAGTGGCCCCCAGACTCCCCCAGGTGGCCTTGGGCAGGCCTGTTCTCCTCCCAAGACCTCACTGTTCCCGTCTGTACAATGGGGGCCCTCCCTGTGTTACCCACACAGGCCCGGTGGTTTCCTCTTCCCCAGAGGGGACTTCTCCTTGACCTTGGGCTCCAGCTCCTGTTCTAAACTGTATCCTTCATTGTCCGGGCCTCAGCCGGCGCCTTGGATGGCTCAGCAGGAGCAGATCTACCCCACAGGATGGAGATTTGGCTGCGCGTGGTGAGGATGGATTTTGCCCCGCCTCCACCTCTGCCTGTTCCAATCCCCAAACCTTCCAGGAAGTTCCGTGCTGGGCCGCCCAGGTAAGGCAGGAGGGCTGGGCTGGGTGCTTGCGTGTGATCCCATGTGTGTCCCCATCCCCCTGCCGTCCATGGACATGGCGGCAGGACTGCCCATTTCCGGGGCCAGCCAGCCCCTTGGCCAACACGGAGCCTAGTGTAGGAAGGAATTGGGGGTTGGGAGACAGGACGAAAGAGGGTTCCAGTCTTGGAGCTACTGTCCTGAACAGGTGGTGGGAGGGTCGGTGTGAGCAGCACAGTGTGTTTCTCCAGGGCAAGGCAAGCTGGACGGGAAGCGTGGCTGTCCCAGGCGGGCTCTGTGCTTGGAAAAGCGAGGCCAGGTCGGGAAGTGGAGAAGGAAGTAGCAGCTGGAACTCCATCCATTGGAGACTGGCCACGACTGCCCCTTCCCAGACCATCCTGTCAGTTCCCTCAAGGCCACCACCTCCCGGCCCTGACCCCACGGGGATGCTCCTGTCCTTGATGGGGCTCCTGTCCTCAGTGGGCCCTCCTGTCCCCTCCTTCATTCTTCTCTCTCGTTTCATCACAGAGCTTCCCAGAGCTGCCAGGCCCTTCCCGAGCACCACCCCATTCGCTTCTCCCAGAAGCCCCTGGACAGGCCCCACTCTGCAGGTGTGGAAACTAAGTCCCAGAGCCCAACTCATTCAAATCACCCTGACAGCCAGTCTTAGCGTGGAGACACTAGCCTTTCCCGGGGCCCTGTCACTTCTCCCAGGCTCTCGGAATGAGACCGAAGGGGGGAGCTCCTCGGGAAGGTCACGGGGAGCCAGGCCTGCTGCGTAGCTGCCCCGCCTCTCCCAGGAGGCTGGGAGGGACCACTGAGTGCCCCTGGCCTTGGAAGTCTCTGCCAGGCTGGACTGCAGACCTGGTAAACTCTGGTGCTCATCTTCTGTTTCTGTTCTTCTTTGTTTTGTTTTGGCTGCATCTGCGGCATGTGGAAGTTCCAGGGCCGGGGCAGTGACCTGAGCCGCTGCAGTGACGATACCTGATCCTTAACCTGCTGCGCCACCAGGGAGCTCCTGGGCTCACTTTCTGTGACCTCTGTCTCCCTGGCCAGTTAGGAACCCCTGCCCGGCCGGGGCCTTGCTGGCTATTCTGCAGGCCCAGAGCTCTGTACCATTCGTGGGGAATTATCACCGTCCAGAGAGGAGACCCCATCAGCAGACAGCTAATGACCCTTTTAAAGGTGGACCAGGAGCCCCTTGATGAATCCCCTCCCGGGAACTCCCAGCTGCCCCAGCGCCTGGCCCCTCACGGGAGCCTCTCAGGCAGAACCAACCTCCCTCTAGGGAATGTCTCCAAAGACCGATGCCGTGTAAAGGGGGAGCAGAGGAGCCCTGAAACGAAGACATAAAAGTTTTCTAGTTTACTTATTAGTACAATGTGTAATTGGAGAGAAGGAGCAGGTTTCAAAAATTTGTCTTACCATAATGACTCTAATTTTTTAAAGATTGAAAATGAATCTGACTAGAAAATACCATTAAACTACCAAGTTGCTTAAAATTTAAAGGGTAATTCACATATAATGCTTTTATTTAATAGCCCAATTTACAAAACGTCTAAAATTAATGCGGATCTTTTCAGGACAAAATCAGCCGTAACTGCACCAACTAATTTTTGCTCATTTGAACTGAATTATTAATAAGAGAGAAATATACCATATGTTCCCCAAAGAGCTGGATACATTTATTTCAAATAAAAGCACTGTGTTTGGTGGAATAGAAGAGGTTTAAATGCTTTCAGAGAAATGGGTTACTTATATACAGATTTAATAGAGTATAAATCAGGCAACGTAATTAAGGACACAGCTGCTTCAGAACCCAAAGCTGGCAGCCTTGGCTTCTGAAGTTCCTTTATCACCTGCAATGGCTTCCATCAGCAAATCATTTGTTCTCATGGAATAATGCTAGAGCATCAATGATTTCGCAGTTTATGCGGTACCGAAGGGGAACTTTATATCAGGTTTGGTCAATCTTGGTCCTATCTACTGACGTCCTCCTTTTCTCCTCTGAAAAGTAGTTCTTGAATACCTACTGTGTGTCAAGCAGTGAATTTGTTTCTGAACATAATGGACTAGGGCCTCTTATTCCTCCTTCCTTCCTTCCCTCCCTCTATCTCTCTCCTGCCTCCTCCCTTCCTTCCTTCTAATTGCCCCTCTTCTTGCAAACTCAGGACCTGGGATTCAGGCTTGATGGGACTGGCCCGCGGCCCCCACCCTGCAGCGGTCAGTTTCCTCGGATCTGTCTAGAGAAGAGGTTTGCCTTGCCTCTCCCGGGGAGCCATGCCACCTTTATCCTGGCCTGGAGGGCTGACTCCAAAGCCCTAGTCTCTAGAGCCTCTTGCTGCGGGGGACTGATTGCTTTCAGAATTAGGGCATCTCAGCAAACCATCAGGGAAGGCTGGTGGATGGGCGAGTTAAAGTCTCAGCTCAGAGAGGGGCCCCCGGATGGGCTTTCTGATGCTTTGAACAGCCCCAGTTCCACCACACTGGCTAACCTTTCTCTTTGTGTCATGTTGCAGCTCTTGGGCTGAATTTGTCAGATTGCAATGACTTGGAATATCTCCCTGCATCCAAGGGTTGTCAATGCAGCGACGGCCCGAGGGTCAACACTTGCTGGTCCCAGGGGCTCCGCGTGGAGATTTTGTGCCCTTCATGTCTCAGAGACGCTGCGGGTGGGCCGGTCCCTGTATTCTGGGGACTTCCAGTGAGTTCATTTGTGCCGTCATTGCTGTCATGTCTGTCTCTGCTCCTGAATTCCCTGTAAGCCCCATGCAGGCAGGTACTGTATCCGTTTCATTAACTGTGCTGTTCAAGTGCCTCTTACAGGGGCCAGCCCCATGGTGGGTACCCAAACTCCAGGCATCGGGAATGAAGAAAACAAACAAACGAATGAATGAATGAGATTTCGGAATGGCTGCTTTTTGGTGCACCGGCCAGTTTTGCGGCCTCTGGCAAACCTTTGCCGACTTTGGTGCCGCCATCGTGGCAAGAGCAGAGTCTAATTCGGCAGGATGTTCTTGTTTCCCTGCGGGCCTGTGAGCAGAGGGATGCTGGTACCTGCAGCCCCTGACAATCTGGAGTGTGTGTTTCAGCAGCGCGTGCAGGCACCCGGCCTCAAACCCCAAAGCCCATGCATGTTAAATCGTATCTCAGAGGGAGTTTTTTTTGTTTTCACGGAAGCAGTTATCCCACTTGCAGGTTTCAAGCGAAAACAGCAGTTCTCTTTACATAATGGGGGAGGGGTACTTTAATGAATAGCACCTCTTGGATGTTAATGACAGTGGCTTTGGTTTCTGGCCATCTGATGACTATTTAAGCTATTGTTTGGGGGCTGCAGGGACATGCAGACTTGCTTGAGTTGGCTTGGACACGACGGGCATCTCAGAGGTGCTGGAATTTGTGGCTTTGCTGAGCCTCGGGCCTCATTTCTATCTCAGGGCCAGGGCTCTGCCTCGCGGAGTTGGGGGAATAAAAACCTCTCCATTGTCTCTTTTATTACGGTGCAAACTCAGGGTAGGATTTCCAGCTGCCGACAGAGCCACAGCACAGCTCCTGTTTGCGGATGGGTGCTGCTTCTCACAACGTGGCTGTGCCCGCAGCGGCAGGCGTGACCTTCGGTGGCCGCTCAACCTCTTTGGCAGTTGTATTGGCCTGGCTTTGAAGCCGTTTTTCGAAGGCCAGCAGCTGATCCTGCGGCTGTTGGGGAGAAAGCCTTTACTGACCTCCCCAAAGCAGCTGTGAGCAGGGGTGGCCGGCAGGAGACAGGACTGCCACTTAAAACATGCCACTAAAGGAGTTCCCATTGTGGCGTGGCAGAAACAAACCCGACTAGTGTCCAAGAGGATGTGGGCTTGATCCCTGACCTCGCTCAGTGGGTTAAGGATCCAGCGTTGCCACAAACTGCGGTGTAGGTCACAGATGCCACTTGGATCCTGCGTTGCTGTGGCTGTGGTGTAGGGCGGTGTAGGCTGTGATTAGACCCCTAGCCTGGAAACCTCCATATGCCACAGGTGAGGCCCTAAAAAGAGTTAAAAAAAAAAAAAGACAAAAAACCCCAATGCCACTCATATTGCCCACCAGGTCTGGTGTCGGGGGCCGAGGGTAGGAGGCGAGGAGACCCTCAACGGGCTCACTGTCTGGGAGGAGATAGGGGGGACACACACGGTGACATGAGTGTACTGGCGGGAGGCAGGTCTGGGTTCTCCTGCCCGAGGCTCTGACACGAGCCAGTGTCTTCTGGCTCCAAATAGGCCAGAGAAGGCCGACTGTCCAGCAGCAGGAGAGGCCCCGGTCCTCCCAGCCGGCTTCCTGGGAACCCCTGCTCTTCTGATGCTGCGAGGGACCCCTCCCTGCCAGGCCTCCACAATGGTGTTCCGAACCTTCCCACCCCTGGGCGCACTCCCACCTCCACCCTGTGAGCTGTGTGATGGGACGGGGTGAGAGAAAGCTGTGCCATCTCAGATGCAAGGGCATGAGGGTCCTTGGACCTTCTGCCTCCTTCCTCCCAGCTGGGCCAGGGGCTCCGCCTTGGCTTTGGACTTGAGTCCTGTTGAGACGTTGCAGATCTGACAGAGTT
The DNA here is from genome assembly GCF_016906955.1 of Phacochoerus africanus. Taxonomy (NCBI): domain Eukaryota; kingdom Metazoa; phylum Chordata; class Mammalia; order Artiodactyla; family Suidae; genus Phacochoerus; species Phacochoerus africanus. The sequence goes on from NC_062558.1 coordinate 133,318,264, forward strand.
ACGTGCCCATCCTGTTGTGGCCTGTACACATGCAGGTTGGAAAAGAATTTCCCAACTCGTATCTGGGTGAAGGAAGAAAGTAGAGTTTATTGAGACAAGAGACACTGCAAATGCAGCGGGACAACTTTCTGACCATCAGGGAGAGCCAACCCTGTAAAGAAAGAAGAGTTTAAGACGAGAGATGCTGCAGGCACAGCAGGAGGACTTCTGATGAACCAGGAGAGCCGACGATGTGCACATGGTCACGTCTGATTTTATAGCCCAGGGAGAAGAGAGGTCTCAACACACCTGCTGGTTGGTTGGGGGAAGAGCGGTCTTAGGATACACTTGCTGGTTGGTTGGGGGTGTATAAGGCCCCTTTAGGGGCGGGATGAGGAGTGGGCCACATACCTTTCCTGGTAGGGGTGGGAAGGAGCAGGCCAGGTTGCTCAAGGTGGGGGAGGGGTGTTACAATGAGATAGGGGGTTGTGATGGGGTCTGGTCCTTCTTGTCTTGGCCAGAGGCTCTGAGTTTAATCTCCTTGCAGAGGCCTTGAGGTCCAGCACCTCCCACCCGACACCCAGGCTCGTGTCACACCCTCAGTGCCTCCCTCAAAGCAGTGGGCAATCCAGGGTAGGGCCTGTCTGAGCCCCCCACCTCACCCCCCCCCACCCCACCCCCACCCGCCGCTTCACCCGGAATTGGGTCTCCTTTCTCTCCCGAGCTCCCTTGTGCTGCCTCCTCTGCGGCAAAACCCCTGATGCCCTTGTGTGCTGCCCCCCCAACCCCCTCAGATCTCAGCTCCTCACTCTGTCAGGAAGCCGCGTGTGTCCCCTTCTCAGACACCAGCCTTGTTTCCCTACCGAGTCCTTCTCCAGGGAGAGGAAACCGTAGCCGCCTCCCCTTAGACACACAGACTTGGGGTTTGGGAGACGCCGAGAACTGGGATGTCCTGATCTTGGCGTTGCTGCTGGGAGCCCTGTTCAGGCTGTGGCAACCTCCCTCCGGGTTTCCTGGACAAACCGTGAACCCTGGGAGGCTTTATCCCTGAAGGAACGTTCATTGTTTGTTTTTCCTGCTCTGTTTTTTTTTTTTTTTTTTTCCTTTTCTTTTCTTTTCTTTCTTTTTTCTTTTTAGGGCTGCACCTGGGACATATGGACGTTCCCAGGCCCAGGGGTCAAATTGGAGCTGCCGGCCTGCGCCACAGACACAGCAACGTGATCTGAGTCGTGTCAGTGACCTACACCACAGGTCAGGGCAATGCTGGAGCCTTAAGCCCCTGAGCAGAGCCAGGGATTGAACCTGCATCCTCATGGATGCTAGTCGGGTTCGTTACGCTGAGCCACGACGGGGAACTCCAGAACATTCACTGTTGAATGAGCAGATAAAGGAAGAGCATGAGGGTGGGTGGTGAGGGTCTGAATGCCCCTGCTTAAGGGTGGACCTCTGCCCTTCCTGTGCCGGAGAGTGCCTCCTGCGGGACCAGCCCCGGGGGCATTGTCTTCCTCTGCCACCTGCCTTCTGGACGCAGATGGGAGGCTGACTTCAGCTCCTACGGAGGAGGTAATTAACATTCTCAGGTAGGCAGACTTCTCATCCGGGTGTTTCAGGCTCTGGACAGATCTGTCCGTTTAAATAATTAATTCTAATCTAACTACCTGAAGCAAAAGAGGAAGCTGTGGGCTCCCGGGAGAGGTAAGTCCTTTAACCCTTGAACTTTGATCTCCGCCCTAAAGGTCATCCATCAGCCCTGCATCCTGCAGCCTGCCCGGTGCTTAATTACCCAATTAACGCGTCGTTTTATAGCGGGGGTTTCGGGGACTGGGCCAGAAGAGTGTGGGCTGCCGGGGCCCCAGCCTTCGGTCACGGCCCGGTGTTTCTAATGCACGAATTAAATATCTGTCTCTTCTAAAAGTCAGTGCGTGATTTATTGGAAAATTGGTGGAAACAGCCCTTGGGGGGTTGTGCTCAAAATCTGGTTTAAAAGAGTGGCTGCTGGCTATGACTTTTTGATTTCCTCTATATCCTATTGAATGTCATTAGCCCTCTTTCATGTAAAATAAATGTTTGAATCCAGCTCATAGAGGGCTTATTTATTCGTTTTGTTCCCTTCACTGCACACTATCATTATTTCTCTGTTGATTCTCTTCTCTGGGAGAAGAGAAACTAAACCTTTCCCTTCGAGGCACATATTCGGGATTCAGGCAACGTGGGGGCCCGCGCACTTGCTCTCCTGCCCCCCCTCCCCCAAACTCAGAAGCTGTTAGGGGGTGAATTTCAGTCCTGGTAAATCATGTGTAACTCCAGGATAGGAAGGACTCTGGTGTTATTTTATTTGTGATTTGCTGTTATTTATTTATTGGGAAGTGGCCTTTCCCCCAAAGGAGCAGAGTGTGCAGGAAAACAGGAGAGGCAGGCTTAATCCATTTTACAGCCAACCCGAAGAAAGCCACTGTCACCATTTCAGATCAGGTGAGGGGCATAGATTTCACCCGAAAACATACATGTCCTTGTTTAAAACATCCTGGCCTCCATCTGGGAGAGGTGGAGGGCCTAGATTTTAATTGTCCTTAGGCCCCTGACCTTCCTCTGACCTTTAATTGTTCAGTAAAAGGTACCAAAGCAGCCCATTCATTGAACAGGTTACTGTAGGTGGAGGAAACGGACCCACTTAAGATAGAGCATAAGAAAGAGGGCTTGCAGGAGTTTCCGTTGTGGCTCAGTGGTTAACGAATCTGACTAGGAACCATGAGGTTGCGGTTCGAACCCTGGCCTTGCTCAGTGGGTTAAGGATCCGACATTGGCAAGCGCTGTGGTGTAGGTCACAGACGCAACTCAGGTCCTGCATGGCTGTGGCTGTGGTGTAGGCCGGCAGCTTCAGCTCCGATTAGACCCCTAGCCTGGGAACCTCCATATGCCGCAGGAGCAGCCCTAGAAATGGCAAAAAGACACCAAAAAAATAAAATAAATAAATAAATAGCTTGCAGAAGGAAGGCTAAGAAGAGACTACCTGGTAGGCAGTGAGGTCCCCGACACCTTGGGGTAATCAAGTTGATTTCACTTGGAGGAAATAGAAAGTATCAGAGCTTCAAGTCAAGGAAGGAAATTTGGATTCACTGAAATAAACCTACCTACCTCAGTGTATCTACGCACCTAAGACGCAAATACCTAACATTTGTAAACCGCAAAACTTTCTTCAGCTTTGTTTTCCAAAGGGCTGAAAAGCCAAAGTCGATCTAGGGATGTGTCTGTGGCCCCTGCGGCCAGCACATCAGTGGTTTCAGTCTCGTGCACTCTGCCTTTGCAGAATTAAAGCCACTCGACCATCCAGTATGCTCTGACTCACAGGCGACTTTCATGTTGTTTTCTTTCCTTTTTTTTTTTTTTTTTGTCTTTTATGAAACCCCCAGTACCACCCTTGGCCTATCTGTGGCAGAGTTAGGAAACCAAGGCTCAGAGAAGTTAAGCGAGCTGCCTGCTCAGTGACACTTGCGAGGAGCAGAAAGGGACGGGGACTCCAGACCCTGTGCTCTTCCCGAGGGTCCGTGACTAGCCCGCAGGTAGGACTCGGTAAACAGTAGGTGCTTAGTAAATGCTGAACAAATAAATGAGCATGTTACCTACCGAGTGAGGAATGCCAAGGGGGATCATTCTGTCTTGGATCATGGCAGTTCTCTGAAAGCTGGGCTTCCGTACCAGGCAACAGATGGCCAGCTCTCCCGGGGGGCGCCCAGGCACCCAGCAGAGGATGTGCAGCGGAGGTCTCAGCGTCCATGCAGTGTCCTGTCTAAACCATTTGCCCTGGAGCCAGACGGCCCGGGTTCCAGTGCCAGCTCCTCCGCGCACTGCCTGGAGGGCCTTGGGTAAGTCACCTCACCACCCCAAGCCCTGGCTTCCTCCTCTGGAACGTGGGCTGGCACCTACCTCATGAGGCTCTTGTGCACGCCGATGGCTGGGAACACGCCAGGCACAGGGAAGCACTGCGTGAGTGCGACCTACTCCTGTGAGCACCCACCACCGGCTCCCTTCCCTTCGGCACTGAAGGGACTTTTCTGGAAAAGAAAAGCCGCGGTGCTTGAAGGTGCATCTCATCCTTTGGGGTGGCAGTGTGTGTGCCCAGCCTAGTGGAACCGTCCAAGGTCAAGGAAACACTGCTTCCGGTCATCAGACGGTGCCTCCTGGAACATTTTGCTGAAGGGCGGGGACTGCTTGGTCCCACATGGAGTGGCCCCCTACGATGACACTTTTGTTCTCCTGTCCTCTTTTCAGGTTTACGTGACCTCCTAAATTGTCTCCTGTGGCTTCAGTTTTTTTCTGGCAAACTGAGCTCCTGGAGTTCCTCTCCTCGTCCTTTTAAAATGACTTCTCTTGTGTTCTGGACCAGGAGCCAAGCTAGCTATGGTATTAAAATAGAGTGTAAATGACCAGTAATTCCTCTTTGAGTGAAGGGTGAAAAGGTTCCTTTATGAACAAAGTGCACCTGGATCCTGTCCATGGCCTCCTCCCTCTCCTGTTCTTCTTCCATTCTTTCCCGCTCGGAAGACACTGTGGCCATTTGGATTTACCTATCAGAGCCTGTCCCTTTTCTGCGTTAAAACCTTCAGTGGCTCCCCATTACCCCCAAGGATCAAGCCCCAAACTCTGCCCATAGCCTTCCCATGGTTTGGCTCCTGCCCATCTTTCCAACCTCATGCTCCACTGCTCTTTTTCTTATCCAAACACACTTTGGCTACACTGAGCATCCTTCAGCTCCTCAAACATCACTGGTCTTTTCAGCCCCAGGGCCTTTGCACAAGCCACTTCCTGGGTTAAAACACCTTTTGCTCTACCATGCATAGCTAGTTCCTTTATATCTTTTGGTTCTAAACTTAAAAGTCACTTCCCCAAAGAGACCTTTCCTGATTACCCTACTAAGGGGCCCTCCCATCCTCTCCTTTTCCTATTGCTGCCCCTTTTTTGGATTCATTCCTAGGATACATCAAATTTGGGGGGCTGCTCTTTCCTTATAAAATGCTAACACCTCAAAGGCGAAGCAAATTTGCCTTCTCCACCACTGTACCTCTTGGGTGTAGGCACCTAGCACCCAAGCAATGGTAAGCAATCATGAACTTGTTGGATGAACTTCAACCCATGAATTCTGTGACTCCTATATATTTTCACTTTTTAGGCTGCTTTCTTAATTTATCCGAGCTTTCCAGTTGCTGGGCAAAGGCTCTCTCCAGGTAAGCAAGACAGCCCACAGTAATGAGAATGTGTTGGCCATGAGACTGTCCTAGGAGTTGCCTTATGGCCCACTGGGTTAAGGATCTGGTGTTGTCACGGCAGTGGCTCAGGTCACTGCTGAGGTGTGCGTTCAGTCCCTGGCCTGGGAACTTTCACATGCCATGAGTGGGGCCAAAAAAAAAAAAGAAGATTGTCTTATATGCAGGAGTACTTGGTGTGGCAGACACCATTGATGGCCAGGTCTGTGTCTCCTGGGGCCGCTTCTGAGTCCTCTGCAGCGGCAAAGGACACTTTCCAGCTCATCGACAGCCTGCTGCCACAGCTGTCCCAGTCTCCCTGCTGCTTTTCCTGGAAACTTCCTTGGGTGCTGAGGGCATGCTTAGCTCACAGGTAGTCAGCCCAGGAGTGGTAGGATTTGCTGTATGATCTCTGCCTGCCTCTTGCTAGGATGGATCAGGGATGTGCTGTCTGCAGTTCCGCAGCCTCCCTGCAGCCTCAATAGTGGACACAGACAGGGGTTCCTGTGCTCCACGCAGCACCCACAAGCTGCCATTCTGCCAACCAGCTCGGTGACCTGGCCTCAAAGGAAGATGCAGCTGCTTGGAATGTGGTGGTCTATCAAGCCCCCATCTCATTGGCAAGATTATAGCCCACTCCTGCAGGCAAGGAGCAGCCAGACCCTCCCGGCCGATCAGAGGCAATCACGGATGGATAGCAAAGCCAGAGCTCAGGAAGCCGTCTCCAAGAAGAACGTGCCCTTGCTGGCTGGGCCTTTTGCCTCCTTAGGTCAGTGATGGCAGAAACAGCCAGGATCTGCTAAAGACCACGCACGTATCTGGAATTGAGGTCGTTCCTGATGAAAGTTTTAAAGGTAGGGCAATTCCTTTAGTTTTTGCTTCAATTAAAAAAAAATTTGGAGTTCCTGTTGTGGCACAGCAGAAATGGATCTGACTAGCATCCATGAGGACACAGGTTCGATCCCTGGCCTCCATCAGTGGGTCGGGGATCTGGCATTGCCATGAGCTGTGGGGTAGGTCACAGATATAGCTTGGATCCCAAGTTTTGGTGGCTGTGGTGTAGGCCGGCATCTGTAGCTCCGATTAGACTCCTAAAAATTTTTTATGGCCACACTTGTGGCCTATGGAAGTTCCCAGGTCAGGAATTAAATCCGAGCCACAGCTGCCAATGTCAGATCCTTTAACCCATTATGCCAGGCAGGAGAGCCAACCCATGGCTCTGCAGCAACCCAAGCCACTGCTGTAAATATATATATTTTGCTTTGTAGGGCCACATCTGTGGCATAGGGAGGTTCCCAGGCTAGGGGTCGAATTGGAGCTACAGCTGCTGGTCCATACCTCAGCCACCGCACCTCGGGATCCGAGCTGCATCTGTGACCTACACCACAGCTCACAGCAATGCTGGATCCTTAACCCACTGATCAAGGGATTGAACCCACATCCTCATGGATCCCAGTTGGGTTCATTAACCACTGAGCCATGACGGGAACTCCTGCAATCAGATTCTTAACCCACTGTGACATAATGGGGAACTCCTTTTTTAATTTTTTAAAGAAAAGTGTATGGACAATTTCAAGGCTCAAAATAAAAACTGCTTCAAATGTGTGACAAGGAGATGAGAAAAGGGACTGTGATGGGAGAAGCTTTCTATTGAGATCTGAGGCATCATGCGTGGCCAGTATAGACATGAGTCAGGCAAGAGACACACTGACAGGCAAGCCCTGCTCCCTGCCCTGCACAACTAATGGTCCCTCGTGAGAGTCCGATGAACAACCCAGCAACTGAGACCAGGATGAAAAGTGCCAAGAAGCGTGCTAGCATGGGGCCTTCCAAACCCATTTTGGGGCCTGGGGCCAGAGAGGTGTCCTGGGAGATGGGATACGGCAGATAAGGTTTTGTAGGTAGAGTAGGAGTTAGGTATGGAGGCTGCCACGAGGTTTTGGGCTTGGGTAGATGGTGCGGTTGTACACTGAGGAGCAAATTGGGCACAAGGGATGGAGGTTGAGAGATAAGAGTTGGATTTTGGACGGCTGAGTTTGAGGTGTCAGTGAAACATCAGAAGGGATGTATATCCAGTGGATGGTTAGGTACTGAGTCAGGAGCCCAGACAGAGGTCAGTCCACCGGCAGCCCGGGAGGCCATTCTATTGTGACTCTACAAAGAGCTGAAAATGAGGCTGACACCTCCAGTGGGTGATGGGTACCAGACGGGCAGGTGGGTCAGCACAGAGCCAGCCCCTGACTCTCCTTTCACGGATGATGTCCTTTGTGCCTGGTCTAGACTGGAGACAGTGGCAGCCCAGAGTCTCCTCTCTGCCATCCTGGGACCCTCGGCCGAATGCCAGGCCTCAAGGACGGTCCCCCAGCCCCCTTTGGATTTCCTGGGCTTTGTTGGGCCCGGGTCACTGCGTTAATGTTATTTAAATCTAGGGTTTGAATGGAACATTATTAAATGCCTCCTCCACCACACGACACTCGTGATGGGCCGTAGTGAAGGGGGATTAGGCAGATAAATTGCTATTGTGACTCTTGACTATCACCAGGTTTGCTGAGGACAATAATTATGTAGCTTACAGTGTTTGGAAATATTGCCTAAATCTCTTCCCCACATGTTGTTTGTGATGGAAAACAATTAGACAAAAGGTCCTTTTGGTAAGCTGCCTGGGCTCAGATCAGCTGGATGAATGGGGCTTTCTCCCGGACCCTGAGCATTTGTTAGAAGTAAATTATATGTCATTTCAAATCCAAAAGGTCTGCCGCCCCATGTTTATTGGGATAAATTAAATCTTCTAAGGAGGGTAAACAGAAAGCCCTGATAATTATTTGCTTCTGTATAATTTGAGCTGAAAAGGATGTTGCCAAGAGGCGGGGGGAGAAACACTGTGCATTGTGCCCATCACAGAGAAGGTACAATGGGGAAATTGAATTTGATACTGATCTACACGCATGGCATCAAGTCGGGGTGGGCAGCCCCACTCACTCACCAGGGCTGTTTTCAAATGCTGCCTTTGAGTTGCAAATTTCAACCAAAATCATCTTGATCTGCTATTTAAGAATTAACCTTTGTATTTCTAAGGAGCTTCCTTGCAGCATGGGCAATGCTTCTCCAATCAGACAGGCCTCCAATCCTCATGAGATGAGAACAGGACCTTCTCCTGGTCTAGGCTTAGCCCAGACCTAAAGGCTTCATCTGCATTGGTTGAAATCCAGCAACTCACCCATCCACCCATCCATTCATCTCCCACACATCCATCCATCCATCCATCTCCCTACCTCTTCATTTGTCCTCCCCACATTCAACCATCTGTTTGTCCTCCCATCCATAGTCACCCCTTCACCCATTCTTCCATCCTCCCACGTTAAACCATCCATCCATCCATCCACCCATCTACTCATCATTCCAAAAAGCCCTTATTGAAAGCTTCTATTGAATTCTGACTCCCCAAATAGACCCAACACAACTTGTGGACAAGACAAAACGGAATTTATTTCTTTCGTTGTTGTTTTGTTGTTGTTGTTGTTGTTGTGTGTGTGTGTGTGTGTGTCTGTGTCTTTTTAGGGCCGCACCTGCAGCATATGGAAGTTCCCTGGCTAGGGGTCGAATTGGAGCTGCAGCTATCAGCCTACGCCACAGCCATGGTAATGCCAGATCTGAGC